>NC_066585.1:285682086-286011586 GCF_024323335.1 Lathyrus oleraceus
GTCTGAGAAGTTCTCTTGATGGCGATGAATTGATCTATCTTATTGGATTGTTTTCTCCTAGAAGAATTCGTGGGTGTTCATCCAACGCATTCCCGGATAGTTTGTTTGTGCATACACGCTTGCTTCCCCCGCGGAGTCTTAGCAATCCGTGTTTGGTTGTATGGTTGATCCGTGGATGATCCCTTCTGTTCCAGTTTTTGCCTTGATCTTTTAGAGCTATGTATCCCTCTATATCAGGCACTAGCATTTGTGTTTTATCAATTATATGGTTGTCGTCCCCTGTGTGAACTGGCCTAAAATCCCTTATAGATTGATAAAAGTTGATATGCTATTCTACTCACGAGGAGGTTCGTCTTTCCCCAGTCTGAGTAGATGTTCCCGGCGGAGTAAGCATGTATTCCTCACAGAGCTATTTATTTGTCTCCTCAGCAGGAAGTTTCCTAGAGCAATTGATGAAGGGCTTGTCTCCCTTTTCATCCATAGCATGTCGCTTGTTGACAAAGGATTCATTTCCGTTTTTCCTCAGCCAGGGTAGTTCCTTCGAGAATATTTGCAGCTTGTCCCCGGTAGGATTGCCAGATCAAAGTTTGATGGTTGTATCCCCTCTGAGTCTGAAGATTTCTTTTAGCATTGAGGCTGGTGTTAAAGATGTTTATTTCCTTCCCCAGTGGAGCACAATGCTATTTCTCCCCTTTTGCAGAATTTCCTCTCCAACAGTTAGAAGGGAGTATTTTGATTGATGTATATCCGGTTGGTGGTTGTTCCCCACGGAGTTTCACATCATTCCTTGATAAGTTCCCCAGTAAAATTTCCTCTCCGGTGGATCTTATTGCCTGTCCCCAGCTGTGGTTGACGTCTTCCCGTGATTATTCTTCTTCTAGAGGTCGTCCCCACCAGAGTTGAGTTCTCTGTTTGGTTATCTTCTTTCGCTGCTCCTAAATACATCTTCTTTGTATCCTCAATAGGTGTAGCTTTGGGATAGTGTTTGATATCCCTGATGATTTATTTTCATCCAGCTCGGGTTGTTCCCCGAATTGAGTTCTCCAGTAGGCTTCGCCCTTCTTGTTGAGATGTTGTGCTGGGTGTCCGTTTGTGATTCTCGAACTTGTCTGTGTTAGATATGTCTATTTGTCAGCATTCATCATACACAAATCATGCGTATACATGCATAATCATAGCATTCAGATATTCATGATTGCATTCCTTGCCATATTTATTTGCTTGTTATCTCTTGCTATTGGTGAAATATTCTTCCCCAAGCAGATGTTTGCGTCTGATCTCTCCATATAGAGTCATCCCCAGAGGCAGAAAGTGTCTATCTTTCCTTCTTTCTTCCCCACTGAGTTAGATCCTCGTGGATGATTGTTGTTTCAGTTCCCCCCCCCCCCAAGTATGTATTGGGATGGAATTACTCCCCTGAGTTATATCCTCACCGGGTTGAGTCTTGTTTGATTGTGTCTTTCTAATTTGTTCCTGGATTGACTTTCTTTTCTTATTATTCCCCTGCAGTTCCCTGTGGTCTAGTTGTTCGATTACTCAGTAACCAGTAATTGTTCATCCTTTCCCCAATGGATCTTGTGGCCTTCTACCCAATAACCGATAGTTGTAAGTCCTATTTCTGTGGTTTTCTACCCAGTAACCGGTAGATGTAATCCCCTCTTTGTTGGTTATCTTTACCCAGTAACCGATATTGGTATTCCTTCGTTTTTGAGTATACCACCCTGTAACCGATGATATATCTCTTGGATAATTGCTTTTGTCAGGCAGTTTCTCCCTTGCGAGTCATCTTTCATTTACCCTTGTTTGGTAATCATTGTTTCTCCATCCTGATTGGTCATTATTTTATACCCAGTAACCGGTATCCCGACGTCCTTTCTTTTCAATCGATTTATCCTTTATTAACCCAGTAACCGGTTGTGGATAATCTTTCATGCGAGCATATTATCTACGTTATGACGGTAATAGATAATATATCTCATGCGCTCTTCAGTCAAAGTCTTTTCTTCCCCAGTCGAATAAGATTCGTATTTCCTTGTGGAATTGAATGCCCATCCTGTAAGTCGAGTTTGTTCTTTCAGCCCTCCTTTCGGATGATGAATGTCTTGCATATGTTCCCAATTCACGCCTGGTTGGTCACCTATTATATGCCCAGTAACCGGTATCCATGGTGTTCCTTCCTTCTACTCCCTATTATGACTTTTTATCCCCTGTGGAGTCAGATTTTCCTGAGTCGAGATGTGCCTTTTAGGTCCTCCTCAGATGCTTTGGATGATTGATATCTCTCACCCTTATACCGATCTTAGATATTTATTTCTCCGTGAGCGTTTTATTCTCTCACCGAGTAACCGGTGTTTTGACAACATGTCCCTCTTTGAGGTTATTACCCAATAACCGGTAATATCTCGTTGTTTCTTCCTCAACTGAGTCCTTTGTGGGCATCCTCGTCTGAGCCCAGATTTTTATCCGATGTGTCCTTTTGTGGATAGTTTTGCTGTATTGGCGTATTCCTCAATACATGCATCTTTGCGCCAGCTCGAGTCTTTCCATCGATTTATTTTCGTGGAATCCCTTCGTGTCTCCCAGCAAGTTTTTCAAGTCATGACCTACTCACGCATTTTCACCTTATTTCCCCCCAGAGTCTTTGTATCCCTAGTGAGTGTGTTACTCCTATGGACCTTCAATTTCTCCTGATTTCTTTCTTTCGTGGAAATTATTCACCATGAAGATTTTATTTTGCATGCATACGTTTGCAACATGAGGTCTCTTAGGGACCAAAATCCGTGTCTTTGTTATTATTTAAGCCCATTCTATCTCGTCGAGACAAATATTTTTAACCTTCATATCTCCGGCTAGAATGACCTTAAATAGGGGCATCTGTAAGACCCTAATTTTGACCGTAAGATCCCTCATGGCATCATGTTATTGCACAAGTGCATTGCCTCAAGGATCACAGCATGTTTGGCTCCTTAACCCTAGGGTTGGGACTTGTGTGAGTGGTTTGAGACCACCAAGCATGCTTGTATTGTATACTATTTCTTTTCTTATTTTGATTACTAACCAAAATCATAAAACTATGTCACTAACTCTTTTTGTTTTGAAGCTCAAGTGATCAGGTGATCCCATGCTCCTAAGAGGCTCCTAAGCCCAATACAATGGCTAGATGAAGATGAGGAAAAACATGAAAATGGTCCAAAAAGCTCCTAATCATCACATATGTCTCCCAAGTATCTCAATTTTCCAATTTGATCAAGATAACCCAAATGGCTTGAGGATTGTTTCCCAAGGAAACCCTAATTTAACTGTACTTTGACTGTGCCTTGCCCATGAAGCAACCTCAACCTATGATCAAATTTAATCAAGGGAAGTCCTTTAATTCATCATTTTATGCATATATGATCCTATTTGAGGATTCTCAATCATTTATTCATCCAGATTGGAAGTTTGGCCTTGAGAAGTTGACCAGTCAAGTCATCTGACTAAGCTGAGCGCCATTGAGATACAACTTTTGATGTGTTTGTCAAATGAAGATGACCCCAAGAGAAAAAATGTTCTTAAGAACCATATGAACAACTTTCATGTTCATAAATATATATTTGAAACTTGGAAGGTCATTATTCATTTCAAGACATTATAGGTCATTTTGACTGAAACCCTAATTTTGGGTAAACTTACCAAGGGCATACTTTTCTTAATTTTTATGATTTTGAGGTGAGACAAAATGTATTTTAAATCTTGATATGTCTACTTAAAATGTTATGTTGGAAAAATTTTCATAATCGTAAAATAAGTACATGTGATAATACAAAACATTATAGGTCATCTTGGACCTAATTCATTGAATTTGAAAAAGTACCCAACTTCAAATGGCCATAACTTTGTCATAGAAAATCCAAATGATTCAAAATTTGAGTCTAAATTGATCACCTTGAAAAGATCTATAACTGTATTGTTGGAGGGTTTTCCATTTGAAGCTTTCATCATGAAAACAGAGGGGTTTGATTAGGCTTACTTTTGGTGAAAATTTTCAAAGGTGACTTAAGCATGTTTTATACTTGGATTTTCATAGCCAGTTTTCATTAATTTCCAAATGCCAAATTAATTTTTGCCCAACATGACTTTTGTTCTTTATTTCAAGGGCTTTCCAACCATTACTCACATTACTTTTTTGGACTTACCATTTGGGAGTTCTCAGAACTCTTCATTTATGTACAATTTGGCATTTTTATGATGAAACTTAATGTGCAAGCTAGTTCCCTCCAAAATGCACGTCCAATTACTCTTCAAGTGAACTCAACATGGTTTTTCACCCATCATTGGGCCTTCCATACGCATGTACAAGCCCATGCATATCCAATTTCAAATGCCATGCACACGAGGGAAGCATGATGCACAACCAATTTCAGTTATAAATAAGCACTCCTTCTCATTCATTCATCAACCTTTTGGAGATCTGAAACGCTGCAGCATTGAAACCATAGCCATACCAAAGGAAATTTTCAGAATTTTTTCTCACTTTCGAGCTTGAAATTCAACATCATTAGTTGATCTTCAAAGCTCAATTCCTTAGCCTTTCATCTCCACTGCATCCCTAGAGCAAAGAGGAGTCAAGATCTTGAAGGAATCGTGACTTGAAGAGCTTCAATTCAGAGGTATACCTTCAAACTTTTTGGATCTAGAACTTGAAATTCAATGTAGTATTCTCTTGTTTGTGTGGTTTTCTGAAGTCCTCACACTTGAGGCAAGCCAATGGTGGTTTCAATTTTCCATTTCGTGCACTTACAGTTGGTACACCATGATCTTCCACTTCACATTTCTCTCAACATAGCAAGAGTGAGGAAGATCCATGGATACAGTGGTGATCTCCATCACACAAACTTCAATTTCATTCTCTTACTTTCTATTTTTGTTAAGTTTTTTTTCTCTGCAACTGGTGGCCGGAATCGGTTGGTTCACCGGAGAAGATGGTGGTTTCCACCACCATCACCACGTGTATACATTCACAGCCTTTGGATTTGGTTCTCTCGTTTTAATCGTGTGCATCCATTATGTGTACTTCATTTAATTCACTATGCCACACTTTTGACTTGGTTACACGCTGCGCCCTCACATCTGAGCCATTGAGCCTTGCCACGTCAATTAATGAATCTCATCCTGTGGATGCGCATTTTTCATTTATTTCTATTTTCTTCTATTTTCAGTTAATTCCTTTTATTTTCAAAAATTCATAAAAAATTTATTTGAGGTCATAAAAATATGTGACCAATTCCAAAAAATTTCTTGAAAAATCTAGTTTCGTATTTTGATTTTTAATTATTTTTGTGACTTCATTTAATATTTTTTGTGAATTATTTGGTTCTTAATAGTTTTAATTCATTTTAAAATAATTTCTGACTTTTGAAAAATCCAAAAATATTTTAGGTTTGACCTTATTTGATTATTTTTTATTTTCATTTTATTTTAATTCAAAAGAATACCAAAAAAATCTCATTGACTTGTTGACTTGTTATCTTCATTTCTTTTCTGTTTGGTGTTGATTGATGATGATTTGATTCACATTTGATTAATTGGATTTGATACTTGTCTTCTTGTCCATTCCCTTTCATCTTCATCCCATTCTTTTCATCATTGGCCAATGAGTTAATGTCTTATGGTTGGTCTTGATAAATGAGAGGTTTAACCTTCTTTGATCCAAACTAAACTCAACTTGATCAATGATCAAGCGAGTTGTTTTGTCTCCAAGATAGGTTGCTTCTTGGTCAAGCAAATAACCTAAAGTCTATACAAGGCCCTCCCCCTTTTTATTTTGGCATGACAAGTTTAGGGAACTTAGCTTACTAGTCATGATCTCTAACTTGTGTTTCTTTGCATATATTTTTATTGACCGGCCTCAGATAGGTGTGACTACTACATTAGTCCACTTACGATTGCTTAACATAGCGCTACATTGTCTTATGACAAGCTAACATAACCTCACTAATTACTAACTTTAATTTGAGCATTTAATTTCTTTCCATTTACTTCTAATGCCATTTATTTCTTGCTCATTATTCACATTGATTTTCTCTTTGCTCACTTGAGCATATATTTTATGTTTATGTCATTTTCCTTTTGCTAATTTGAGCCCATTATTTGATATAAATATATTGTTATCTTGTGTGAAAAGGAGAAAGAACTTCGAATTAGGACTTACCTATGGTTAAAGGAGTTCAAGAGCAACTAGGCCTCATGCCTTTAGAATGCTAAATTTGTTGAAGAGCAACTAGGCCTCATGCCTTTAGAATGCTAAAATTCAAAGTTGATCTCAAAGGACTTCTCATCCAAACTTATTCTTTGTCCATTCCCCTTATTGTGTTTTATTGAACTTTTTGATGTTTGCTTTTGTGTGATAGGGATTCCATCTTGAGATTGTGAAAAGAGGACCATTGTCATGAGTAGCCAAGTTAAGAGACAAGCCAAATGGAGATCCTAGGAGCTTGAATTCAATTGTGTGGTTGCTTGTTTATTTGCCAAGTCCAAAGGAAAGGAGCATCTTGAATCATCTCTATGATTCCCAGAAAAGGAACTCCAAGGGTTTATCTTTCCTCTCTTATCTTTGTATGCTTTAGGACTAGCCCTTCTCTTCTTCTCCTCACTTTAACCAAGCCAAAAATCTTTTTCTTCAAACTTTGACTTTGTTTCAAATTAGAAACCTAGGCCTTAGGCCTTTGACTTTTCAAAACCATTTTCATAAATACTCATTTGTGAATAAACATTAATCCCACTTTGACTTCATTTTGTAAATAAGCCTAACTTGTAAATATAACTCACTTCAAGTTGTTTGTGTGGTTCCAATGGCCACCTTGTTAAAACTTTTCAAGAACATTAGCCATAGGTTTGAGTTATCGTAGTGGTTGATGTAAATCTCACCTCATCCTTAGTGATTGGATTATAAGTCTTCCATGCTTATTATAGGGTTAACCCCTCACTAGCATGTCGAAGCCATCCTCACATGGTGGATTGTTGGTTTAGGTTGAGTTTTCTCCCTTTGATAACAAAAGACCTTAAGGCTTTTGATCAAATCAATTCACCAATCTTTTGAGATTTTTACCCCGAACTACAAGGTTTTGATCCTACTTTTGTGATGGTACGTAGGCAATGGGTTCATCCATTCAAACAAAAATTTTGTAAATATAATCTATTCTTTTCTCATCCCCCCAATCTTTTGCATAATTTTTCACAAATACCAACCTACAACACATATTTTCGAAAAGGGTTCCCTTAGAGTACTAAGGATGTTTTGGGTGCGTAAAACCTTCCCATTTCATAACCAACCCCCTTACCTAGATCTCTGACATTTTTATTAGTTTTTGATTTGAAAAACTTCTTACTTGGCTTTTGTTCGCTTTTTAGCCTTTCCTTTGGACAAATAAAAGTGCGGTGGCGACTCGAATTGTATGTTGACTTTTAGTTTAGTCAATAAACCTAAAGGTAACGAAAACTCTGCTACAATGCCTAAGGGAGAAGTGAACATTGTATGGGCATTTTCAAATTGATCATCAATAAAATTAATTCTATTCATCCACATCTATGCTATTTTATTTTTACTTTTTGCTTTATTCTGAAATAGGTAATCATCAAAAAAACATAAATAAACAATATAATTGTCCATCTGCATAATATTTGGTCACAAATTCACTTCTCTAAAATCAAAATATCAAATCATTATGCATGTTGGTTCCTAACCCCATTAAATACAAGGATCCTTCTCCTTCTCCAAATATTGAATTCCCTGTGTTTGAAGCCGAGGAGGAAAGTGATGTAGAAGTGAGTGATGAATTATCTCATATGAAATTCTGGTATCAGATATGAGATGTCGAAGGTAATGTCACGACACTAATATATGAACAACAACTAAAATATAAACAGGATAAAAACAAAGAAACAATTGAACAAATGACACAAGCAATTGTTAACCCAGTTCAGTGCAAACTCACCTACGTCTGGGGGCTACCAAGTCAGGAAGGAAATCTACTAAACAGAATTAGTTCAAAGACTCTCAGTAAACAACTTCAAGTTACAGTCTTTTCACCTAATCTCTACCCGTGTGACTTCTATCTAAGAACTCTTAGATATGAGACCCTACTCACTCCCCCTCAATCACAGCAGTGATATAAAAACAAATATTACAAAGAAAGAAGATACTCTTCAAGGACACATAGTTGATCTTTCTTAAAAGCTTCAACCAAGTAAACAAACACTCGTGCTTCAAAGCTTAGAGTGGACAAATTACAACACAAAAGTCAGTCCAATTCAAACATCACTAAGATGAATGAATGGCTCACAATACACAAGCTCACATAAGGCTAAAACCCAAAAACTCTCTCTCTTTATCGTTCGTCTCTTGTGTGTTTAAACCAGGTTTTACATGGCCTTTAAATATAAGCTTTTGAATGGGCCTGGGCAGCATAAAACCCTAATTCTATTTTCCTTGCGAATCTTCTAAGAAACAGCAGCTAATCATCCCTTATTGGAAAATAGAACAACCTGGTTTTAAATCAAATTACTCCTTGAATAGCGCATTCAATCTCCACATAAGCACACACAGATTTGCATGAAAAGCGCAATCTCAAGATACATAACATTCAGACTGAATGTTCTGTATACACATGTCTTAACATCGGATCTGACATCTTAGTTAAATCCTGCACAACCATATTTAAACATCATGTAGGAAGCTGATATCACATGTTAAGACAACACACGTGACAACTTGTGATAACTCTAAGTTTTACCAAAATTGATGCCAACACAAAGAACCAAAATCGTCTTCTTGAGTAAGATGAGAAGACCATTCAGTCGTTCGAAGAGCAGGTCGAGTTAGTCAATTTGGGTTCCGAGGATGATGTGAAGGAAGTCAAGATTGGGTCTCGCCTGTGTCCAGATGTTAAGAAGGTGTTGATTGATCTTCTTCGAGAGTATTCAGATGTGTTTGCTTGGTCCTATCAAGACATGCCTAGGTTGGATTCTGAGATTGTGGAGCATAGATTACCGTTGAAGCCAGAATGCCCGCCAGTCAAGCAGAAGTTAAGAAGAACGCATCCTGATATGGTTGTGAAGATCAAAGAGGAAGTGCAGAAGCAGATTGATGCCGATTTCCTTGTAACTGCCGAGTATCCGCAATGGGTGGCTAATATTGTTCCTGTACCAAAGAAAGATGGAAAAGACTGCATGTGTGTTGACTATAGAGATTTGAATAAAGCCAGTCCAAAAGATGATTTCCCTCTGTCACACATTGATATGTTGGTAGACAATACTGCTAAATTCAAAGTCTTTTCGTTTATGGATGGATTTTCCGGATATAATCAGATCAAGATGGCACCTGAAGATGTGGAGAAGACCACATTCATTACACCTTGGGGAACGCTCTGTTATAAAGTGATGCCTTTCGGTTTGAAGAATGCTGGTGCAACTTACCAAAGAGCAATGACTACTCTTTTTCATGATATGATGCATAAAGAGATTGAAGTTTATATCGATGACATGATTGCTAAATCAATTGATGAAGAGGAACATGTTGAGCATTTGTTAAAGCTATTCCAGCGTTTGAGGAAGTATAAACTCTGCTTGAATCCCAATAAGTGTACTTTTGGTGTTCGTTCTAGTAAGTTGTTGGGCTTTATTACGAGAAGGGTATTGAAGTTGATCCTGCCAAGGTCAAAGCAATACAGGAGATGCCTGCGCCCAAAACTGAGAAAAAAGTTAGAGGTTTTCTCGGCCGCTTGAATTATATTTCCATATTCATTTCCCACATGACTGCCACATGTGCGCCTATATTCAAGCTTCTTCGGAAAGATCAATCTTGTGATTGGACCGAAGACTGCCAAAAAGCTTTTGATAGTATCAAGGAATATTTGGTTGAACCTCCGATTTTGTCTCCACCTGTTGAAGGAAGACCGTTGATCATGTATTTGACTGTGCTCGAGGATAGTATGGGTTGTGTTCTTGGTTAGCAAGATGAGACTGGAAAGAAAGAATTTGCAATTTACTACCTCAATAAGAAGTTCACCGACTGTGAGACTCGGTATTCTATGCTTGAGAAAACTTGTTGCGCATTGGCTTGGGCTGCTAAGCGTCTGCGCCGGTATATGTTGAATCATACCACTTGGTTGATATCAAAAATGGATCCAATCAAGTATATTTTTGAGAAGCCTGCTTTAACTGGGAGGATTGCCCGTTGGCAGATGTTGTTGTCAGAGTATGATATCGAATACCAATCTCAGAAAGCGATCAAAGGTAGTATCTTGGCTGACCATTTGGCTCACCAACCGATTGAAGATTATCAGTCAGTGTAGTATGACTTTCTTGATAAAGAGACTTCGTACTTAAAAATGAAAGATTGTGATGAACCATTGCATGAAGAAGGGCCAGAACCTGGTTCCCGTTGGGGAATGGTATTTGATGGAGCTGTTAATCAATATGGAAATGGCATTGGGACAATGATCATTACTCCTCAAGGCACCTATCTACCATTTACAGCTAGATTGACTTTCAAGTGTACAAACAACATAGTAGAATATGAAGATTGCATTATGGGGCTTGAAGAGGCCATGAATCTCAGAATCAAGTATTTGGATGTCTTCGGTGATTCGACTTTGGTTGTGAATCAAATCAAAGGAGAATGAGAGATAAATCAACCCGGTTTAATACCATATAGAGACTATGCGAGGAGGATTTCAACTTTCTTTACAAAGGTTGAGTTTCATCATATCCCTCGAGATGAAAACCGGATGGCAGATGCTCTTGCAACGTCGGCATCAATGATTGTAGTGAAGTATTGGAATGAAGTTCCTAATTTGTCTGTGATGCGTCTTGATAGGCCAGCTTATGTGTTTGTTGTTGAAGAGATTAAAGACGAGAAGCCATGGTATTACGACATCAAATGTTTCCTCCAAAGTCAGATTTACCCGCCTGGGGCATCTTTGAAAGATAAGAAGACTTTGAGAATATTAGTCGGTAATTTCTACTTGAATGGTGATGTATTATACAATACAAACTTTGATATGGTTGTGCTCGGATGCGTGGATAGACATGAAGCAAACTTGTTGATGACTGAAGTGCATGAAGGTTCCTTTGGTACTGTAAGACCCCAATTTTGGGCCCTAAGATCCCTCATGGCCCATATCATATCATATCATGGCCTCAAGGATCATTGCATGCCTTTGTCTCCCTCCTAGTGGGTAGGTTGCCTTGTGGGTTGATTTTTTAGATCACCAAGCATACTTTGCATTTGTATATTCTTGCTTTCCATATGTTCATCATTTCAAAGTACAAAAATATTGTCAGTCTAACCTTGTTGCTTGCAGTGGAAGCAATCATCAGCAATTAGGTCAAAGTCAGTCAACAGTCAGTCAAAGCAATGGATGGTGGCCATTCTTGCAGAATTTGGGCACCATGATCAATAATCAAGAGTTCATACAACTTGGGACATCATTTGAAGTCAAGTTCTCAAGGAATCAGGGTTTGGAATTCATCAGAAGAGGTCCAATCATCCAAAACCCTAGAAAAGTCAAACTTGGTCAACTGTTGATTTAATCAGTGATTTGATGGATAGAATTGATTTGAAGAAGTTCATTCATGCTTATATAAGCCTCATGTATCATGTCAAACCTCATCATGGAAGAATTTGAAGTAGAATCAGAAATTTCCCAAAATAGAAAGTGGACCTGTAATTTCAACTGCCAAAAATGGAAACTTCTTGATCTTAAACTTACATCATGATACAAGCTTCAAATGAATTTTTGCCCAACATGAAAGTTGAAGATCTTGTTCTCCCAGTTTCAAAAAGTCCAAGAACTCTCAAATCCCATGTGTGGTTGTCAAGATATGATCAGTTCAATTTCAGAAATTTGTGAACTTCAAAGAGCCATATCTCTCAAACCATAAGGCCAAATTTGGTGGGGTTTTTTCCTACAAACCACATTTTTCCTCCTCTTTCCAAAAATATAAATTTCATTCATCAAAACCTTGCCAATCAAAATGGCATTTTTGGACCTTTTTCATTTAAAAATCAAGTTTGACCAAACTTTGACTTTTTGATTCTTTGATTTTTTCACATTTTGGCCAATTGGGATTGGTTTCATATGATATTTGAAATTTGCTCCAAGCCTAAAATCATGCACATACCATTATCATATCACTATTTTGGCATAAGGTACAAAATTGGAAACTTTGCAAATAACTTCACTTTAAGCAAAACAAGGACAGCACTTCAAGAGCAGACCACAAACAGCATTTGTATAGGTCTGTTTACAGCCTGTTTAGGGCCCAGTTCGTGCAGCCATGCGCCCTCCATTTCCATATGTGTAATTAGCAAAACTTTGGCAAATGGCTTCACATAAGCAAAACAAACTTGGCAATTGATGTGCAGACTTCAAACAGCATTGGCAAAAGTCCTTGGCAGCCTGTATCAAGCCCATTTCGACCAAGCATACACCTCCTTTTTTTCACTTGAACAAATTTAGCAAAAAGGCAAATCACTTCATTAAGACAAAACCAGTTTAGCATTTCATTAGTGGATGTTAAACAGTCACATATAAGCTCTTTCTCAGCACAAACCAACCCTAGAGAAATCGCAGCCTACCATACAGAAAAACTCCCATTTTCTCATCTTGCAAATTTGCACATGTGAGATTTCTGACCAACCCTTCAAAGAACCCGAGCAACCCATGATTCTTTCTTCACCTAGACAACATATTGAGCTCCTTTTCACCATCAAAACAAAACTGGAAGTTCATTCTCACTCTGTTTTCTTCATGCTACCAACAATGGCAGAAATTGATTCAAACTAGCTCGTGCCTTCTGGAGTTAAAATAGCTTCACCATCCATCATTTCAAGACTAGAAGAACATCTGTTTTGAGCCAAAGTAGCCAAACATCACTGCATCTTGAATTTCTTCAAAACCAAGTAAATTTTCGAATCCTTTTTTTCTCCATGCCATGATATGTTTTAAGTAGATCTTTGTCTGCTGGTTTCAATGCAACTTGTTTCATTTAAAATGGTGGTGTTATGATGGAGAAATCTGAGTTTACATGTTTATGTTCAAACTTGTTTGGTTGATTTCTCTTTGATGTGTTCAAATTAATGATAATGGATGCTATATCATGCACATGCTTGTTGTGATGAGTCGATTGCCATGTTCATTTTCTGTTTATGGGTGAATCGATTGTTCATGTTTGAATGCTGATGATGAATGCTGCTGTTGCTGAAACCCTGGTATTTTTTTCCAGAAATCATGTTTTTATGTATGTATGAGGATTGGCCGTTGTTGTTGCTCATGTTGCATGATGTATTTCAATGCCTTGCTGTTGTGATTGCTTGGTCGAAACTTGGTTTGTTTGATGTTGATTACATGAACCATGCTGCTAAAACCCTAGGGTTTTTAAACCCAGAACTCTTGAAGACGATTGGCTGTGATTGTTGTATGCACTGTTCCATTCAAAAGCAACCAATGAAAACATTTTATTTCTCTGCATGAAACACTGCGTTTTGATAAATGAAGGACGGAATTACAAATTTGCCATGCGGTCAACCTTGTTTGACCATTGAACCATGTCCTTTGCTCATGATCATTCCAATTTGTTACTCATCTTGCAAAATCCATTTCTCTTTCAATTTTAATCCAAAAAATCATGAAAATTTTTGCATAATCTTCACATGGATGTCTAGTATTTAATTGTGATTTTTAATTAATTTTTCATTGGCTGGATTTTAATTGATAATTGTTTTCTTAACATGTATGCCAAATTGATACCCTTTGCCATTTCTTTTGTGAAATAATGATGATGCATCCTTTGGCCCTGAAATTTTTTGTGGTGAAACTAGACTCATTTATCTTTGTTTTGATGTAAAGATTGTGCATTTATCATTTGTGGTTTGCTAGTTGTGAATTTTTGAAGTAGGGTGTGACAATTTGTGTCACACCAATGATATGCAAATGTATGATTTTTGTTCACATGTCTCATGGCCTCCAAACAACTTGAAATTTTGTATGAATGATCTCTTACATGTCTAGTTTGTGTATGAATTTTCTGGGATTTAATCATGCTGTTTTCCATTTGATTGTGAATTTTCTTCCCTGCCTAGTCAATGGTTGACTTTATGTGATACATGTTGCCAAATCTTTTGTGAAATTCTCAAATCTTATTGTATGATCATGAAATTTCATATGTGATAACTAGACATCTTGAACTTTGCATTGGTGTTAATCTCATTCATTTCTCATCTGTTTTCAATTTGATATGATTTTTTGAAGTTGACCCATGTATGTTGACCTTCATTATGCATGCTTGAATTTAGTTTGACTTCATGATTTTAATTGACTGCCTTCCTCTCATCCAAATGCAATGAAATTTGACATGCTTGCCATGCTAGATGTTAGGATTGAATTTGATTTATTTGATAATTTTTGAGATTGTTTGGGTTGACTTTTGAATGAGGTCTTGTTGTTGACCTTTTGTATGCTTCTCTTGCCATGCTTTGCATTCTTTTGTGTATGAAATGACAATGATGCATGATTTGATTATGAATCCAATTGAGTTTACTTCTTAAATGTTTGAACATGAATTGGGTTGACTTTTCTTTGCTGTTTGACTTTTTTCCTTCATCTTTGACCCTAGGCTAGTCCTAGTGGTCTTTTAAGCTTACAATTGAGCTATTGTTTCAGGTTAAGCACCAATGCCTCAAAGATCATTCAAATTTGTTTGAGTTGGATTATATATTGTGCTAACCCTTGTTTTGTAGGTGTGACTCATATGAGTTTGGTTTTGTGCCTTGGCACCTCTGTTTATGGTTGACTGTTGTTTATCCATTTCTTTTGGTTTGAACTGTTGACTTGTTTACTAATAAGTTTGACTTTTTCAGGTACTTTAGTTGCTTAAGTTCTTTGAACTTGCTTGCTTTGCTATTTAGCATTTGCTTTGAGGTATAATTACTTCTTCTTCATGTAGTCTGGAGACCCGGTCTGTTATTTGACCGGGCAAACTGTCTGAAGTCCTCCTTAAGAGGCAATGCCTGTGTGTGTTTAAAATTGTCCCAAGCAGAAAAAGTCCTTCAAGTAAGGCAATTGGTGGAAGGTAGGGATAAGTAATCTATCCCCCACTATTCAGTGTGTCCTCTCTTTGCTCCCATTACATGGTTGAAGCATTGAGATAAATACCCAAGATCTAATCGAGTCAATAATGTGGAGAGAGTTCCTACTTTCTGAACTCCCACACTTTCTTTGATGCTCTCCCTGATTAGGGATAGAAGCAATGAGGCACACCCCTCATCTCCTTTTCATCTGCTTCACCTTAGCCTCTCAATGGCAAGGTTAAGAGCGACACTTACCTATCACAGTGGACTTTCATAGTCAAACCCTCTTGTGTGAGCCCCCTTGTTTTGGCTATAGAGTGTGCTGTTTGATATTCATTGATTGATTGATTGCTTCATGGGCACTTGTTTGCCTATATGTTATGCATTTATCATCATCATCAATTGCCATTAATGCATGATCATATCATTTGTCTGTGTGACTTTTATCATTTGTTGTTTACCCATTGAGGACAAGTGTAAGTCCATTGCTTTGGCATTTGTTTCTATGATATGGAAGGATAGAGTGTAAGACCTCATTGGTCACTCATATCTTCTGTTTTATCTGTTTGTATGTGAGGATACAGTTATAAGTCCCTGTAAGTTGGCATCTGTTATCCTGTGACCACAATTTGGTTTGTTTGTTTATGTGAGGTTGCAGTTATAAGTCCCTGTAAGTTGGCATCTGCTTTCCTGTGATCATAAGTTTGTTTTATCTATTTGTATGAGAGGTTGCAATCATAAGTCCCTGTAAGTTGGCATTTGCATTCCTGTGATCATATTGTTGCTTTTGTTCTTGTATGTGAGGATCCATTGTAAGTCCCTGTGATGTGGCATTGGATTTCCTAGGACCATACTGTGGAGTTAACCTAAGTCCAGACAGATTGGCAGTTAACTTCTATTTCTCATCTTTGTTTTTCTTTTGAGGAGGTTAGTATAAGTCCATTGAGTGGCATCTGATATCCATTTCTGTTTAAGGAGACTGGTGCAAATCCATCTATTGGTATCCGGTATCCGCTTTTATTTCTTTGTTTGAGGAGATTAGTGTAAGACCATTGAGTGGCTTCTGATATCCAGTTTTATTTTAGGAGATTGGTATAAGACCATTGATTGGCATCCGATATCCGCTTTTCTTTTGCTTTGTTTGTTTATTATTATTCATGGCTATTCCAAAGGACACACTTGAATCATCTGCTATATGATTTCAAGAAGTGAACCTTCTAAGAAGTTTTACAATCCCATCCTCATCCATTCATCATTCATTATGTCCTAGACTTTTCACACTTTACCTTTCAAACTTGACATAAGTGTTGTGCAAACATCTTCATGTTTTCTAACTAAAAACCTGGACCCAAGTCCTTGACCTTTTTTTCAAACTTCATTTCATAATACTTATTTGAATTAACCTTAATCATACTTTGACTCCATTTTCATAATCATAATCAGTAACTTCACTCATTCACTTGTTTTGGCTTTGTCCATTAATCTTTTCATACATGAGCTATAGGTTTGATTTATCTTAGTGGTTGATGTTAATCTCACCTTCTGTCTTTAGTGATTGAATTGTAAGTCTTCCTTGCCTATTATAGGGTTAACCCCTCCCTGGCAAGTTGAAGCTGTTCTCACATGGTGGACGTTGTTGTTTGTATAAGGTTGAGTTTTCTCCCGTGGATAACGTAAGACCTAGGGTTTGTGTTTTAAAGTTGAACCTAACCCACTTTTGGAAATTTTTTAGCCGAACTACGGCGTTTTGATCCTTACCTTTGATGGAAGGTACGTAGGCAGCGGGTTCATCCGTTCGAACACAAAAATAACTAACTTGTATATTCTTTTCTCATCATCCCATTCATGTTTGCACAATATGTCAAAACAAATAAATATTTTCTTATACAACAAGTGTGAAAAGGGCTCCCTAGGAGTACCTAGGACGTAGTGGGTGCCTAACACCTTCCCATTGCGTAATTTACCCCTTACCCAGACTCTCTGATCTTTTTATTAGTTTTCTACGTGTAAAACTTCTTAGGCTTTTGTTCGCTTTTTAGCCAATCCTTTGGATAAATAAAAGTGCGGTGGCGACTCGAAAATTTCAATGTATCTCTTAGCTTATGATTTAATCGATAGATCATATAGCGACGAATACACCGCTACAGGTACTCATTCCAATGGACATGCAATGGCGAAGAAAATGTTGGGAGCAAGTTACTATTGGCTGACAATGGAATCTGACTGTTGCGAGTTTGTGAAGAAGTGCCACAAATGTCAAATTTATGCTGATAAGATTCATGTTCCTCCGACACTATTGAATGTTATCTCTTCCCCATGGCCTTTCTCCATGTGGGGAATTGATATGATTAGGATGATTGAACCCAAAGCTTCGAATGGACATCGTTTCATTTTGGTGGCAATTGACTACTTCCCAAAATGGGTTGAAGCGACATCCTATGCGAACGTAACCAAGCAAGTTGTTGCAAGTTTTATCAAGAATCAAATTATATGTCGTTATGGTGTACCAAGTAAGATCATTACTGATAATGGATCAAACTTGAATAATAATATGGTGGAAGCTCTTTGCAAAGACTTCAAGATTGCACATCATAACTCTTCTCCCTACAGACCTAAGATGAATGGGGCTGTTGAAGTTACAAACAAAAACATTAAGAAGATTATCCAGAAGATGGTTGTCACGTACAAGGATTGGCATGAGATGCTCCCATTTGCTTTGCATGGGTATCGTACATCTGTCCTCACTTCAACAGGGGCAACCCCTTTCTCTCTTGTGTATGGTATGGAAGTAGTGCTCCTCGTAGAGGTTGAGATCCCTTCATTGCGTGTGCTTATGGAAGCCAAGTTGACTAAGGCTGAATGGTGTTAGACCAGGTTTGACCAGTTGAATTTGATCGAAGAAAAGAGAGTAATTGCCATGTGTCATGGTCAATTATATCAGCAAAGGATGAAGAAAGCTTTTGATAAGAGGGTCAAACCTCGTGTATTCAGAGAAGGTGACCTTGTGCTCAAGAAGATTTTATCGTTCAAACCAGATTCTAGGGGAAAATGGACTCCTAATTATGAAGGCCCATATGTTGTTAAGAGAGCCTTTTCAGGCGGTGCTCCGATACTTACAACTATGAATGGTGAAGAGTTCACTCGTCCTGTGAACGCAAATGCAGTCAAGAAATACTTCGCCTAAAAAAAGAAAAGAAAAACTCGCTAAGTTGAAAACCCGAAAGGGCGGCTTAGGCAAAAATGAGCGTCTCGGTGGATTGAAAATCCGAAAGGGCGGTCTAGGATAAAAATTAGAGACATTAAAAATAGAAAGAATTTTCCAATAAGTTGAGTACCCCGCCTTGGGGCAACTTATGCAAAAATTAGGGAAAATGGCAAGTAACTGCATTCTACTAATCTTCAGTGTTTTGAACACTTGATTGAGCACAAGGGTTGACATCAATTCATCATCCCGACAGCGGTCGAGAGCACATCGGATATCAAGAGTTCGTAGAAGGACTAAGGATCATTTGTACTCAATGTAACCCTTTTCTTTCAACTTTGTAAAAAAACTATGGAGTCTTATCATTTACAGACTACCATTCTATCAAATAAAGTTGAGCTTTTATCCAATTGTTTCTACTCTTATTTATTTCAGCCAATAGTTTAAATTTTATTATGATCATTTTTAGAAAATTTAAATTTTTTAACCAAAATCTCTTTTTCTTAAAAACATATAAAGCAAGAATTTTCCAAAGCAATTGAAAGAAATATCAACAGCATTCCAATGAATAACAAGTCCTTGAGTGCGAAACATCAGAGGTTCCCCAAGCAGTTAACCCTTCGGGTATCCCTAGACGATTGTGTTGATTCAGTGGAATTTTTGATTCCCCAGTAGAGCTTCGTTCCTTTTTCTTAGATGAGTTGGTTGATTCAGATACCCTGCGACTTGTCTCCATCGACAGAGTTTCTGCCCTCCCCAGCGGTTTTTGTGAATATTCCCCAGCAGAGTTTGTGTATTCCGCAGCAGGGTCGATGTTTGTTTTAATCTTCAATAGAAGTGGTTGATCTCCCCAGCTGATCGCATTGGTTTCCCCGCCAATCGCCAATCGACTTGCTCCCTAGTCAGAGTTTCCTCCTGGTTCCTAAGCAGTTTGTTTTCCCTGTAGGGTTGTCTTCCATTTTTATGGTGTTGACCTAAAATTCCTCACAGGTTCGGTGATATTTCTCTATCCTCAGCAGATCTCCTCTTTCTCCAGTTAGGTTTGAGCCTTTGGTTTATTGATCTCTCTGTTCTCCAGCAGTTGTCTCCATATTTTGTGGATTGATCGAGGATTGTACCGATGATCAATTCTTTGCGACACCTTTGTATCCTTTGTAATCGTCCCTGTCAGCATAATCATATATATATATATATATATATATATATATATATATATATATATATATATATATATATATATATATATATACACACATTCATATAATTTCATAATTTCATATTTGCATATTCGCATATCTGATTAAATTGTTGGTTTGAGATTCTCATTCTCTGTATGGTGGTACTTTATCCCCATACAAATTTCGATGTTTGTCCTCCCTCAATTATAGAGCGTCAGCCCCTTAGGCAGAAAGACTTTAACCTTTCTCCTTTTCCCCACTGAGTTATTTCCTCGTGGATGATTATTACTTCAATTTCCTCCCCAGTTGTTTATCTGGATGGAACCACTCCCCTTGAGTTATGTCCTCATTGGGTTGAGTCTTGATTGACTGTTTTCTTTCTAGCTCCTACCTAGATAGATCATTTGAGTCCCCTAAGAGTTTATTGTCCAGTAACTGGTAATATTCTTCTTAGTTTGGAGTTTTTTACTTCTTGCCCAATACCCGACAAAAGTGTCCCAGCAGTAGGGTCCCTAGTGGATCTGATTCCCCAGGAAGTATATCCTTGATATGTTCACCGTAACCAGTGACAGATATCTTTCTCTCTCCTGCTTGAGTCTATCCTTGATATGTTCATCCTAACCGATGACAAATATTCTTTTTTTGGTATTCTACCTAGTAAAAAGGTAGTTGTAATCCCTATTCTTGTTTCCCAAAGAGTTAATCCTTGATATGTTCATCCTAACCGATGACGGGTTTCCTTCTCTTTGTGGTATTCTACCTAGTAAAAGGTAGTTGTAACCTTGCTTTTGTTCCCCTGCAGAGTTGATCCTTGATATGTTCACTTTAACTAGTGGCAGATTCTCTCTCTTGGTATTCTATCCAGTAACTGATAGATTTAATTCCTATTTTATCTCCTCGTAGAGTCTATCCTTGATATGTTCATCTTAACAGGTGACGGATTTTCTCTTTGATGGTCTTCTATCCAGCATTCGATAGATGTAATTCCTACTTTTTGTTCAGTTGGTTTATCCTTGATATGTTCATCTTAACCGATGACGAGTATCTTCCTTGACAATCCCAGGCAAGTCTATCCTTGATATGTTCATCTTAACCGATGACAAATTCTCTTCCCTGTTGAGTTTATCCTTGATATGTTCATCCTAACCGATGACGGATACTCTCACCCTTGGTCTTCTGCCCAGTAATTGGTAGTTGTAAATCCTATTTTCTGTAGTTTCCCCAACAAGGCTATTCTTACCCAGTAACCGGTAATGAATATTCCCTTCTTTTGGTTCCCAGCGAGTCATCCTTGATATGTTCATCCTAATCGGTGACAGATGTCCTCTATGTCATATTTTTCATTATCTCCTTACCCATTAACAGGTAGTAGATAATAGATTTTTGTTCCTCCTGTGTTGAAGTTTATTTCTCCCCAGTTGAGTTGAGTGCACATTTCCCTAGTGAAATCGCTTTTCCTGCATGATGCAAGTACTTTAGTTTTACTCTAATCTACTTGTATCCCCTGCAGATGTTGTTGTTCCCTGGCTGAGTCTTTCCATTTCGTATGGAATCCCTCGAGTCTCCCAGTAGTTTTAAGTCGTAGCCTGGCCTGCGCATAACCCTTTATCCCCCAGATTCTCTGTCTCCCCAGTGAGTTTTCCTTACGGAATGTATTATACTTCTGCGGACTTTCGGTCTCTCTGATTTCTTTTCCTTTGTGGCAATATTTCCTCACATAGAATTTACTTTTACATTCATATCATATGCATCATGAGGTCTCTTAGGGACCAATTTTTTTTATATATGTTGTTATTTAAGCCCATTCTACTGAGTCTACATGAAGATTTTAACCTTCGCCTCCTCAGTTAGAATGTCCTTAAATAGGGGCAGCTGTAAGACCCTAATTTTGACCCTAAGATCCCTCATGTAATTTCATCATAAGCATTAACATTGGGATCATACCTTGGCATCCTCCTTACCCCTCTTTCATTGGGTTTGTTTTGGGAGAGATCACCAAGCACTTTGTGATTGTATCATAATTGTATTTTATCATTTTACTAACCAAAATACCAAAAATATGTCTTTGCATTTGCCTAACTCTTTTGTAGGTAGGGCATGATCTCCATTGATCTATCAAGTTCATATCTAGGGTTTGAGACCCTCATGACAAAGAGCACAACCATGAATTGATACAAGAATGGTTATGAGCATCATATATGAGTTCTATTGATCTCTACATGTTATATTGATCAAGTTTTCTTCAAGAGTTTGAGGGTGATTTTCCTTGGAAACCCTAGTTTGACTGGGTATCTTGAGTAACTTCTCCAACAAGCTATCTCACCAATTGATCAAATTCCTTAAGGGACACTTCAAAATTCATCATCTTATGCATATATGATCTACCATGAGCCAAGAAAGTCCAAATAATTGAAGGTTAGCAAGTTGGTTGATGGTGGTTGGCCAGATGAATTCATCTTATCAAAATTGGGTCTCCCTACACCATATCTCCTACAATTTTCACCATACGAAAATGATTCTAAGATAAAAATTACTATAAATGACATTCCAAACAACTTTCATGTTGAGACCTGGAGCTAGTTTTGCTTGGAAAATCATTTTCGATGTTGAAACATTATAGGTCATTTTGTCTAAACCCTAGTTTGAAAGTCAACTTCCCAAGGCCATAACTTGCTCAATTTTTATGATATGAAAGATTTCCAAGTTGCACAATCAAATTAAAGACGTCTAATTCAACTTTTATGTTTGGAGTGAGAGCTAATTCAACTTTTATGAGCATGTGATATGAGGTTACATTATAGGTCACTTTTGACCTATACCATTGAACAAGTGATTTTTCCCAACTTCAAAAATGCATAACTCTATCATTTAAAATCCAAATGACATGAAATTGGTGACCCTTTTGAAGGTCTTTGAAAGAGCTAAAACTTTGATGAAGACACTTTTCTCATTTGAAGCACACATAAAATATTAAGCAAGGTGGAATATTGAGACATATGGCTTGACACTTAGAAAAATTTTCAACATGTTGAAATTTCCAAACTTCCACCTCAAAATTCATCATTATACAAGCTCCAAAGGGAAAAGTGTTGAACATGAAAGTTGTTCCTCTTGATCTAACCTTTCCAAAAAGTCCAAGTTCATCCATTTTGGACAATAATTGAATAGGATGTGCATGGCTTGAACATTGCATCATCATTTGGCAAGATTGAACTTCAAACATCCATGCACAATTTCCTAGCATTCCAACATGACTTCAACCTTGATTACACTCAATTATGGATCATATGGAGTGATTTTGTGGACCTGTACACGCCCATGCACTCATGCATCACACATTGCTAATTTTGGAAGTTCACTTCAAGTGTGCAAATATCAATTGAATTGGCTATAAATAGAGACCTCTAGCATCAGAATTTCACACACATTCACACCAGCTTTGATCCCAGACCTCTAACCCTCTCATTCCAAAGGATAATCCTGAGAATTTCACTTGAAATTGAGTTTGAATTCTCACTGTTTTGAGATTCAAAACTCCAGGGATCTAAGACCTTTTGTGCATTCTATTCCATTTCTGCAAGCATTCTAAGTGAGATCACGCACCAGTCAAGGCAAGAACAGTTGAATCCAGACCTACATTGAAGGTATTTTGCAGAATTTTTCATCTCTTCGATTCTCTCTCAATCTTGCTCAATTCTCTTGATTCTTTGGTTGTCTGAAGTCCTACCAATGTAGGCAAGAAAATTGAGTTGCTTTGAGGTTAAATCAAAGCAACTCAGTTCATGTACCTCAAATTTCAACTCCATGTATCTCTCAATATACTTGGAGTTAGGATGAATTGAGGTCAGATTCGTGCTCTACGCCATTTTTTCTTTCAGATCATGTCCTCTTTTTTCATTTTTTTAATGGTGATGAGTGAACCAGTCTGGCAAGGGTCGCTGGAGAAGACGGTCGGCCTTTGAACACCAGTGATGTGCTGGCTTGGTTCTGAGCCATTGATCTCATTTGAATTGTTTTAATCACGAGCGTGCATTGTAATTACCTTTCCTGTGGCGCATTGACTAAAGACCACAATGGAACGCACGTTGGTGGCCACTTGATCTGCCACCTCAATTAATGAGGGAGATCAAGTGGCTCACGTTTTTTTGGTTATTTTCTAATTTTTTTATTCCTTTTATTTTCATTAATTCATATTAATTTTAATATTGATCCAAAAAATATGAGAGTTTCACCAAAAAATTTCAAATATTTTCCTCTTTCATATTCTGAATTAAAATTATTTTTTGGATCATTATTAATATTTTTCATGATTTAATTGATTTTTCATTTGTTTTTAATTGTTTAAAAATACTTTTAAGTCTTATAAAATTCTCAAAAAATTTCTCCAAGGTCGTTTGACCTTGTTCGACCTATGATAAATCTCATGGCTATTTATTTGGTGTTTTGATGAGGTTTTAGGAATTGGATAAACCATATTTAGTTTAAATGCATTATTTTAGTATTTTTAATTGGAATAAATGCCAAATAATTTTATTGACCAATTGTGATGACTTGTTTGTGTTTGACTCTTGTTGTTGGGCCTTGATCAAGGTTGATTTGACTTTGTCAAATTAATATCATTGGATTTAGGGGATTGATGGAATGTACATTCCATCTCCCAAATAAATGAAAGATATTAATTTGGTAAAAGTCCTCCTTTGATCAATTTGTGATTTCATATATTCCCCTCCCTCTTCATCTCATTCCCCTTCTTTATGCATTCATCTCATTTGGCCTATGATATCTCAAAGTCTTAAAGCTAGTTGATTGAAAAATTAACATGAGTATGGATGAGATTAGGCTACACCTTTTGCATATTCTTTTTGTGTGTGGTATGTTTCATGAGCATAATTCATAATACTATGTCTCTAGCATGCATTAACACCAAAATCCTATTGTCCGACCTCAAATAGTTGTGACTTTTACATAAGTCCAATTACGATTGCTTAACATAGCGCTAAATTTGTGACATAAAAGGCATAGCATTCTAGTTAGTGAGATTGTAAGTCTCCCCTCTTTCATGGTATTGTGTGGAAACTTGGCCTTTTTTCCTTCCTTTGGAAGATGTCTTGGTTCAAGGGTCCATGCTTGTGATAAGTGGGTTGAGTGTTCTCCAAAGAATGTGTAAGAATGAAAAGCAAAAACAAAACAGTACTAACTTCTAACCTATTAACTACTAACTTTTAATTTCAAGCCATTTACTTTAATGCCATTTAATTCTAGCTTTTATACATTTGCCATTGTTCATATCATTATAATTGTTTATGTTAATGCAATTTTTACTTTGTCCATGTAAGACCCCAATTTTGTCCCTAAGATCCCTCATGGCATCATAACATTGCATTTGTATTGCCTCAAGGATCATTAGCATCTTGGTTCCCTTTGCCTTTGCGTAGGGCCTTCTGTGAGTGGTTTGAGATCACCAAGCATGCTTGAATTGTATATCATTGCTTTTCTCATTTTGTTTACTAACCAAAAGCACAAAATATGTCACTAACATTTTTGTTTGTAGCTTGAGCAATCACAAGGTCCAAAGCTTCTAGGAGATCATTGGTACAAAGACATGGTCAAGAGGATATGATAGCAAGCATGGCAATGGTTCCCAAAGCTCTCATCCATCAAATATGCATCCCTATCATCTCAATTCATCATTTTGATCAAAGCAAGTCAAAGGGTTTGAGGTCTTGTTCTTCAAGGAAACCCTAATTCATCTGTGTACCATAATGCCTTGCTCATGAAGCAACTTCAGCCCATGGTCAAATACAATCAAGGAAAGTTCTTTAATTCATCATTTCATGCATATTTGAACTAATTTGAGTGTCCTCAATCATCAATTCATCAAGATATGAGGCATGTACTTGAGAAGTTGATCAGTCAATTCATCTGACTATTTTGAAATGCACTGAGATCTAACTTTTTATGTGCTGGTCAAATGGAGATGGTTCCGAAATAAACAATGTTCTTAAGGACAATATAAACAACTTTCATGTTCATCAAAAATTGATTTGAAGCTTGGAAGACCATCTGCCACTCCAATACATTATAGGTCATTTTGACTGAAACCCTAATTCTGAGTCAACTTCCCAAGGACATAACTCATTCGTTTTTTATGATTTGAAGGTGGGATAAAATGCATTGGAAAGATTAAGATGTCTACTTAAAATGTTATGTTGAACAAAATTTCAAAATCTCAAAGGGAATACATTTGATAATGCAAGACATTATAGGTCCTTTTTTACCAAACGCATTAAAAGTCAAAAAAGTCCAACTTCAAGTGCCCATAATGCTTTCATAAAAAATCCAAATGATGTCACATTTAAGTCCATTTTGATTGTCTTGAAAAGATCTACAACGTTGATGTTGGAGGTGTTTCCATTTGAAGCTTGCATCATAAAGAAAGAAGGGCTTGAAAGTTCGCCAATTTTAGAAACCTTGCCTTGACATGTCATGCACCTTGCACTTTAAACTCAAATTTCATAATTTTCCACACTTCAAATGAGTTTTTGTCCAACATAACATTTGTTCCTTATACAAAGACCTTTCCAACCATTACCCACATGCCTATGTTTGGATTTTCTAAATGGTATTTTTGAAGAGATGAATGTTTAGGTACAAATGAGGAATTCACTTGAAATCTTGTTACATGAGAAATTGCCTTGCAAGTCACACGTCCAATTTCATTTGGCTGATGCTCAGAATTCATTTGGAATTGTTTTTGGGCCTTGTGCATGATCATGCAAGCTCATGCAATGAAGCTCCACATGCCATGCACACAGATTGATCACAAGCTTCTTGCCACTTCCTCTATAAATAGAGACCTCATTCCATTCATTTCACATGCCTGATTCAACCTGAAATGCTACAGAATTCTCTCCATAGCCATCACTAAAGAAGCAATTGCATTTCTCTCAAAATTTTCATATCTAAAATTCAACTTCATCTGGTTGAATTCTTAGATCTAATGCTTCTAAACCTTCATCATTCATCTCATTGAACTTTTGTTTTAGCAAAGCAAGCAAGGCATTGAGCTCAAGCTACCAGAATTCAAGCACACACTCCAACTGGTATTTTCTTCGATTCTCATCATCCATGGACCTTTTTGCTTGGATCTAATGTTTTCTGAAGTCCTCACTTGAGAGGCAAGCTAGTGGTAGCTTCAATTTTGCTTTTCCTTGATCTGTATTTTTCACACCTGAATCTTCCACCTCAGATTTCTCCATTTATAGGAATCTTGAGTGTGATTCAAGGTTACAGGGGTGATGAACATCACCCCAGCTTCATTTTGATATAAGGATCGTGCATTTCCATGAAGGTTTGAAAACCTGCAAAATTGGCCGGAATCTGCAGGCTCACCGGAGAAGAAGGTGGCTCCGGTGGCCGCCTGTTCCCAGTTTGAATCCTAGCCATTGGATGTGATTCCCAGATCGAATCCTGACCATTGCTTGTTATGACTTTTTATTCTTTCCCATGTGATTTCATTGACTTTTGTGTTCCATGGGCGCGCGCCAATGGATCCTTGGATCTGCCAGCTCAATTAATGAGCTCAGATCCAAGGGCTCTCGTTTTTTTGCATTTTCTATTTTCTGGTTTTAATTTCTTTAATTCCAATTATTTTCAAAAAACAATATCTCTTTCATTTTTAATCCAAAAATTATGGGACCAATTGCATTATTACCCAAATAATTTCTAGTTTCTATTTCTGATTTTTAATATTTTTTATTTTGTCATTTGATATTTTTTGTGAATTTTCTCTTTTCTAGTTATTTTTAATTCATTTTAAATAGTTTTTGATATTCAAAAAATACAAAAATATTTTCCTAACCTATTTGAATGATGATGGATCTATGAAAAATATTCTCATCAATTTTTGAATTTATTTGAGATTTATTTGAGATTTTAGTTCAATTAGGTTATTTTTATTCATTTTTAATTGATTAAAAATAGTTTCTGACTTTTAAAAATGCTGAAATTTTTTGTCAAACTTTGTTTGACCTTGTTGAACTTAGGATAAATTACTTGGACCTTTCAAGGTTGATTTGAAGTAATTTTGAAGTTTGACCTTTCCATTTTATTTTTAATTCAAGTTTAATTAAATATTAAAAAATGCCAAAAATATTTTGTTCATTTCTTGACTTCCAATCTTCATCTCGCTTCTGTTTTTGATTGTTTAACCTTGACTTTCAATGTTATTGGTCAACATATGAGAATTGGTACATTGTATTTCATTTAATGCACTTTAATTTTGCCATTTCCATTTCTCTTATCCATCTTCTCCTCCTTCTTCTTCTATTTCTTTCCTTTTGATCAATGAGTTGAAGGTTGATAAGTTGGCATTGATTAGGGAGACTTAATCTTCCTTGATTCAAATCTAATTCATCTTGATCAATTGATCAAGTGAATGGCTTTGCATTAAGGATAGGTTGTCTTCTAAATCATGCAAAAGGCTTAAACCAATACAAGATCAATTCTCTTCTCTTTTTGGCATGGCAAGTTGTTGGGACTTGGTTCACTAATCAAGACTCCTAACTTGTGTTGGTTGCCTACATTATTATTGACCGGCCTCAGATAGTTGTGACTTCTACATAAGTCCAATTACGATTGCTTAACATAGCGCTAAATTTGCCTTATGGCACACTAACTACTAACACTAACCATTAACAATTAACATTTACTTTTTGCTCTTTACTTTTATGCAATTTACTATTCTTGCACATATTATCCATTTGCTTTTCTCTTTGCTCATTCGAGCACATGTTTATGTTAATGCCATTTGCCTTTTGCTCACTTGAGCACATAATTGTGTATATATTATTGTGCTTGTGTTTTGTTTTGATTGTTGTGGACCAAATGCAAAGAAATGGACTTAGTTTCTAGGACTTTCCCTATGCAAGGAATGAAGAATTGGACTTAGATTCTAGGACCTTCCTTATGCAAAATTGGAGTAATTGGATCTTAATGATGAAGATGGGTTAGAAGAACCAAATCTCTAAACTCACTCTTATCCATTCTTGTTTTACTTCATGGAACTTTTGATGTGTGTGTTCTTGTGCTAGGGGGCTCCCACTTGAGCTAAATTGGAGGACCATTGCCATGATCATTCAAAGTGAAAGATACAAGACACATTGAGGATCTCTTATGAGACCTATTTGATTTCTTATGCTTTGTGATTGCTTATTCCAAAGGATGGGAGCTACTTGGATCATCAATATGATCTCAAGAGAGGGACTCCATTATGGTTTTGATTCTTCATCCCTCATCTTTTTGTTTTACTTAGGACTTAGCCCTTCTTCTTCATCTCTCCACTCTAACCCAAGCCAAAACCATTTTGTGCAAACATTTAACCTTTGTTTTCAACATTAGAAACCTAAGCCTTATGCTTTTGATTTTCAAACTTTCTTTTCACAATACTTATTTTGAATTGAATCCTTAAGTCAACTTTGACTATTTTGTACATACTTCTAATTGGTAAATATAACCCATTCAAATTTCCTTTTGTGGTTCCAATGTCCACTTCTTAATCAAATTTTCCATAACCTTTAGCTATTAGGTTTGAGTAATCTTTGTGGTAGATGTAATACTCACCTATGTCCTTAGTGATGGACAATGAGTCTTCCATGCTTATTATAGGGTTAACCCCTCACTAGCATGTTGAAGCTATCCTCACATGGTGGATTTGTGGTTTGGTTGAGTTTTCTCCCTTTGATAACAAAAGACCTTAAGGCTTTTTGACCAATCAATTCCCCAACTCATTTTTGAGATTTTTACCCCGAACTACGAGGTTTTGATCCTAATCTTTTTTAAGATGGTACGTAGGCAATGGGTTTATCCATCCAAACACAAAATGTAAATAACTTGTATATTCTCTTCTCATCTCTTCAATCATGTAAACAACAAGTGTGAAAAGGGCTCCCTAGGAGTACCTAGGATGTTTTGGGTGCCTAACACCTTCCCATTGCATAACCAACCCCCTTACCTAGATCTTTGTTTCTTTTACTAGTTTTTGTTAAAACTCTTAGGTTTTTGTTCGCTTTCTAACCATTCCTTTGGATAAATAGAAGTGCGGTGGCGACTCGACTTGTATGATTTACCTTGGATTTAGTCAATATCTCTAATGGTAACGAATACCCCGCTACAGTCCACTTGGGCCATATTGTGTGATATATTTTGTTTGTGTATACCTTGCTTGTTTGTATGGTCTTTGACCATTAATGTACACAATAACAACAAAAACCCTAAAAAACTTTTATGTGGACTGTTGGCTTGATCTTGGACAAATGGAATTAGAATTTAGGCAACATTCCTATGCTAAAGGACTTGGCCAATGCCAACTTGTTGAGAAACCAAGTGCTTGAAATTTGAAACTTCATCTGATACATCATTCAAGATCTCTCTAAGTTCATTTGCAACATGATCATTGTGAAGTTGTTATTTTGAATCTCTGACTTGTGGAATTCATATGTTACATGGGCTACCTTGAAGAAGATCATGGAATGGATAAGCTTGGATGTGGCCATATTTATTTGATTCCTTGCTCTTAAAGATAATATAAATCATGGAAGCCATCAAGCTTCCATTTAGGCTTTTAGCAAGAAATTTCTGGAAAGACTTATCATATTTCTCTATGATATCTCCCGAACCTGTAGATGCTTTAAAAAGAATTTCCTTTTCAGGTTTGAGCCTCTTGCTTAGAGGCACAAAGTTATTATTTTTCAAAATAAAATTTTCTTCACTCAGACTTGAAAAATCTTTCTGAAGCTTACATTAAGCTTCTGATTCAGATACATGAATCTTTTTCAGGTCTTTGTATTTGTCCAGAAGATTCTGATACTTTTTCATAATTTCTGACAAACTAGATTCAAGCTCAGAATGAGAAAGTTCATAAAATACCTCTTCAGAATCTGACTCCGATTCTGATTCTGATTGAACCATTTCTGCAGGAGCTTCTGTGCAAGCCATCAACATCATGTTAGCCCACTCCTCTTCAGAATCATCTTCTAAAGACTCTAAATCGTCCCATGTAGCCATTAGACCCTTCTTCCTTCCTCCAAAGTTCTTACTTGGCCTTTATTTCTTTAACTTGGGACATTCATTCTTGAAGTGACCAGGCTCCTTGCACTCAAAGCACGTGAGTTATTTTCCAGCTCCAACCTTCTAGATCCAGAAGTGGACTCAGAATGGCCACTTGTTCTTCTTTGTCCTCGGGATTTGTTGCCTTTTCTTCCAGAGTTGATTAACGCGCCTAGACAGAAGAGACAATTCATCTTATTCTTTTGATTCCTCTTCAAACTCTTCATCAGTTTCTGCTTGAAAATATTTTGTCTTCCCTAATCTTCTTGAAGACTTCATATTAACATACTTAATATTTCTATTTGGCTTATCTTCCTCGAGCTCAATCTCACGACTTCTTAAAGAACTAACCAGTTCTTCAGGAGAAGTGTTATTAAGATCCTTTGATAACTTCAGAGTTGTTACCATAGGTCTCCAATGCTTAGGAAGACTTCTGATGATCTTTTTAACATGATCAGAAGTAGAATACCCTTTGTCCAGGACCTTAAGTCCTGCAACAAGAGTCTAAAACCCGGAGAACATGTTCTCAACAGTTTCTTCATCCTCCATCTTGAATGCTTCATATTTTTGAATCAAGGAAAGAGCCTTGGTTTATTTGAATTGTGCATTCCTTTCATGTGTCATCCTTAGAGAATCAAATATAGATTTAGAAATATCTATGTTGATGATTTTCTCATACTCAGTGTATGAAATAACATTTAGCAAGATGGTTCTTTCTTAGTTATGATTCTTATAGTCTTTCTTTTGTTGATTAGTCATCATTCTTCTTTCCACTTTATTGCCACTTGCATCTAATGGGTGTACGTAGCCATTAACTACCATACCCCATAGATCAACATCGTGACCTAGCAAGAAACTCTCTATTCTATCCTTCCAATATTCAAATCTATCTCCATCGAAAACTAGAGGTTTAACATTGAAATGACCTATATCATTTGTTTGAGTAGGTGGTGGTGGAGCAGCCATTGTGTTTCACGTTGGATCTTTATCTGACACTGTTAAGTGTTTGATAATCTTATCAAGACCAAAACCGGAGCTCTTGTGTCAATTGAAGATGGCAAGAAACACAAGAAATAGGGGGGGGGGGATTGGGTTTCTAAAAATAAAATCTTTTTTAAAACCAACTCAATCAAGCAAAAACACAAACAAGTAAAATAACAAAATTATTTTTATACTGGTTCACTATTAACGAAGCTACCTCCAATCCATCCTACCATGGTGATTTTTCCTTCTCAAGAAGGGCTTAATCCACTATAACCAAAACTTGATTACAGACACCACAAAGACAACCCGTCTTTGTCTTCTTGAGTCTATCTGACTAAAACCTAATCACTCAAGGAAACCACTCAAACATATTTGAGATTTACAAGTTGTGTTTACAAAGAATGCTTCTAAGAAAGCAATTTAACATAAGTTAATACAATGAATATTTCTCATACAGTAACGAGCAAAAACTCTTATGTGTTTGTAGTGGGGTATTCGTTACCATTAGAGATATTGACTAAATCTAAGGTAAACCATACAAGTCAAGTCGCCACCGCACTTCTATTTATCCAAAGGAATGGTTAGAAAACGAACAAAAACCTAAAAGTTTTATCGAATCAAAAACTAGTAAAAATGTCAAAGATCGGGGTAAGGGGGTTGGTTATGCAATGGGAAGGTTTTAAGCACCCAAAACATCCTAGGTACTCCTAGGGAGCCCTTTTCACATTTGTTGTATGGTTGGTATTTTGTGAAAATTTGTTTACGCAAACATGATTGAAGAGATGAGAAGAGAATATACAAGTTTATTTACATTTTTATGTTTGGATGGATAAACCCATTGCCTACGTACCATCTTAAAAAAGATTAGGATCAAAACCTCGTAGTTCGGGGTAAAAATCTCAAAATGAGTTGGTGAATTGATTGGTCCAAAAGCCTTAAGGTCTTTTGTTATCCAAGGGAGAAAACTCAACCTAAAACCACAAATCCACCACGTGAGGATAGCTTCAACATGCTAGTGAGGGGTTAACCCTATAATAAGCATGAAAGACTCATAGTCCATCACTAAGGATATAGGTGAGTATTACATCTACCTCAAGGATAACTCAAACCTAATAGCTAAAGGTTATGAAAAAGTTTTTGATTAAGAAAGTGGCCATTGAAACCACAAAAGTATTAAAATGAGTTATATTTACCAATGAAAAGTATTTACAAAATATGGCCAAAGTTGACTTAAAGATTCAATTCAAAATAAGTGTTATGAAAAGAAAGTTTGAAAATCAAAAGCATAATGCTTAGGTTTCTAATGTTTGAAAAGAAGTGTTAAGTGTTTGCACAAAATTTTTGGCTTGGGTTAGAGTGGAGGGAAGAAGAAGAATGGCTAAAGTCCTAATCATACAAGAGATAAGGGATAAGAAACAAGACCACAAATGGAGTTCCTCTCTTGAGATCATATTGATGATTCAAGTAACTCCCATCCTTTGGAATATGCAAGCATAATAATAGTAAGCTCGAGCAATCAACACAATCAAACAAACTTCTTAGAAGATCCTCAATGTATCTTGTGTCTTTCACTTTGGATGAACATGGCAATGGTTCTTCAATTTGAGCTCTCATAGGATTCCCTAGCACAAGAGCACACACATCAAAAAAATTTATGAAAAGCAAATCAAGAATGGACAAGAGTGAGTTTAGAGGTTTGGTCCTTCTAATCCATCTTCACCATTTAAAGTCCTTTTACTCCAATTTTCGTAGGGAAAGTCCTAAGAACTAAGTCCATTTGTCCATTTCTTTGCATTTGGTCCACAACAATCAAACAAAACACAAGCACAATAATATATACACAATTATGTGCTCAAGTGAGAAAAAGGCAAATTGCATTAGCATAAACATGTGCTCAAGTGAGCAAAGAACAAAAGCAAATGAATAATATGTATAAGAATAGTAAATTGCATAAATGTAAAGAGCAAGAAGTAAATGTTAATGGTTAATGGTTAGTGTTAGTAGTTAGTGTGCCATAAGGAAAATTTAGCGCTATGTTAAGCAATCGTAATTGGACCTATATGGAAGTCACAACTATCTGAGGCCGGTCAATAATAATGTAGACAACAACACAAGTTAGAGGTCTTGATTAGTGAATCAAACTCCAACAACTTGTCATGCCAAAAACAAGATGAGAATTGATCTTGTATTGATTTAGGTCCTTTGCATGATTTAGAAAGCAATTTATCCTTAATGCAAAGCCATTCACTTGATCCATGATCAAGATGAATTAGATTTGAATCAAGGAAGATTAAACCTCCCTAATCAATGCTAACCACCAATCTTTAACTCATTGATCAAAAAAGGAAAAAGAAGAAGGAGAAGAAGAAGAAAGAAATGAAGAAATAAAGTGCATTAAATGAAATGGTATGCATCAATCAACAAATTTTGACCAAAGTTAGGGGAAATCAAGGTCAAACAATAGAAAACAGAAGCAAAATGAATATTAGAAGTCAAGAAATAAACAAAATATTTTTGGCATTTTTTAATATTTGAAAATAAACTTGAATTAAAATATTAAAGAAAGGTCAAACTTCAAATTCACTTCAAATAAACTTTGAATAGTCCAAGTGAATTATCCCAAGTTCAACAAGGTCAAACAAAGTTTGACAAAAAAATTCAGCATTTTTAAAAGTCAGAAACTATTTTAAATCAATTAAAAATGCATAAAAATAACCTAATTGAATTAAAATCTCAAATAAATCTCAAATCAATTAATAAATTGATGAGAATATTTTTCATAGATCTATCATCATTCAAAGAGGTTGAGAAAATATTTTTGTATTTTTTGAATATAAAAAACTATTTAAAATGAATTAAAAATAACCATAAAAGAGAAAATTATTAAAAAATAGCAAATGATAAAATAAAAAACATTAAAAATCATTTTTAGAAAGTAGAAAATAAAAGAGAAATAATGCAATTGGTCCCATAATTTTTGGACCAATAATGAAAGAGATATGAATTTTAGAAAATGAAATGGAATTAAAAAATGAAATGGAAAATAAAATCAGAAATGGAAAATATGAAAAATCCACACGCGTTGGATTGTGTCTCATTAAATGACGTGGAGGATCCAATGGCATTGGCATGCGCGCGCACCATGAACCTCAGTCAATCAGTAACATAATGAATAAAAGAAAGTCATAACAATGTGTGGAGGAGATTAGATCTGAAAACTGAGATGGACGGCTCAGATCCAATCTGGAGACCAGACGGTGGCCAGCGCCACCGTCTTCTCCGGCTAGCTCTGGCGAAGGCCAAAAATTACAGAGATACAAATGTGCACCAAAACACACGATCCATGTACCATTCGAAAGGTGAAGTGATGTACATCACTCCTATGCCACTCAATTCCCCTCTAGATCTCTATTAAGAGAGAAATCAGAGATGGAACTTTGGTGGTGTTCAACTGAACTTGCTTGATTTCAAAAATTAAGAACACAATAATGGTGCCTCTATACAGAGGACTTCAGACAACACAAGATCAAGCCAAATGGAACAATATATGAGGTGTTTCGAAGCAAAATGCAGTTGAGCAAAACCTTTGGATTATTAGGAATTGAGTCACGATCTTTGATTCCTTTTACAAACAGAAGCTTCAATGGATCAAGGTGAAGAGGTTTAGGAACTATGGATCTTAAAAATCAATCAATGCAATTGAATTTCAGATCTGAAATTTTTAGAGAAAAATGAGATTTGTTCCTTTGGTAGGGGTGTGGATTCAATTCAGCAGAGATTTAGGCGCCATTAGGTTGAAGAATTATGAAGCTATGGCATGGTATTTATAGATGGAGAGAGCTGTAAGCCATGCTGAATGTGTGACTTCAAATTTGCATGAATGGAAAGGGCCTCCATGCATGGGCCTGTACAGGCGCATGGAGGGCCCAATTCCATATGGCTTGGCAAGCTGAGATCATAATTGAATGAAATGGACGTGCAAAATAGATGTAATCAGCTCATGCATGGCAATTGAATCAAATTTTCAAAAAATGCACCTAATTCTTCATCTCTTCGAAAATGATGCTTCCAAACTCCAAATGCAACCTTATGAGTAATGGCTTGAAAGCTTGTTGCATAAGGAACAAATGCTATGTTGATCAAAACTCCAATTGGGCCTTGGAAAATAATGAAATTTGAGCTTGAAGTGTAGGGTGCAAAACATGCATATGTGAAGTTTCCAAATTTGGCCAATGTTCAAGCCCCTCTGTCTCAATGATGCAAGCTTCAAATGATAAAGTCTTCAATATTAACGTTGTAGATCCTTTCAAGACAATCAATTTGGACTTAAATTTTGCATCATTTGGATTTTTTATGAAGAAGTTATGACCACTTGAAGTTAGACTTTTTCACATTTCAATGCATTTGGTCCAAAGTGACCTATAATGTTTTGCATTATCACATGTATTTCTTTTGAGATTTTGCAATTTTTCTCAACATAACATTTGAATTAGGCACAATAATATTTCCAATTCATTAAGTTTCATCCCAAAATCATGAAAAATGAATGAGTTGTGTTTTTGGGAAGTTGACCCAAAATTAAGGTTTCAGTCAAAATGACCTATAATGTCTTGGAATGGATGATGACCTTCCAAGCTTCAAATCAAATTTGTATGAACATGAACGTTGTTCATATTGTCCTTAAGAACATTTTGTCTCTTGGGGTCATCTCCATTTGACCAACACATAAAAAGTTAGGTCTCAGTGTATTTCAAAATAGTCAGATGATTTGACTGATCAACTTCTCAAGTCCACAGCTCATATCTTGATGAATTGATGATTGAGGATACTCAAATAAGTTCAAATATGCATTAAATGATGAATTAAAGAACTTCCCTTGATTGTATTTGACCATGGGTTGAGGTTGCTTCATGAGCAAGGCACAGTTGATGAACATATGAATTAGGATTTCCTTGGGAAACAAACCTCAAGCCCCTTGACTTGCTTTGATCAAAATGATGAATTGAGATACTTGGGAGGCATATTTGATGGATGAGAGATTTGGGAACCATTACCATGCTTGTTTTCATCTTCTCTTGACCATATCATTGCACAAAGGATTTCCTAGAAGCTTTGGATCTTGTGACTGCTCAAGCTACAAACAAGGGATGTTAGTGACATATTTTTGTGATTTTGGTTAGTAAATAAAATGAGAAAAGCAATAATATACAATTCAAGCATGCTTGGTGATCTCAAACCACTCACAAGAGAGGTCCCACCCAAAGGGAAGGAGCCAAGATGCTTATGATCCTTGAGGCTATGCAAATGCCATGTTATGATGCCATGAGGGATCTTAGGGCCAAAATTAGGGTCTTACAGTGTTTACAAATAATATACACAAAAAAATTTACTTCAGCAAAAGCGTGTGTATGTTCAATAGCGTGAGCGTTATCAAAGAATTAGTAACTTCTTCCAATCTTCAAGTCTCCTTTATATAGGCATATAAAAGGACCGTTTGAAGGTAGAATTAGAATACTGAATTGCAGATGTCTCTTTCATAACAATTTGCATTTAGGAGGAAACATGGTACAATAGTATTATCCTTATATTTCAAAATCAGCGTAGTCGAGGAAATGTTGATCTTATACTATTTTCCTAATACAAAACCTTTTGATCTTATCTTATAATCTTCAGAGGCTTCTGATAAAACGATATTAAAGCATGCTTAGATGGATCAAGAGTCAAGTTGACAGAATCTTCAGAACCTTGGTTTTCAGAGTCTTGACATAGTTCTTCAGAACCTGGTCTTCAGAGTCTTCAGATATTGTTCTTCACAATCTTCAGGACTTGAATGCAGAATCTTGAAGGCAGACAAACCTTCCGAGGCTCTTCAATCAGAGTCACAGTCAGAAGCTTTAGCATAAACGTTCGTCAAAACCATTGTCTAAGAGTTTTCTAGAACTTGACAGCATCTTGTAAAGCACTTGTATCTCCTCAGAGTCAGAGTGTGTTGATTCTAGAATCTAATAACGTCACAAGTTATTACTTCAGAGTCAGATCCTGTTAGCAAAAGCTACACACTAGATAAAAAACCATTATTGTACAAAATTGTTCTCTAAGAAACAATGCATTGTTATCATCAAAACTAAAGGCCAAATGCATAACCAAATCTTGTTCTAACAAAGAATCCATTAATTGGTAATCCAAACTAACTTCATAACAGACATTACCATAAGCAACTAACCTTCATAACAGTTCCATTTTGAACTAACTTTGACTAACAATCATAACAATACAAGATAACTTATTTAATACAATTAATAATAGTTCAATTAACTAAGATTTTAGCCTAAATAACAATCCACTAACAATCAGTTTAACTAACATTTCACTAACATTTCTCATTTAACAGTTCACTAACATGATTCACTAACAAGTTTAAAAATATCTAAGTATTAATAGTGTTTAACCATAACACATAATATCCTAGCTGTTAATTAAAATATAACTAACATTTCCATTTCAATTTTTCCAAAAATTTATCATAGTCAGTTGTAACTCAAAAGTAACCAAACTAACATCAACACTCTAATTTTCACTAGCAAGCTCAGTTAACAACTAACTATCATTAACCCTACTAACATGCTATCACTAAATTAGGTAACAATTTCAACTCAATAACATCACAACTAACCTAACAGAATCTCTAACTGTCAATTCAAATTCAAACTAACAACAAAATAACAAAGTTAACATTTTAACTAACTTACTCATTGAGTGAACTGACATTTCCCTAAACCTTTTCCCCAAACAGTTACAACTGATTCCACTTGAATCATCTATGTAATTAAGCATTCATCTTCAATCATGAACAACCACAGTCACTTTGCCAAATCATTCTCATTCTGCAATTTCTCTATACTCAATCTCTTCTCCCTCACCTCACACTCAAAGCTCTTCATCTCTAGTTGATAGAGCTTCATCAATGGAAGCTCTAGGAAATTAAGCTTAGCCTTTCTACATACTCTCATCAACTACAACAACACAATAAATCTCAACAAATATCCTATAAACTACTCAGCAGTAGAAGAAGAAGAAATTGCTTCAAAAGGAAATTTGAAGAACTCGAAGTGCTTACCCGATTCTTCTTCCTCTAGTCTTCCATCTTCATCAGCATCTTAATCTTTAAAGCTTCCCAGGGTAAACCTCGAACATGTAGGTTGGTGATTTCCTCTATTTCTCCTTCTTTCACTTGAATATTGATACCAAGATACAGAGGAAGATGAGGGGAATCGAAGCCCCAAGGTTGGTCATTTTGATTCCCCTCCATGCCCATTTAATTTATGTTTGAATAAGTTAGCGTTCTTGAGGTTTGTGGTTTGGTTTGATGAATTCATTGAGAATCCGATGAAATGGATATGAGAATTAAAGAGAGGAGAGTGAGAGGGTTCCAATGGTGGCATTTGGGTGAGGTTCCAGGTTGCTCCGTTGCCTCTGGCGTGACAGAGCTATTTTTAGTCAGGGTTGATGTGTGAGAGGGGGGGGGGATGTCTGATGAAGTGACATGGAAATGAATTTGGGCCTGAACTCCACTTCACCATTTTCCCTTCATGTTGGGACTTCATGTCTAAGCCCAATATCCTCTTTACTCATACACACCCCCTGCAGGTCCATACACTCCCACATGCTGAAACAAATTAGCACCAAAATGACCTTGGGCTTCACCAAGTCATGGGCATGCGCCCTAATTACGAAGCACACACCCTTTTTCAGCTTCATATACCCCTACGAAGTTAATTTTGATGATTGATTAATTAATGTTGGTTTTCTTTGATTTTTTTTGTCACACATAAAATACCTATTAAAAACACATTGAGAAAAAAATCTAATACGTGTTAGGCTAGATTTTAATTAGCTCTTAATTAGAAGTAATTGCTAGTTTTTTTTAATCTCGTTTAATGATTAATTGTAGATTAGGATTAACCTTGATTAATTTCAATTTTTAATGCCTTGTTTCTTTCTCATATTTTCATGTGCTTAGTGTATAATTCTTGGCATGTTCGTCCCCTTGATTAGTTAATCAAGTTCATTCTTGATCAATTAATTACATTTAGTATTAGACTTGTTTGGACAATTCATAAACAATTGCATGCTCCCCTACTCATTCAAGTGCTCATAAGCCTCTTGATCACTTGATTGGGTTAGAATTTTGTACTTGCATTCTACTGGATCTCAAGTCAACTCAAGATTCATATTCAAAACCCTAAAGATGGGAAGACATCAGGATCTGATCACGTTGAGATTCATCTATTCAAGCACATATTTCCTCATCCTTTTCAAAACAAACAAAAGACTCTTCTCTTTCAAAACACTTGTTAGTTATGATGCGAATTATGAGCCACGGGCCTTAAGCAACAGAGAAGAAGGAGAGGGATTTTTCCTATCTCCGTTCTAAGTATCTTTGAGTATGGGACGTAGGACCTAGTTATTCAAAGTATTCGCCTCCCTTCATAGACTTTAGTGCAATTCAAATCAAACAACTTTCAAACTTTCTCCTCCACAGACACCACTTCATCAATCCATATTAATAACATCTTTCTCTTTGTACTAAATGTTATATTCTTTGAACACCATACACTCTTGAGGTTAATCACCTTTTGCATGGGTTAATCACCTCCTCTAGGTTAAACACCCATCTCTGAACCACACATAACACTTGAGATTAATCACCAGTTATTGGTTAAACACCTCCTTCATGTGTTAATCACCTTCTTATGGTTAAAACCCTCATCATGCATGCTTTCCTTGTTAGTCTCATGCTTAGGCAACCCCCCACATGCATGTTTTCCTTGTTAGTCCCATGCTTAGGTAAACCTCTCATTCTGGTGCATGTCTGCCTTATTAGTCTCATGCTTAGGCAGACTCCTGTAGCGGTAAATTCATGACCGTCGAGCTATTTGTTAACTTAAAATCAATAAAACCAGAGTCGCCGCCGCGCTTTTGTTATTTCCAAAGGAAAAGGGAAAAAGTACAAACAAACCTAAAGATAAGAAGTTTTCAAATAAAAACTAATAAAATGTGAGAGATTACAGGTAAGGGGGTTGGTTACACAAAGGGAAGGTATTAGCACCCAAAGTGTCCAAGGTACTCCTAGGGAGCCCTTTTTATGTGTAAGTGTTTTAGTTGAAAATATGTTTGTTAAAAAGTTATTTACAGTTTTTATGTTTGACAAGACCTTCAGTGTTATGCCTACGTACCAACATAAAAATGAGGGATCAAAACCTCATACTTCATGGTAAAAATTTCAAAGAAATGGATGGATTGATTTTAACAAAAGCTTACAGATATTTTGTTATCAAAGGGAGAATACTCAACCAAACATCCATCAATAATGAGGGCTTTACAATATTTAAGAAGGAGGGCTCCAACTTGGATTCAATCAACAAGTATGCCACTAACCCCTAATAAATGGAAAGACTTATAATCAATATATCATGGAATGGGAGAATTATATCTCAACTAAAGATAACTCAAATCTAAATGCTCTCTTTTGAAAAAGTTTAAAAGAAAAATACACAAAATGGAAAAAAGGATTAGATAAGGTTGTTAGTTCTTGTTGTCTTTTGAAATTAAAGTCAATATGATTAAGTTCATTTATAAGTTTGATTTAAGAAAATGATTTTAAAAATCAGTGGCATAAGGCCAAGGTTTCTACTCATTAAAACAGGTATAAGTTGAAAACACAAGCAAATAAGTTTTAGAAAATGAGGGAGAGACTTTGAAATTAAAGAAGGAGGAGGAGATGAAGGGACTATCCTAGACAAGATTTAAAATTTTAGAGTTGAAAAGATCTAACCAATAGGAAGTAATCCACAAGACAAGAATGCCAGATAGAAACCCATTTCCTTTGGAATTTTAAGCAAGCAACAAGCATAATCATCCAAGCCATTAATATGAAGACCAATGGCATCAAATAAAGATAGCCAAAACATCCAATAAAGCACTCCAAAAGCAAGTAGTCTTCAATGTCTTTCACAGGTATTAGATGAATATCCCTTGTAGCAAACTCACAGAGACAAACATTAGGTAGAAATAATAAGACCAAAATAACCGCTTAAGCATAGAGATAAAGTAACAGATAAACTAAAGGAGTTCTCAAGGCTTGTATCATATGAATGACATTGGCCTAGATGAGGTCTCAGATTAATGGCATTGTCCAAGTTTCCTTCTCACGACACATGGGTGTTTCCTACTCTAAGTCCCAAGTTCAGATCAAGTCTCAGATAGAGGTCCAAAAGTCCACCAATGTATTTTTTAGGGTTTTTGTTGTTATTAAGTATTTTAACGTCCTAAGACCACAAAACAAAATCACAAGCACACAATATAATACAAGCACAAAATATGGCTCAAATGAGCAAAGTGAAAAGGACTGAAACATAAATAAATTACATGAATGTAAATGGAAATGAATGATAAAGTGCAAGAATTTAAATTACATTAAAGTAAATGATATTAAAAATAAAGTCAATACAAAGAAATGTTAGTGGAAGGAGAAATTGTTTAAGTCATTCTTTGGAGAACACTCAACCATCCACTCACAAGCATGAAGATATGAACCAAGACATCATCCATGAGAAGGGCTCTAACTTGGATAAATCAACAAGTATGCCACTAGCTCTCATAAATGGGAAAAAGGTTAAATATTCACACAAGACCATGAGAAATGGGATATTTACAATCTCACTTACCAAAATGCTATGCCTTTGGGATAAACTTAGCTCTATGTTAAGCAATCTTAATTGGACTTATATAGAAGTCACAACTATCTGAGGCCAGGGAATAAAAATATTGGTGTTAATACATGCTAGAGACATGGTACAAAGAATGAAACTCCTAAAGCATGTCACACACAAAAATAAGAGGGGATTGACCTATCTCAATCAGGCTCATGTTGATTCATCTTACACAAGATCATTGATGAATCAACTAGCATTTGATCTTGTGAGAAGTCATTGGTCAATGAGGGATTGGGGAAGAAGGAGATGAAGATGAAAAGATGAAGTGAAAATAAATCCCAAATTGATCAAGGGATGAACTTCATGTGATCAATACCATTCATTCATTTTGGGGGGATGAATTTCAAACTTCATCAACCCCCTAAATCCAATGGTTTTGATCAAATTGAAGTCCAATTCAACCAAGATCAAGGCCAAACAGAAGATGAGTCAATACAAAGTCAACCAAATAGCTCAATATAATAATAAAGCAATTAAACAAATTAAATTCAATTTTTAAAAGAATAAAAATGCATTTTAAAAGATGAAAAACCTTAAATCCCTTTAAATCAACAAATAAATGGCCAAGAGATTTATCATAGATCAAACAAGGTCAAAGGACCTTAGACTATTTTTTTTTTGGGGGGGGGGGTATTTTTGAAGTCATAAGTATTTAAAATCAATTAAAAATAAGTCAAAAGTCATTTAATTCACTAAAAATATCAAATCCAATCCAAAAAATAATTTTAATTTAGAAAATGGAAGAGGAAATTATTTGAATTTTTTTGGTGAAAGTCCCATATTTTTTGGATTAATATTGAATTTATAATGGATTAAATAAGAAAATGCTAATTAAAATATTAAAACAGAAAATCAGTTAATTCAAAAAACGAGGGCCATCAGATCTCCCTCATTAATTGAGGTGGAAAATCTGATGGCCAAACGCATCATATCCACCATGGTCACAAGTCAACACACGTGTACGTTGGGTAATTGCATTGGATGGCTCAGATTAGAACATGGGAACCAATCAGATAGCCTAGATTAATCCAGCGCACCAGCAGAGCCCTAACCCCGGTCATCTACTCCGGTCACCCTCGTCAGACTGTCAGGACCAAAGCATCACCAAAATGGATGGATCATATATGGTTTTGAAGAGAAAATCATGAGGATCTCGAATCTAACTCCAATTTCTCCAACTCTCACTATATGAAGAGATACGTGGAGTTGAAAAATGAGGTATGCAAACTGAGTTGCTTCGATTCAACCTCAAAGCAACTCAATCTTATTGCCTACATTGGCAGGACTTCAGCCAACCATAAATCAAGTAAATTTATGGAGAAATGAGAGAGAATCGAAGACTTGAAGTTTGAGAGATTTCACCTTCCCACTACGCCAAATAAGGGAAAAGAGAGCGCTTTTTTTGGCCTATAACAGCGCTTTAAAGCGCCCTCTAATCTGGCGCTGGCATAGGTAAAGACAGCGCTTTTTTTCCTGGTGAAAGCGCTCTCTAAAGTGGCTCTTTAAGCCCTTTAAGGGCCACTTTAGAGGGCGCTTTTTAAAGAAAGCGCCCTCTAAAGTGGAAACTTTTAAGGGTTTAGAGGGCGTTTTACTGGAAAGCGCCCTCTAAAGTGGAAACTTTAAAGGGTTTAGAGGGCGCTTTTACTGGAAAGCGCCCTCTAAAGTGGAAATTTAAAGGTTTAGAGGGCGCTTATTTTGGAAAGCGCCCTCTAAAGTGGGTGGTTATTTAAATTTTTTTTTAAAAAGCGCTACATTTTTTTATTTATTTTAGACAACCTGTATATTGAAGCAGTACACCTAAAACTGTATAATTTGAAGCCCTTTTTCACACATTGCATTCAACAAGCCTTATATACAACAATCCATACATATACAACAATCCACTGATATATAATCGTTTAACTTCTAAAGATTCTAAATATACAACCAATTCATAACTTAAAAAGAAATAAAACTAAATAGCAAAAGCATCTCTGAGATGTATGTTTTTTTAATCTCGTTTAATGATTAATTGTAGATTAGGATTAACCTTGATTAATTTCAATTTTTAATGCCTTGTTTCTTTCTCATATTTTCATGTGCTTATTGTATAATTCTTGGCATGTTCGTCCCCTTGATTAGTTAATCAAGTTCATTCTTGATCAATTAATTACATTTAGTATTAGACTTGTTTGGACAATTCATAAACAATTGCATGCTCCCCTACTCATTCAAGTGCTCATAAGCCTCTTGATCACTTGATTGGGTTAGAATTTTGTACTTGCATTCTACTGGATCTCAAGTCAACTCAAGATTCATATTCAAAACCCTAAAGATGGGAAGACATCAGGATCTGATCACGTTGAGATTCATCTATTCAAGCACATATTTCCTCATCCTTTTCAAAACAAACAAAAGACTCTTCTCTTTCAAAACACTTGTTAGTTATGATGCGAATTATGAGCCACGGGCCTTAAGCAACAGAGAAGAAGGAGAGGGATTTTTCCTATCTCCGTTCTAAGTATCTTTGAGTATGGGACGTAGGACCTAGTTATTCAAAGTATTCGCCTCCCTTCATAGACTTTAGTGCAATTCAAATCAAACAACTTTCAAACTTTCTCCTCCACAGACACCACTTCATCAATCCATATTAATAACATCTTTCTCTTTGTACTAAATGTTATATTCTTTGAACACCATACACTCTTGAGGTTAATCACCTTTTGCATGGGTTAATCACCTCCTCTAGGTTAAACACCCATCTCTGAACCACACATAACACTTGAGATTAATCACCAGTTATTGGTTAAACACCTCCTTCATGTGTTAATCACCTTCTTATGGTTAAAACCCTCATCATGCATGCTTTCCTTGTTAGTCTCATGCTTAGGCAACCCCCCACATGCATGTTTTCCTTGTTAGTCCCATGCTTAGGTAAACCTCTCATTCTGGTGCATGTCTGCCTTATTAGTCTCATGCTTAGGCAGACTCCTGTAGCGGTAAATTCATGACCGTCGAGCTATTTGTTAACTTAAAATCAATAAAACCAGAGTCGCCGCCGCGCTTTTGTTATTTCCAAAGGAAAAGGGAAAAAGTACAAACAAACCTAAAGATAAGAAGTTTTCAAATAAAAACTAATAAAATGTGAGAGATTACAGGTAAGGGGGTTGGTTACACAAAGGGAAGGTATTAGCACCCAAAGTGTCCAAGGTACTCCTAGGGAGCCCTTTTTATGTGTAAGTGTTTTAGTTGAAAATATGTTTGTTAAAAAGTTATTTACAGTTTTTATGTTTGACAAGACCTTCAGTGTTATGCCTACGTACCAACATAAAAATGAGGGATCAAAACCTCATACTTCATGGTAAAAATTTCAAAGAAATGGATGGATTGATTTTAACAAAAGCTTACAGATATTTTGTTATCAAAGGGAGAATACTCAACCAAACATCCATCAATAATGAGGGCTTTACAATATTTAAGAAGGAGGGCTCCAACTTGGATTCAATCAACAAGTATGCCACTAACCCCTAATAAATGGAAAGACTTATAATCAATATATCATGGAATGGGAGAATTATATCTCAACTAAAGATAACTCAAATCTAAATGCTCTCTTTTGAAAAAGTTTAAAAGAAAAATACACAAAATGGAAAAAAGGATTAGATAAGGTTGTTAGTTCTTGTTGTCTTTTGAAATTAAAGTCAATATGATTAAGTTCATTTATAAGTTTGATTTAAGAAAATGATTTTAAAAATCAGTGGCATAAGGCCAAGGTTTCTACTCATTAAAACAGGTATAAGTTGAAAACACAAGCAAATAAGTTTTAGAAAATGAGGGAGAGACTTTGAAATTAAAGAAGGAGGAGGAGATGAAGGGACTATCCTAGACAAGATTTAAAATTTTAGAGTTGAAAAGATCTAACCAATAGGAAGTAATCCACAAGACAAGAATGCCAGATAGAAACCCATTTCCTTTGGAATTTTAAGCAAGCAACAAGCATAATCATCCAAGCCATTAATATGAAGACCAATGGCATCAAATAAAGATAGCCAAAACATCCAATAAAGCACTCCAAAAGCAAGTAGTCTTCAATGTCTTTCACAGGTATTAGATGAATATCCCTTGTAGCAAACTCACAGAGACAAACATTAGGTAGAAATAATAAGACCAAAATAACCGCTTAAGCATAGAGATAAAGTAACAGATAAACTAAAGGAGTTCTCAAGGCTTGTATCATATGAATGACATTGGCCTAGATGAGGTCTCAGATTAATGGCATTGTCCAAGTTTCCTTCTCACGACACATGGGTGTTTCCTACTCTAAGTCCCAAGTTCAGATCAAGTCTCAGATAGAGGTCCAAAAGTCCACCAATGTATTTTTTAGGGTTTTTGTTGTTATTAAGTATTTTAACGTCCTAAGACCACAAAACAAAATCACAAGCACACAATATAATACAAGCACAAAATATGGCTCAAATGAGCAAAGTGAAAAGGACTGAAACATAAATAAATTACATGAATGTAAATGGAAATGAATGATAAAGTGCAAGAATTTAAATTACATTAAAGTAAATGATATTAAAAATAAAGTCAATACAAAGAAATGTTAGTGGAAGGAGAAATTGTTTAAGTCATTCTTTGGAGAACACTCAACCATCCACTCACAAGCATGAAGATATGAACCAAGACATCATCCATGAGAAGGGCTCTAACTTGGATAAATCAACAAGTATGCCACTAGCTCTCATAAATGGGAAAAAGGTTAAATATTCACACAAGACCATGAGAAATGGGATATTTACAATCTCACTTACCAAAATGCTATGCCTTTGGGATAAACTTAGCTCTATGTTAAGCAATCTTAATTGGACTTATATAGAAGTCACAACTATCTGAGGCCAGGGAATAAAAATATTGGTGTTAATACATGCTAGAGACATGGTACAAAGAATGAAACTCCTAAAGCATGTCACACACAAAAATAAGAGGGGATTGACCTATCTCAATCAGGCTCATGTTGATTCATCTTACACAAGATCATTGATGAATCAACTAGCATTTGATCTTGTGAGAAGTCATTGGTCAATGAGGGATTGGGGAAGAAGGAGATGAAGATGAAAAGATGAAGTGAAAATAAATCCCAAATTGATCAAGGGATGAACTTCATGTGATCAATACCATTCATTCATTTTGGGGGGATGAATTTCAAACTTCATCAACCCCCTAAATCCAATGGTTTTGATCAAATTGAAGTCCAATTCAACCAAGATCAAGGCCAAACAGAAGATGAGTCAATACAAAGTCAACCAAATAGCTCAATATAATAATAAAGCAATTAAACAAATTAAATTCAATTTTTAAAAGAATAAAAATGCATTTTAAAAGATGAAAAACCTTAAATCCCTTTAAATCAACAAATAAATGGCCAAGAGATTTATCATAGATCAAACAAGGTCAAAGGACCTTAGACTATTTTTTTTTGGGGGGGGGGGGTATTTTTGAAGTCATAAGTATTTAAAATCAATTAAAAATAAGTCAAAAGTCATTTAATTCACTAAAAATATCAAATCCAATCCAAAAAATAATTTTAATTTAGAAAATGGAAGAGGAAATTATTTGAATTTTTTTGGTGAAAGTCCCATATTTTTTGGATTAATATTGAATTTATAATGGATTAAATAAGAAAATGCTAATTAAAATATTAAAACAGAAAATCAGTTAATTCAAAAAAACGAGGGCCATCAGATCTCCCTCATTAATTGAGGTGGAAAATCTGATGGCCAAACGCATCATATCCACCATGGTCACAAGTCAACACACGTGTACGTTGGGTAATTGCATTGGATGGCTCAGATTAGAACATGGGAACCAATCAGATAGCCTAGATTAATCCAGCGCACCAGCAGAGCCCTAACCCCGGTCATCTACTCCGGTCACCCTCGTCAGACTGTCAGGACCAAAGCATCACCAAAATGGATGGATCATATATGGTTTTGAAGAGAAAATCATGAGGATCTCGAATCTAACTCCAATTTCTCCAACTCTCACTATATGAAGAGATACGTGGAGTTGAAAAATGAGGTATGCAAACTGAGTTGCTTCGATTCAACCTCAAAGCAACTCAATCTTATTGCCTACATTGGCAGGACTTCAGCCAACCATAAATCAAGTAAATTTATGGAGAAATGAGAGAGAATCGAAGACTTGAAGTTTGAGAGATTTCACCTTCCCACTACGCCAAATAAGGGAAAAGAGAGCGCTTTTTTTGGCCTATAACAGCGCTTTAAAGCGCCCTCTAATCTGGCGCTGGCATAGGTAAAGACAGCGCTTTTTTTCCTGGTGAAAGCGCTCTCTAAAGTGGCTCTTTAAGCCCTTTAAGGGCCACTTTAGAGGGCGCTTTTTAAAGAAAGCGCCCTCTAAAGTGGAAACTTTTAAGGGTTTAGAGGGCGTTTTACTGGAAAGCGCCCTCTAAAGTGGAAACTTTAAAGGGTTTAGAGGGCGCTTTTACTGGAAAGCGCCCTCTAAAGTGGAAATTTAAAGGTTTAGAGGGCGCTTATTTTGGAAAGCGCCCTCTAAAGTGGGTGGTTATTTAAATTTTTTTTTAAAAAGCGCTACATTTATTTATTTATTTTAGACAACCTGTATATTGAAGCAATACACCTAAAACTGTATAATTTGAAGCCCTTTTTCACACATTGCATTCAACAAGCCTTATATACAACAATCCATACATATACAACAATCCACTGATATATAATCGTTTAACTTCTAAAGATTCTAAATATACAACCAATTCATAACTTAAAAAGAAATAAAACTAAATAGCAAAAGCATCTCTGAGATGTATGTTTTTTTTGCTAGCCGCAGTGATATGTATTCTCATCTTGATCATTTCTGGTAAACGATTCAATCTCAACATCAATATCACCTTGATCTCTAGTGTTTTCATCAATTACTTTGTTGGAAAAAAGAATTATAGACCATTTCGTACTTTTCGGATCATTGACATAGAACACTTGTCTAGCTTGAGAGGCTAGAATAAAAGACTCATCTTTGTATCCCACCCTATTAAGATCCACTTGCAAAAATCCTTACTTATCCATTCGAATGCCGTTATTATTTTCAACCCACTTGCAACCAAATATAGGAATCTGAAACTTCTCATAATCAAACACCCAAATGCGCTCGATAACACCAAAATACGACAGATTTGCAAATTTGGGGTTTAAGTCCTTCACACTTGATATGTGCATTGCTTTAGCTACCACGGTGACACCACTATTCTGCATAGTACTTTTATCATCTTGTTCTTTGGTATAAATTGTGTATCCATTAATCGCGTATGCGCTATAAGAAAAAACATGGAAACTTGGACCATATGCTAAGCATCTCAACCTTTCTGTTATTGAAGTGGGAGAAAATGTTCCATTATAACATGGCAATCATGGGTCTTTAAACTCTTTAACTTGAGGTCTTTCATAGACACAAGTCTTCTAATATCTGAAGAGTACCCTTCTGGAACTTTAACTTCACTTAGAAACTTACACAATGTTTTTTTCTCCTTTCTAGATAGAGTATAAGCAGCAGGCGGTAGATATGTTCATTTTCCTTTCTTCAAGGGTCCTAATTCAGTTCTTATTCCCATCGCTATCAAGTCCTTTCTTGCCTTAAGGCCATCCTTAGACTTTCCTTCTATATTGAGTAACGTGCCAATAACACTTTCAAATACATTTTTTTCAATATGCATAACATCAAGAAAATGTCTCACATACAAGGACTTCCAATACGGAAATTCAAAAAAAAACTGACCTCTTCTTCCACCCACTTTTGACAAGTGTGTGGGCAAAAGGCAAAACTGACCTCTTCTTCGCCCTCAAGTTGAAACTTTCTTTCCTATATCCATCATAAACCTCCACACCGGTCTCCCACAAAATCTTTAAATCTTCGATTAAGGGCTTCAAGTACACGTCTATGTCATTCCCTGGTTGTTTAGGTCCATAAATCAACATAGACAACATCATGTACTTACACTTCATACATAGCCATGGAGGTAGGTTATAAATCATAATAATCACATGCCATGTACTGTGTGAGATACTCTGGATACCGTGTGGGTTCATTCCATCAGTAGATAATGCCAAGCGAAGGTTTCTTGATTCTTCTCCAAATTCAGGATAATCATTATCAATTTTCAACCACTGTGGTGAATCTGCCGGATGTCGATACTTTCCATCTATAATTCTTTCATCTGCATGCCAGGTCAAGTGTCTTGAATCGGTTTCACTACGAAACATGCGTCTAAATCTCGGAATAACAGGAAAATACCACAAGACTTTTGCTGGAGACAACTTGTTCTTATATCGCGAGACACCGCATTTAGGACACTCATTTAACGATGCATACTCATTTCGAAACAAAACGCAATCGTTTGGACATGCATGTATCTTATCATAGCTCATGCCAATAGAGCACAACATCTTTTTGGTCTCATATGTTCGATTGGGAAGAACATTATCCTCAGGAAGCATATCTTTCAAAAGGGCTAATAACTCTGTGAAACTTTTATCCGACCATCCATTGCCCGCCTTTAAGTTGTACAACTTTAATACCGCAGACAATCTTGTGAATTTAGTGCAACCATCATACAAAGGTTTCTCTGCATCACTTACCAACCTCTCAAACATTTTGGGACAATCCTTAAGATCTCCTTCAAGTGCTTCTGCAATCTCTTCAACTCGATCACAATCATATGTATCTGCGCCACTATAGTTTGAGGCATAGGTCGTACTATCCCCCGGTTCAACATTCTCGTTACTTTTCTCACCATGAAAATTCCAACATGTATAACTTCGATCAATTCCATGCCTCATTAGATGCGATGTCAACTGAACTGCGTCAACCCGTTTCCTATAACAACAACCGAAGCAAGGACATATCATTCTACTGGGGTCTTCGGCGTGCGCAACGGCAAACTTAACGAATTCTGATACTCCATTCTCGTACTCTCTCGACAATCGATTGGAAGACATCCATGTATTATCCATTACTAATTAGAATAAACAAAAAACAATTTCAGAAGAGAAACCAAAAATGGGATGAGACAAAACAATTTCGCTTTATTGAGTTAGTCTCTGTGCAGGGCATTCATGTCTCCAACAACAACCCAAAACCAAAACAATTTTGGTTTATTGAGTTAGTTTCTCAACATTTTCAGATATCTCTGACTTCAATAGCATGAGAATGTATGAACCATGCATTAAGCATTAGTGGTATGCACTAATTTGTAGCATAGTTATATATCATCATATAGTTTTTACAAAAGATAAACATTGACTAGAAAATATATATGTAGAATTGTATAATGGTCTAACTGATAGCTAACAGAAGAATAGTCAACTCTAATTTACTCTATCAAATAACATCCATACCTAAACTTCTTAAGTTACTAGCTACGCTATGTATGCTAGAATAAATACACTCATAAGCTGCATAGTGTACCTTTGATTGGTAGAAGGTGTTTTAGATATTGCTGCCTCCTTTTTCTACATCGAGAAAGAAATGGAACAGTTGGTGAAATTTAACCCATAATGCCTAGTCTCCATTGTTAGCATTGCAACACAATAATTATTGTTGAGAATACTCAATAAATGTATGAACCAAGAAAAATGAAACCAAAAATGAACAATAGCGAACGTCAGAAGAGAAACCAAGTAATATGAAGATTAGAAAAATACCTATGGTGTCAAAATCGAACAGCTAACAACGAATTAATAGAAGGAGGAAACGTCGTAGATCTAACAGAGGTGGAAGGAGAACGCCTTAGAAGTAGCGAAAATCGTAGCAGTGAGAACCCTAACGTGAAAAAGAACGAAAATAACAGAGAGTGAAATAACAAAACGCGCAGTATGTTATAATTTTAATGTTTACTAAAGGGGACCTTAGAGGGCGCTTGTGGAAAAAAAGCGCCCTCTAAAGGGGGCCTGAGAGGGCGCTTATGAAAGCGCTCTCTAAGGCTTTCCAAAAGCGCTTTATAAACTGGAAATGCACATGGACTTATAGAGCGCTTTTTTAAAAGCGCCCTCTAAGGGTAACCTTAGAGGGCGCTTTCTAAAAAGCACCCTGTATTGTTGTCCCTCTATCTCCTCCTTATTTTTTCGCTTCACCTTAGAGGGCGCTTTATTACAAAAGCGCCCTCTAAAGTGCGCTGTCTATTCCAGTTGTTCGCTCCTTATTTTTTTGCTTTACTTTAGAGTGCGCTTTTGTAATAAAGCGCCCTCTAAGGTGCGTTGTCTATTCCAGTTTTTGGCGTAGTGTCCATTTGCAGTTATTTGGCTTAATCTCGATGTAATTATTCTTGGTTTTCCTTCCTCTTGCTTGCATGAGATGATTAGAACACAAATGGCTTTGAATCCTTGGAGTTTTATTCAAAAACAGAAAGTGAACTAAAAGATCAATTTCAAATGAAACCTTCAAGGTATTCTATCAATGGAGGTTAGGGATTATTGATCAAAGCTTGGGCAAGTGTCCTTCTCAATTTTGAGGCCAATGAGCTCATTAAATAGGCATTGCAAAGTGATTTCCACACCATTCCAATTTGAATCCAAAAATAGCAAGTGATGTGCATGGATGCATGAGCATGTATTTCGGCCTAAATGATGATTGCAACAGGTCCAAATTCGGGCACAATTGATGTTGAGATCACTTCATGAAGCCATGCAAAATTGTTTGAAAATTGAGTTCAAAAGTTGCCAAATTGGGCCATGCAAAGAAACCATGTGCAAGTCATTCAATATTTGTCCAAATGGAAAGATCTTGAGCTCTTTGGAAAGTTAGCATGAAGGGGAACAACTTTGATGTTGTAACTCTTTCCATTTTAAGATTGTATCATGATGGATTTTGGTGTTGAAGTTGGAGGAATCAAACATACTTGAAAATTTTCTAAGTTAAATGTCAAATGACCCCTTTTTCCACCTTAAATAACTTTTTCTATGAGCTTCAAATGAATTTTACTCCTTCTTAAAAGTTGTACATATTTCAATTATATTCAATTTGGTCACAAGTTTAACACCATTTGGAGCTAGCATGATGGAGTTATGGATTTTACAAGTTGAGGAAAAATGCTTGTTCGATGATAATGACCCAAAATGACTTATAATGTTTCTTCTTGGTACATGCCCTTGCAAGTGAAATTTGACCTTTCTAAAAGAATAAAAGTTGGAGAAGGCATATTGAAATTGATCATGAAACTTGTATTACTTTCATATCATGAAAATTGAGCAAGTTATTGCTCTTGGAATTTGACCTTCTATCTAGGGTACAAACAAAATGACCTATAGTCTTTCACCATAAAAAACGACTTTTCAAGAAAAATTAGCTCTTTATGCCAACATGAAAGTTGTTTGTAATGTTATAAAGAGTAACTTTTCTCTTGGAATCATTTTTCTATGATAAAAATTGTAGGAGATAGGGTCTAGGGAACCCTAGATTTGACCAGTTGACTTTTCTGGTCAACCTCCTTGAACCAACTTGCAAACTTGAAGTTATCTTTATCTTTGGGGCTCATGGAGGATCATATAGGATTAAGACAAAGTTAAATGGAGTATCCCATAATATATTTTACCAATTGTTGAAGAAACTTGCTAAGGAAGTCACACAAAATACCTAGATGAATTAGGGCTTCCTTGACAAACAAGCTTCAAACTCTTGATGAATTCTTGATCAAAATAACAAATGAAGAACATGGGGATCCATATATAATGCTTTGAACCAATATGGACCATTTTTTTGCTTGGTTCTTTGCACTGAGGGTCTCAAATCCTAGTTGTGAACTTGATAAGGCATAAATGGATTCACACGCTACCTACAAAAGAAATAAAGGAACACTAGACATATTTTTGGTATTTTGGTTAGTAGACAAAAGAAAATAAAGTATGATACAATCACAAATGCTTGGTGATCTCTACCAATGCAAACCCAATGAATGATAGGTGAGGAGGATACCAAGAAGTGATCCCAATGCCAATTCAAATATGATGAGATGGCATGAAGGATATTAGGGTCAAAATTGGGATCTTACAACTGCCCCTATTTAAGGTCATTCTATCCGAGGATGAGAAGGTTAAAATCTTCGTATAAACACGGTAGAATGGACTTAAATAAAAACATAAAGAAACAAATTTTGGTCCCTAAGAGACCTCATGATGCATATGATATGAATGCAAAAATAGTCTTTATGGGGAATATACTGCCACCAAGGAAAAGAATCTGGGAGAGACTGAAAGTCCTCAGGAGCAGAATGTGTTCCATAAGGAAAACTCATTGAGGAGACAGAGACTCTAGGGGATAACAGTTATTCGCAGGCCAGGCTACGACTTAAAACTACTAGATACACGAGGAGATTTCTATGAAAATAAATAAATGGAAATACTCAGACTAGGAAAAAGAATCTGCATATATTTGGATAAAACCAACACAGCAAGAAACAAACACCGGGGAAAGGCGTGAATCAGAACAAAGCTGAAATACCCACACACCAAAGGAAATTCAGTTTCACAAAGAAATATAAATCCAGACTCAACTGGGGAAGCAAAAACTTCCGCATAGGAGTAAAAGAGATATATTATCTGCCACCTGTTACTGGGTAGGAAGATAATACACTCGGGAAAACGGGCATCCATTACCGATTAAGGTAAACATATCAAGGATGACTCGCTGAAGAAAAAAAAAGAGGAATATTCAATATCGGTTACTGGGTAAGAATAGCCTACTGGGGGAAAACGGAGAAATAGGATTTACGACTATCTGCAGGGATAGAAAACCGAAGGAAGAATATCCGTCATCGATTAGGATGAACATATCAAGGATAGACTCGCAAAGAAATAGGGTTTAGATCTGCCGATTACTGGGCAAAAGACCAAAGAAAGAGAATATCCGTCACCGGTTAAGATGAACATATCAAGGATAGACTCCACATGGGAAATGGGATTTACAACTATCGGTTACTGGGTAGAAGATCAAAGAGAGAGTATTCGTCATTGGTTAAGGTGAACATATCAAGGATAGACTCAAAAAGGGGGAAAAGATCACCAACTTCCAGAAGAAAATCCATTATCGGTTAAGGTAAACATATCAAGGATAGACTTGCTAAGAGAGAAATAGGATTTACAACTACCTGTTACTGGGCAAAAGACCACAAAGAGAATATCCGTCAGTGATTAAAGTGAACATACCAAGGATAGACTTAGCGCAAAGAATATCAATTACCGGTTAGGGTAAACATATCAAGGATAAACTTGATGGGGAAATAAAAATGAATCCGCTGGAGAAATCAATGAAGTAAATTACCTTTTACTGGTTAGGGTAAATTAACACAGGTAAAATAGTGAATGTCAAGAAGGATATTACCAGTTACTGGGTAATAAACTCTTGCGGACCAGAAGATCTATCTAGGTAAGAGCTAGAAAGAAACGGTCAAACAAGACTCAACCCAATTAGGATATAACTCAAGGGGAGTGGTTCCATCCAGATAATGAACTGGGGAGGAAACAAAGTAATAATCATCCACGAGGAAATAACTCAATGGGGAAGGAGAAAGGATAAGCTCTTTGTGCTTAAGGGGTGTCACTCTACATTGAAGGAGGACAGACACACCAAATCTGCATAGAGAAATGATATCACCAAAGTAGGGGATTAGAAAATTTAGGTCAATGTGAAAAAAATACACAATGATATATCTGATGTTATGCTTATGCCTGTATATGCATGAGTATGTATATGATTATGCTGACAAACGAGCACAAAGGATACAAACATGAAGATCCAATCATCATAACTATATACTCGGCTAATCTCAACAAGATGGGAACACCAATTGGAGAACCTGCTAGGGATGAAAATAAACCATCGAGGATATAAATCCTAACTTCAAATATTCAATTCCCTGGGGACAGCATACAACTATGTACTCGAGGAAGATTAGGGATATTACAATCCATAATAAATGCTCAACTCTGGTCGGGGAAAGACATGAAGAACATGCATCCGACCAAAAACTGTTGAAGACCCATCGCTCAGAGGAAATGAAGAATATATATATATATATATATATATATATATATATATATATATATATATATATATATATATATATATATATATATATATATATATATATATATATATATATATATATATATATATATATATATATATATATATATATATATATATAACAATCATGGGGATCAGGACAGATCCAACTCTCAAGACTCGACTCTCAAAAGAGGAGGAAATAACTGCAAGGGGATAAGAAATAAATGACAAGGATCTTGCTTAAAGCTCAAAGTCTCTGGGAGAGGAGAAAAATATAGCTTGGCAACTCCACGCGGGACGAAAGCACTATTGGGAATATCAACCAATATGCTGAGGATAAGAGAGATAGGATGAGGACCCACATCTCAAGCTGATGGATATATATATATATATATATATATATATATATATATATATATATATATATATATAAAAATATATATATATATATATATATATATATATATATATAAATATATACACACACATATATATATATATATATATATATATATATATATATATATATATATAAATATATACACATATATATATATATATATATATATATATATATATATATATATATATATATATATATATATATATATATATATCGAAGCAACAAGTCAACGCTGCGGGGAATTTTAGGTCAATACCATATCAAATGAGTGACAACCCTATAGAAGACGGCTACAATAATACTGCTCAGAATCAAACAATTGCTCAATTGAGGAGATTTGTCATCAGAAGATGGAACTCCGCTGGGGATATACATATGCTGGGGATATACAACAATTAAATATCAATTCTATGGAGGACCTCACTGGGGAATAGAATCCTCCAGGATAAAACAGGCGCCACACGAGGATGAAAACGGAAATTAGTCATAAAACTCTTCTTGGAGATTGAGAAATGAACCAATTTCAAAGGTACCAAAGATATCAACCAGAAAGTTGGAGACCTTGAGGGGCGGCACTGCCAAGGTTATGCAATCACTGAATAAAGGTGTTGGGGATCTGAAAACCAAATAAAGGTTTTACCGGAGATCCGTGGTTCAATTATAATCAGTAAATCGGGGATAAGTATCCATGAAGACCTTAGTTGGGAAGGGACGATGAATTGCAAAGAGAACAACACATCAACAAATACTGGGGATGGATGACAACTTCTTGGGGAAGATAATGCTTCATACGTCAAGACTTACCGTTCTTTAGATTGTTGTTGACATTCCTTTTCAAATTCAAAGTTCTTAAAGTAAATGTTTTATTATTTCAGAAAAATGTTTATTCATTAATTTATTTATTTCAAAATTATCATTATAAGAATACAATTTTATTAAACAGAAATAAATAACAATTGCAAATAATTGGATAAAGGCTCAACTTTATTTAATAGAATGGTAGTCCATAAATGGCGGGACTCCATGGATCTTTACAAAGTTTGAAAATGGTAATTTCCATGGAAAATGGCTACATTGAATACAATGACCACTACTCTCCCTACAAACTTTGAAATTCGTTGTGCTTGTCTTTGGTTGAGAATGATGAATCAGAACTAAGTGATGGGCTACGATGCTTCAATGATCAGATCTAGCCGGATGAAGTTACTTGCCATAATCCCTAATTTTTGCCTAGATTTCCCCAAGGTGGGGTACTCAATCTACCATGGTATTTTTCTGTTTTTTATGTCTCTAACTTTTTCCTGGATCACCCTTTTGGGTTTTCAATCCACCGAGACGCTCATTTTTTCCTAAGCCTCCCTTTCAGGTATTCAACTTAGCGAGTTGTTCTTTTCTTTTTTAGGCAAAGTATTTCTTGACTGCATCGACATTCACATTAAGAGTGAACTCTTCACCATCCATAGATGTAAGAATCAATGCACCGCTTGAGAATGCTCTCTTAACAATATATGAGCCTTTATAATTAGGAGTCCATTTTCTCCTAGAATCTGGTTTGAAATATAAGATCTTCTTAAGCACGAGGTCACCTTCTCAAAACACATGAGGCTCGACCTTCTTATCAAAAGCTTTCTTCATTCTCTGCTAATATAACTAACCATCATACATGGCAGTCAATCTCTTCTCTTCAATCAAATTGAGTCGATCAAACTGGGTTTGATACCATTCATCTTCGGTCAACTTGGATTCCATCAACACACGCAATATTGGGGTCTCAACCTCTACGGGGAGCACAACTTCTATGCCATAAACAAGAGAGAAAGGGGTTGCCCTTGTTGAAGTGCGGACGGATGTACGGTACCCATGCAAAGTAAATGGGAGCATCTCATGCCAATCTTTGTACGTCACAACCATCTTTTGGATAATCTTCTTGATGTTCTTGTTCACAGCTTCAACAACCCCATTCATCTTGGGTCTGCAAGGAGAAGAATTATGATATGCAATCTTGAAGTCCTTACAAAGAGCTTCTACCATATTATTATTCAAGTTCGATCCATTATCAGTAATGATCTTACTCGGCACACCATAACGGCATATAATCTGATTCTTGATAAACCTTACAACAACTTGCTTGATCACATCTTCATACGATGCCGCTTAAACCCACTTTGTGAAGTAATCAATAGCCACCAGAATGAAACGATGTTCGTTCGAGGCTTTGGGATCAATCATGCCAATCATATCAATTCCCCACATGGAGAAGGGCCATGGAGAGGAGATGACATTCAACGATGTCGGAGGAACATAAATCTTATCTGCATAAATTTGACACTTGTGGCATTTCTTCACAAACTTGCAACAGTCAGATTCCATTATCAACCAATAGTAACATGCTCTCAACACCTTCTTTGTCATAGCATGTCCATTGGAATGAGTACCAGAGGAACCTTCCTGGACTTTTGTCATCAATAAGTCTGTTTCATGTCTATCCATGCAAATGAGCAGAATCATATCGAAATTTCTCTTGTAAATCACATCACCATTCGGGTAGAAGTTGCCAGCCAATCTTCTCAAAGTCTTCTTGTCTTTCAAAGATGCCCCAGGCGGGTAAATCTGACTTTGGAGGAAACATTTGATATCATAATACCACAGCATATCATCCTTGATTTATTCAACAGCAAACACATGAGTTGGCCTATCAAGACGCATCATATTCAGATTGGGAACTTCATTCCAAAACTTCACCATAATCATGGAAGCCAATATTGCAAGAGCATTTGGCATCTAGTTTTCGTCTCGAGGGATATGATGAAACTCGACCTTTGTAAAGAAAGTTGATATCCTTTTCGCATAATCTTTGTACGGTATCAAACCGGGTTGAATATCCATAGACGTTGAAATATTTAATTCTGAGATCAATGGCTTCTTCGAGCCCCATAATGCAAGCTTCATACTCAGCCATATTATTTGTACATTTGAAGGCCAATCTAGCTGTAAACGGAAAATGAGTGCCTTGAGAGGTAATAATCATTGCCCCAATGCCATTACCATATGAATTAACATCTCCATCAAACACCATGCCCCAATGGGAACTAGGTTTTGGCCCTTCTTCAAGCAATTGTTCATCACAATATTTCATCTTCAAATATAATATCTCTTCATTAGGGAAATCATATTGCGCTGACTGATAATCGTCAATAGGTTGATGAGCTAAATGGACAACCAAGATACTACCTTTAATAGCTTTTTGAGCTCGGTATTCAATATGATACTCAGATAATAACATCTGCCAACGGACAATCCTCCCAGTTAAAGTAGACTTTTCAAATATGTACTTGATTTGATCCATTTTAGATATCAACCAAGTAGTATGATTCAACATATATTAGTGCAGACACTTAGCAGCCCAAACCAAAGCATAACATGTCTTCTCAAGCAGAGAATACCGAGACTTACAATCGATGAACTTCTTACTGAGGTAGTAAATTGCATTTTTTTTACCAGATTCGTCTTGCTGACCGATAGCACAACCCATACTCTCTTCAAGCATAGTCAAGTACATGATCAAAGATTTTCCTTAAACATGAAGATACATAATTGGAGCCTCAAACAGATACTCTTTGATACTATCAAAATCTTTTTGGCAATCCTCGGTCCAATCACAAGACTGATCGTTCTGAAGGAGCTTGAATATAGGCGCACATGTGGCAGTCATATGTGATATAAATCTTGAAATATAGTTCAAGCGGCCAAGAAAACCTTTGACTAGCTTCTCAGTTTTGGGCGCATGCATCTCTTGTATTGCTTTGACCTTGGCAGGATCAACTTCAATACCCTTCTCGCTGACAATAAAGCCCAACAACTTACCAGAGCAAACACTAAATGTACATTTATTGGGATTCAAGCAGAGTTTATATTTCCTCAAACGTTGGAATAACTTCAATAAATGCTCAACATGCTCTTCTTCAGTCTTCGATTTAGCAATCATATCATTAACATAAACCTCAATATCTTTATGCACCATATCATGGAAAAGAGTGGTCATGGCTCTCTGGTATGTTGCACCAACATTCTTTAAACCGAAAGGCATCACTCGATAACAGAATGTTCCCCGAGGTGTAATAAATGTGGTCTTCTTCATATCTTTGGGCGCCATCTTAATCTGATTATAACCGGAAAACCCGTTCATAAAAGAGAAGACTTTGAACTTAGTTGTATTGTCTACCAACATATCAATGTGTGGCAGAGGAAAATCATCTTTCAGACTATCTTTATTCAAATCTCTATAATCAACACACATGCGGACTTTTCTTTCCTTCTTAGGAACATGCACAATATTGGTCATCCATTGCAGATACTCGGAGGTAACAAGGAAAGCAACATCAATCTGCTTCTACACTTCCTCCTTGATCTTCACTGCCATATCAAGATGTATTCTTCTCAGCTTCTGCTTGACAGGAGGGCATTCAGGCTTCAATGGAAAACTATGCTCCACAATATCAGTATCAAGACTTGGCATACCTTGATAAGACCAAGAAAATACATCAGAATATTCTCAAAGAAGCTCAACCAACCCCTTCTTAACCTCTGGACAAAGCTGCGACCCAATCTTGACTTCCTTGACATCATCTTCGGAACCCAAGTTGACTAACTCAATTTGCTCTTCAAACGGTTGAATGGCTCTTTCCTTGTGCTCAAGTAAACAGGATAACTCACCAGGAACGTCTTCATCATCATTCTCTTCCTCAACTTCAAACACAAGGAAATCAAAGTTTGGAGAGGCAGTAGGATCATTATTTTCAATGGGTTTGAGAAGCAACCTGCATAATGATTTGATATTTTGATTTTAGAAATATAAAGTGCAAAACGATATTATGCAGATATGGGAAAATTATTGCTTATTTATGTTTTTTTGGTGATTACCATTTTCTGAAAAAGCAAAAGGTAAAAACAACATAAATGTGGATGAATAAAATTGTATTTTTATTGATGATAAATTTGAAAATTCCAAACAATGTTTCACTTCTCCCTTAGGCATAGGAGAAGTATTTTTCTTTAATAATAAGCCAAATTACTTTGAAGGGTGAACAACGATAGGAACATCGACATCAACCCAATTGTTGCAGGTCTGGCCGTGTGTCACAAAGTTGGGACAAACTTCTTCATCTTCGTCTTCATCTTCAATGATTACAGCTGAGTGTTGTTCATCCTTGTGAATGAACCCTCCACTGTGGAAAATTAATTGCATAGCCTTGACATCTCCTTTGAATGGCCCTTGCTGAAATCCTAGACTATCTCTGTTCTTGTTCTCAATAACTTCTATGACACATTGAAAAAGCTTAGAACGGAGTTCCAATCTCTTCTTCAGATTCAACATATGTAAAGAATGACAAATGGCTAACCAACAATGCTTTCTCTCCTCCTACAACAACAAGCTTGCCATTTTTAATGAATTTGAGCTTCTGATGCATAGTCGACATGACAACACTAGCCTCGTGAGTCCACGACCTTCCCAATAAACAGTTGTAGGCCAATTTAATGTCCATTACTTGGAAAGTAATATGAAATTCACTCGGACCAATCTTGACTGGAAGGTCCACTTCTCCGATGATAGTTTTACGAGAACCGTCGAACGCTTTCACCACCACACTATTGTACCTCATAGGTGTGCCCTGATACAATAACCTTGCCAAAGTAGATTTGGGTAAAACATTGAATGACGAACCAGTATCTACCAGAACATTGGACAAAGCATCTTCTTTACAATTCATGGATATATGGAGTGCCAAGTTGTGATTTCTGCCTTCCTCAGGAAGCTCTTCAACGCAAATGCTCAAATTATTTCAAGAAATGATATTGGAGACAATATGATCAAAATGATCCACTATGACATCATGCTCAATATAGGCTTGCTCCATCACCTTCTGCAAAGCCTGTCTATGCGCCTCAGAGTGCATCAACAAAGATAAGACAAAGATCTTGGATGGTGTTTGGAGCAGCGGCTCCATAATATTGAACTCGCTCTTCGTGATTAATCGGAGAACCTCATCATCATCATCTTTAACCTCCAACCTGCTGGATTCACCAGACTGAACAGTTGGAGCATTAATAGGATTATCCACAAGAACCTCCGCTTTTTACCAATCACAACATCCTTCACAACCTTCGTGGATACTGGGCCAAATACATGACTGCTACGGGTCACCTTAACGACATCTGCAATGCTGACTACTGAATTTGTTATGGGAAGAGGAACCTCTTGCCAATTACCAATCATAGTAGCATCATATTTATAAGGTAGAACTTTATCGGATGCATACAGGATTGGGCCCGCTAACCGTATTACCAACGGAGATACCAATCTATTATCTCTTCTGCTACTGCTATCAAATTGGATTACTACTCGCTCTGGAGTCTTGAATACTGGTATGATTACGTTCACATCATTACCCATGTTTCTAGACTATTGACTTTAGATCACACCTTCATCCACCAACCTCTGAATGTCTCTCTTGACAATCACACATCCTCGAGGGTTGACACTGCAGATAACATAACCATCATGGTCATGTTCACAATCACTGATCAAACATAAAGTCCTATGTATCTCCACCAAAGATTGTCGGATATGAAGAACATCAAAAACCCTAAAATTACCAGGACAACCATCTACCATATTCACAGAAGCATTGCTATGAGCGAGCAAAGGATTAACTTTGACATTAGGTGCACGGTCCTCGAAGGACACCATTCCACTTTTGACCAGCTTTTGGATCTCATACTTTAATGGATAACAATTTTATATGTCATATCCAGGCGCCCCCTAATGAAAAGCACAGTGCAGATCGGGCTTGTACCACCATGGTAAAGGCTCGGGTGTATGCGGAGGATTCCTTGGCTAAATCAAATTCTTGACAACCAGGGAAGGATAAAGTTCGACATATTTCATCGGAATGGGATCAAAAGTGACCTTCTTCCTTTCAAAATTATTGTGCTAATTATTGTAGTTGTTATGATTGTTGTGAGTGTGTTGTTGTTGTTGAATTGGTAATGATTGAATTGTTGAATTGTTGGAAAATACCGGAATAACTGAAGATACTTGATGATGATGCTGTTGGGATCTGGAATTCTTCCTCACACGAGGCCTCTTTTGCCTCCCTATAGATACTGAATTGGTTTCCCCCTCCTTCTTCTTGGAGAAACTACCACCATACTTCTTGCTCGTAGATACTTCTTCCTTAGACAAACGACCATCTCGAACCCCCTCTTCTAACCGCATCCCCATGTTCACCATTTCAGTGAAGTCATTGGGAGCACTGGCAATCATACATTCATATTAAAATGAACTCAGAGTTTTGAGGAATATCTTGGTCATCTCCTTTTCCTCCAATGGGGGACTAATTTGAGCAGCAAGCTCCCTCCACCTATAGGCATACTCTTTGAATGTCTCTTTATCCTTCTAAGATATGGACTGTAACTGATCACGATTGGGAGCCATATCAATATTGTACTTGTATTGCTTGAGGAAGGCCTCGCCCAAGTCATTGAAAGTACATACACTAGCACTGTATAAACCTATATACCACTAAAGCGCTGCACTGGTCAGAGTGTCTTGAAAGTAGTGGATGAGCAGTTGATCATTATCTGCCTGAGTAGACATCTTGCGGGCGTACATTACAAGATGGCTCAAAGGAAAAGTATTTCCCTTGCACTTCTCAAATTCTAGGACTTTGAATTTGACATGGATTTCCATGTTCGACACCCGACAAAGTTCAACATCACTTTTCCCAAACAGATCTTTACCTCTAAGGGTCTTCAATTCTTTTCTCAGCTCTTGAAATTGGTCTTTCATCTCATCTATTTTCTCACACACATTGGGGCCCTCAGACGAATTAGAATGATAAATGGTTTCCTTAACACGAGGCAAAGTATGCATAACTGGAGAAGGAACATACATGACCGGGATAGATGTCGGCATAGGAGCAAAAGTCAGAGCATAACCTTTAGGTATAAAGTTCGGAGGAATTCCCCACGGGAACCCGGAAGGCATGGCTGGTGCAGACTGGCTAGCAGGAACTATAGGCAATGGTGTTAGACAACCTTAGAGAAGACACTCCTTTGAGGAGGAGTTGCAGGAGTTGGAGATGGTTGATTCTGAGCAGCAATGACAGACTCCATCAGAGCAGTGAGTCTGGCAACTTCTTCCTTGAGCTCTCAGTTTTCTTGTTCCAGATGATCCATTCTTCTTTGATGATTAGCTCGAGTATCATAGTGATGAGTCAGCTTGTCTGATACAAAGATGAAGAACAATGAGACATTTAGCCAAAGGGCTGGAAGGCAAGAAACCTGCTATGCAAATAATGCATGAAATGCAATGTTTTTATTTTAATTTTCAAGGAACATATAAGGTCTTACTTGCAAATATTTCAATAATAATAATAATAATAATAATAATGATAATAATATAATAATAATAATAATCAATAATAACAATTGGATTAAACATAAAATCTCTTTTTATTCATAAAATTTTGGAAGGATTACACTGAGTACAATTTCAGAAACAAAAAAAAAATACAAATACAAGAGAAAAGGAAAGTATCATCCTAAGGATCCCTAGCAACTGAATCAGCTGAACTGGCCAAGGGCGTGTACTTCCTTCGGATGCGTCTGATCTCTGACTCATAAGAGATCTTCATCTGAGCTTTCTCAATGACGAGTTGATCAACGATCTTCTTCCAAGCACCGGAAGGCTGAGGCATACTAGAGGAAAATAAATCCTCTGGATGTCTTTGTCTCTTTACTGCACACTCCTCAAGAATCTCGATGAATGCATCTTTGTCCTTCAACTCAAGTTGCAACTCCACTTGATTTTGGTTCAAAGCATGGAACCGCTCTTCCCACAGGTCCCTCTCTTGCTTCATCTTGGCGAGTGCATCTTCCAACTCCTCTACATCTTGGTTATGGAGAGTTGATGGCTCATCCACAACCATAGACATAGGTCTTTCACAGGCGTACAACATCTTAAGCTCTAAATCTCTTTTCCTCACCCAACTAGTGTAAACATCAAAAGCTATACAATTGCACGAACCAAACTCGACTCTTCCCTTTCTATGAACATTATGTCAAGCATGCACCATTCTGCTCTTCAAATTTTGGGGATCTTTACCCTTTTGATAGAATAATCCTTCTAATTGAATGTTATTAGGTTTATCCTTCAAGGGGAACCCAAGCTGATGGCGAGCCAAAGCAGGGTTGTAGTTAATTCCTCCTTATGTACCAAGAAGAGGCACATTAGAGAACTCACCACAACTGTCAATAATCCCCAAGCCATCAAATGCATAATCATATCAAACAATATCATCATTAGTGAGAGACATAAGTCTCTGAGACCACCTTAGACATTGTCGTTTCTCCAAGAAGACTGGTGTCTAAGGCAAGTGCGAGATAAACCACTTATATAGAAGAGGAATGCAGCATACAACGGTTCCACCACCCTTAGAATTCCTCAAATGCAAAGATAAATATGTGTCACCCAACAAAGTAGGAACAAGATTCTCAATCAAGAATATTCTAATGGCATTAACATCAACAAAGTTGTCAATGTTAGGGAACAATGTTAAACCATAGATGAGCAAGACAAAGATGGCTTCAAAAGCGTCCATACTTCCAACTTGAGCAAAAGCAGTAGCTATCCCAATAAAAAATTCAGAAGTAAGACCTTGAATTCCTCATTTCTTCATCATATTATCATCTATCTCCGATTTCTTCAAATGAAGAGCCTTAGCTACGACATGAGATCTTGGAATCTCCTCCAATCCACTGAAAGGCACCCCCAAGAGATGGGCATACTCCTCTAACACGGGCATGAGCTGATAATCAGGGAAAGTGAAGCACCTATAGAGAGGATCATAAAACTGCACTAAGATACTCAAGAGTCCTTCAACCATATTAGCAGACAATAAAGACAAGAGCTTCTCATGACGAGCTTGAAATCCAAGGGATCAACTACAAAGGATGATAGTTTCCTTAACTCTTTCAAGTCCATACATCTGAAACTGTACTTCTTAGTGTTCCTTCGTCCATAATCCATGGTCTGAAAACATTTGCAAATATGACCTTTAGTTCCTTAAAAATTTTGTTGTTGTGATGAATGCTATGATGCACATGTTATGCATGAATGCAACGATTACACACAAGAGATCACACACAAGGTAAACACAAACAAAGATCAAGGGATGGATCAATTATCATCAAGATCAACCATCCATTTTGGTGGATTATGGTTTTCACCTTATCAACACCCAAGTTCCATTGATATTGACGATAAGTGATCGGATCAACCGAGAATCAAAGGGTTTGTTGCGAGTCACGAGCATGGAGTCGGGTTAAGAACCATCCCAAAGGAGTATACTAAGGATAAAAACCTATAGATCATGTTCTAAATTTTTTCCAGAGTCGTGATCCCATCTATCAGATGTTATAGAATAGGATGACTGACTCATCAACTCGTCTGAGTGTAGTATCGCATAACAACTATTATCAAGTCTACACTTGAATATTCTCCGTACTACATCCTAAATAGGCCAAGTTGGGTTAAATGTTCTACGGTTCTTAGCTTCTCAGACCCTAAAACCATAAAAAGTAATGTCTATCCACGACTTACTCGTGTAACATCACTAAATCCAAAGAGGTCTCCACTGAGTGGGGGATATTGTAACACCCCATTTTCTACCCACGAGTTATAACAACAAAATCAGAGTCGTAAAATTTTCTATAAATGGAATATTACATGTTCAACTTTAAACAATTTCCACTTTAAGGAATCATAACAATATGTAACACTTTTCTTAATTCGACAAAATAATGTCATTCATTCCAATAATTCAACTTCATAAAATCTTACGCAGCGGATTCATAAAAATAATTCTTATCATCTTTAAGCAACATAAATACGACTTAACTTAAAGAGTAAACAACTATAATCCTTCAAAGAATTTAAATTTTAGTAACAATTAAAAGATCCACAAAGCAGGCACGCGACAATCCCCCCGAGTGCTACGTATCAGAGCGACTGACCACTGACCCGACCAACGGTAACCGGCTACTTCTCAGGATTACCTGCACGTTGTCACATAAGGACAACATTCAACAGAAGGGGTGAGTTACAATAATTATAATCAGTATATGAAAAACAATACAGTAATTAAGAATCGTACACAAACACCACTTCTCAATTAAATTAAATACCCATACAACGAAACAACAAAAATGCAACTCTAATGAGACTCGACTCGTCATGCATGTGGTACCATTCGGAGTAAAACTCCCAACTTAAAATTTGCCGATTTAACGAGGCATCAAGGCTTAAGCCTTCAACTTTCAACTTTTGCCAATCCAGGCCAACGTGGTGTGAGCAAAGCTCCGACTTAATGCATATGAATTTACATGACATACACGACTTTAAAATTCCGACAACATAATAATAATAGCAACACAACAATGTTTTCAACATAATCAACTTTGGCTCACCAAGCTTACAACTCAGTATCTTTAACAACTTTCCGTACACGGAATAACTTAACAACTCAGTCATACTTGTATCGACATTTCATAACATAAACCCAACAAAATTACTCATCAAAATTAACTATAATATTACCCGACTCACCCCGACGAACTTCATTAAATTCTGAGCAATTCGATTTTTTTCACTTTTCCAACAGCGTTAACCCGTTAACGCCCTGGGTTAACCCGTTAACGCAGGACGGAATACAATTTTTCAGTTTTTTCAACAGCGTTAACCCGTTAACGCCCTGGGTTAACCCGTTAACGCAGGACAGAATACACTTCCTGGCAAATTTTAACAGTGTTAACCGGTTAACGCCCTGGGTTAACCGGTTAACGCAAGACAAACAGCAATTTTTCACAATTCATAACAGTGTTAACCGGTTAACACCCTGGGTTAACCGGTTAACGCAAGACAGAAAGCTGTTCCTGCGCTAACACGAAGCAGAATGCAGAATTCTCCGCATTCTCCGCCGTTGGAGGACTTCCGGACCTCCGACTCCAATTCCGTAAGAAGCTACGTTTTCATAAAATCACTACCCATCCAATTACAGATTCAATTTCAGTTTTAACACAACTTATCCAACACAATTTTTTTCAGCATTCAACATCCCAATTAGGGTCAAATCAACGGTTCATCACTACCCATTACATGTTAACCCATAATACCCATTAAACGACGATAAACCCCCCTTACCTTATTATTTTGGATCGAAGGTTGCTCTAAGAATCGGATTCCGGAAGTTTTCTTCTCCTTCCCTCTCGATCGTACAACAGTTCTCAAATTCCTCTTCTGCTAACTTCTCTCCACTACTGTTTCTTTTTTTTTATCACTTCTTTTATTTTCTCTTTATTAAATTAACTAAATATCCTAATCTCTAATGGGCCTAATATAACACCTCTCATTTTACTAATTAGCACACAATGATAAGCCCACTTACTCAAATAACACCACAATTATATTATTATTTCTTATAATAATTTCTACGACTTTCGACTAATTTCCGACTAACCACAATAATTACGTAAATATTAAAAATAACAAATAATTATTTTTGGGCGTTACAACTCTCCCCCACTTAGAATATTTTCGTCCTCGAAAATTTACCTGCTTCAAACAGTTCAGGATAGGAGTCTCGCATCTTGCTCTCCCATTCCCATGTCATGCTTTCGCCCGCAGCTCCCAACCAAACGACTTTAACCAACACAATCTCTTTTCCTCGAAGAGTCTTTGTTTAACGATCTTCAACTCGTACAGGCTTTGTCTCCATTGTTAAATTATCCCGCACTTGCACATCATCCATACTAACCACATGAGACGGATCTGAGACATACTTCCGAAGCTGCGACACATGGAATACATCATGCAAATTCGAAAGATTAGGTGGTAATGCCATCCGATAAGCAACTTTTCCAACTCGTTCTAAGATTTGATACGGACCAATGAAGCGAGGAGTGAGCTTTTTAGACTTCAAAGCCCTCCCAACACCGGTCACAGGCGTGACTCTCAAAAACACATGGTCACCAGCTTGAAATTCTAAATCCTTCTTCCGCTTGTCATGGTAACTCTTCTGCCTACTCTGAGAAGCTTTCATCTTCTCTCGGATAAACTTCACTTTCTCGGTAGTTTCTCGAACTAACTCTGGTCCAAGTACTACACCCTCACCAGATTCGTGCCAACACAACGGAGTTCTACATCTACGACCATACAATGCTTCAAAAGGCGCCATTCCGATACTAGAATGGTAACTATTATTATATGTGAACTCGATCAATGGAAGATAAGTGTCCCACGAACCTCCTTGTTCAAGAACACAAGCTCTCAGTAAATCCTCCAATGACTGAATAGTTCTCTCAGTTTGGCCATCAGTTTGAGGATGATATGCCGAACTCAACCTCAACTTAGAGCCCAACGAATCTTACAGACTTTTCCAAAATCCCGATGTAAACCTCGGATCTCTGTCCGACACAATACACAGAGGAACACCATGCAACTTTACAATTACTCGGATGTAAATCTCTGCCAACTTCGCAATTGGGTAAGTGATGTTAATAGGTATGAAGTGAGCCGACTTCGTGAGCCTATCAACGATCACCCAAATCGAATCATGCCCTATTAAAGTAGCAGGCAACCCCGTTACAAAGTCCATAGAAATGCTATCCCATTTCCATTCTGGAACTTCCAACGGTTGCATCAACCCAGCAGGCTTCTGATGCTCAATCTTCGACTTCTGACAAGTTAAGCACGCATACACAAAACGAGCCACATCTTCTTTCATTCCGGGCCACCAAAATATTTTCTTTAAATCCTGATACATTTTAGTAGCTTCTGGATGAATACTCAAACTGCTTCTATGACCCTCTTCTAGAATGCTTCTTTTCAAAATCGCGTCATCAGGAATACAAATTCTTTCCCCTAATTTCAACACACCTCTCGCATCAATCTTAAAGTCACTCTTCTCTGATTGACCACAACGATTAAGGATATCTATTAATTTCACATCCAATTTCTGTGCCTCTCGGATACTATCCATAAAATCATTATTAATCTTTAGCATTCCTAGCATTACACTCTGCGGGGTTACTTCGCAAACCAAACTCATATCACGAAATTGCTCAATTAATTCCAACTCCTTAATCATCATTGCCGACACATGCAAGGTCTTTCTACTTAAAGCATCGAGCACAACATTTGATTTTCCTGGATGATAATTCAAACCGAAATCATAATCCTTAAGCAATTCTAACCACCTACGTTGTCTCATGTTCAGCTCTTTCTGATCAAATAGATACTTTAAACTTTTATGATCGCTGAAAACTTCAAATCTGGAACCATAAAGGTAATGCCTCCAGATTTTTAGCACAAACACCACAGCAGCAAGTTCAAGATCATGCGTAGGATAGTTCTTTTCATGAATTCTTAACTGTCGCGACGCATAAGCAATTACTTTATTATTTTGCATGAGCACACCTCCTAAACCCATCAATGAAGCATCACAGTAAATTATAAACGGTTCCTCCGGATTTGGCAAAGTCAAAACCGGCGCCGACGTCAATCTCCTTTTTAATTCATTAAAACTCTCTTCGCACTGAACATCCCACACGAAAGCTTTACCTTTACAAGTTAATTTAGTTAACGGAAATGCTAACTTAGAAAATCCTTCAATAAACCTTCTATAATATCCAGCTAATCCCAAAAAGCTTCTAATCTCGGTAGCCGACTTAGGAGTCTCCCATTGCAATACAACTTCTACCTTGGAAGGATCTACAGCAATACCTTTTCCTGAAATTACATGGCCGAGAAAACTGACTTCTCTTAACCAAAACTCACACTTGGACAGCTTCGCATACAATTTCTTATCTTTCAAAACATCCAACACTAATCTCAAATGTTCCTTGTGCTCTTCTTCGGACTTAGAGTAAATCAAAATATCATCAATAAATACTACCACAAACTGGTCCAGATAAGTATGGAAAATACGATTCATGTATTCCATAAATACTCCCGGCGCATTAGTCACACCGAAAGGCATCACAGAATACTCATAATGTCCATACCGAGTTCTGAACGCTGTCTTCTGGATGTCTTCATCTTTCACTTTGATCTGATGATAGCCCGATCTCAAATCAATTTTACTGAACACACAGGCACCCACTAATTGATCCATCAAATCATCTATTCTCGGTAGTGGATACTTATTCTTGATCGTTACTTTATTCAATTGTCTATAATCAATACAAAGCCTCATACTACCATCTTTCTTCTTTACTAGCAACACTGGAGCTCCCCACGGTGACACACTTGGTCTTATAAACTTCTTCTCAAGTAAGTCTTCCAATTGCTTCTTTAATTCATACAATTCAGATGCCGACATTCTATACGGTGCCATCGAAACAGGCCTAGTACCAGGTACCAGATCAATAGTAAATTTAACTTCCCTCTCTGGCGGCACACTAGGAATTTCATCAGGAAAAACTTCAGGGAATTCTTTCACCACTAACAGTTCCTCAATCTTAGCTTTACTCTCAACCGACAACGTCGCCATCAAAGAAAACATCTGAGCTCCCTCTTTCATCAATTTTCGCAATTCTCTGAAAGGTAATAAGTCAACTCCTTCCTCTTCCGGAGTGGAAAACCTCACCGACTTATGATGACAATTTATATGAACATAATTATACTCTAACCAGTTCATACCAAGAATTACATCCATCCCATCCAACGGCAAACATACTAAATCAACATAGAAATCTTTATCGAAGATCGACAAAGGACATTATAAACATACCAAAGAAGTAGTTATCGATCCCTTAGCTGGGGTCTCAACAATCAATTCACCATCCAAAGCGGACAATTTTAAACCCAGTCTTCGAGCACAGTTAGCAGAAATAAAACAGTGTGTAGCACCGGTATCAATAATAGTAATTAAAGGAGTACCATTTATGAAACATGTACCTCGGATAAGTCTGTCCTCACTGGAGGTTTGAGTTCCGGTCAATGCGAACACCTTTCCAGTTTGAGATTTCTTTGGCTTCTGACACTGACTTCCAATATGCCCTTCTTCGCCATAATTAAAACAAATCATTTCCTTGTGCTTGCAATCAGCTATTGCATGGCCAGTCTTACCACAGCGAAAACACCTCTTTACTTCAGCAGTGCATACATTACTCTTATGACCAGCCTGACCACATTTGAAGCAAACTATACCAGCAGGAGCACCTCCCCTACTAGTCCTCTGAGCCGGAGCAGCTCCTTGTTTCCCTTTTCCCACTGGAGCATCATACGGCTTGCCACGGTTTTGATGTTGCTTGCCCCTACGGTCACTGACAATCTTGTAATGAGCATTATTGTCTTCTTCAAATATCCTGCAGCTATCAACCAATTCAGTAAAAATGTGTATCTTCTGATACCCAACAGCCTTCTTAATTTCAGAGCGCAGTCCGTTTTCAAACTTGATGCACTTTGAAAATTCAGCACCAGCACCAGTGTAATGAGGATAAAATTTGGACAACTCCACAAATTTTGCAGCATAATCAGTGACAGACATGTTTCCTTGCTTCAGCTCAAGGAACTCAATTTCTTTCTTACCACGGACATCTTCCGGATAATACTTTCTCATGAATTCCCTACGGAATACATCCCAAGTAATGACTTCACCTGCCACAGTCAACCTCTCGTGGGTCTCTAGCCACCAGTCATCAGCTTCGACTGCTAGCATGTGAGTACCATACCGAACCTTCTGAGCTGGAGTGCAATCCATAACACGGAAGATTCTCTCGATCTCTTTCAACCATCCCAAGGCTGGATCTGGATCATGCTTCCCTTTAAACACCGGCGAATTCTCTCTTTGAAAAGTCGCCAAGCTACGTGATCCAGCATCTCCACCAGCATTTGGCAAGTTCTGCACAGCTTGTGCCATCGCTTGCATTGCGGCAGCCATTGCAGCGTCATTCCTTCCAACCATTTCAACTTATCACTACAACACAACTTAAAAGTTAGATTAGTAACAATACCCAATTGTTAGACAGTAACGACACGACAACTGGCCGGACAGACCGACCTGCTCTGATACCACTAATGTAACACCCCATTTTCTACCCACGAGTTATAACAACAAAATCAGAGTCGTAAAATTTTCTATAAATGGAATATTACATGTTCAACTTTAAACAATTTCCACTTTAAGGAATCATAACAATATGTAACACTTTTCTTAATTCGACAAAATAATGTCATTCACTTCAATAATTCAACTTCATAAAATCTTACGCAGCGGATTCATAAAAAAAATTCTTATCATCTTTAAGCAACATAAATACGACTTAACTTAAAGAGTAAACAACTATAATCCTTCAAACAATTTAAATTTTAGTAACAATTAAAAGATCCACAAAGCAGACACGCGACAATCCCCCCGAGTGCTACGTATCAGAGCGACTGACCACTGACCCGACCAACGGTAACCGGCTACTTCTCAGGATTACCTGCACGTTGTCACATAAGGACAACATTCAACAGAAGGGGTGAGTTACAATAATTATAATCAGTATATGAAAAACAATACAGTAATTAAGAATCGTACACAAACACCACTTCTCAATTAAATTAAATACCCATACAACGAAACAACAAAAATGCAACTCTAATGAGACTCGACTCGTCATGCATGTGGTACCATTCGGAGTAAAACTCCCAACTTAAAATTTGCCGATTTAACGAGGCATCAAGGCTTAAGCCTTCAACTTTCAACTTTTGCCAATCCAGGCCAACGTGGTGTGAGCAAAGCTCCGACTTAATGCATATGAATTTACATGACATACACGACTTTAAAATTCCGACAACATAATAATAATAGCAACACAACAATGTTTTCAACATAATCAACTTATAATCAACTTTGGCTCACCAAGCTTACAACTCAGTATCTTTAACAACTTTCCGTACACGGAATAACTTAACAACTCAGTCATACTTGTATCGACATTTCATAACATAAACCCAACAAAATTACTCATCAAAATTAACTATAATATTACCCGACTCACCCCGACGAACTTCATTAAATTCTGAGCAATTCGATTTTTTTCACTTTTCCAACAGCGTTAACCCGTTAACGCCCTGGGTTAACCCGTTAACGCAGAACGGAATACAATTTTTCAGTTTTTTCAACAGCGTTAACCCGTTAACGCCCTGGGTTAACCCGTTAACGCAGGACAGAATACACTTCCTGGCAAATTTTAACAGTGTTAACCGGTTAACGCCCTGGGTTAACCGGTTAACGCAAGACAAACAACAATTTTTCACAATTCATAACAGTGTTAACCGGTTAACACCCTGGGTTAACCGGTTAACGCAAGACAGAAAGTTGTTCCTGCGCTAACACGAAGCAGAATGCAGAATTCTCCGCATTCTCCGCCGTTGGAGGACTTCCGGACCTCCGATTCCAATTCCGTAAGAAGCTACGTTTTCGGAAAATCACTACCCATCCAATTACAGATTCAATTTCAGTTTTAACACAACTTATCCAACACAATTTTTTTAGCATTCAACTTCCCAATTAGGGTCAAATCAACGGTTCATCACTACCCATTACATGTTAACCCATAATACCCATTAAACGACGATAAACCCCCCTTACCTTATTATTTTGGATCGAAGGTTGCTCTAAGAATCGGATTCCGGAAGTTTTCTTCTCCTTCCCTCTCGATCGTACAACAGTTCTCAAATTCCTCTTCTGCTAACTTCTCTCCACTACTGTTTTTTTTTTATCACTTCTTTTATTTTCTCTTTATTAAATTAACTAAATATCCTAATCTCTAATGGGCCTAATATAACACCTCTCATTTTACTAATTAGCACACAATGATAAGCCCACTTACTCAAATAACACCACAATTATATTATTATTTCTTATAATAATTTCTACGACTTTCGACTAATTTCCGACTAACCACAATAATTACGTAAATATTAAAAATAACAAATAATTATTTTTGGGCGTTACAGATATCATGTCAACTCTTCCAGGAGTACTCCTTCAAAGCCAACATGATTATACCACCCTTCTATCTTAAATTGCACTCAAGTTCGGATTAGAACTTATCTCACCACACAGAGACCACCAAGCACAACAGACAGAAAGTATCACACATACACTATGTACAAACATCAAACATCAATAATCAACAAATATAATTCACACAAAAAGTAGGCTAAACCCACCGAGGACTACTCCCCATCAAAGTTTCCACTTTCTTTCTGTAGCGGTAAATTCATGACCATCGAGCTAATGGTTAACTCAATGTCAATAAAACTAGAGTCGCCACCGTGCTTTTATAGTTTCCAAAGGAAAAAGGAAAAATTATGAACAACCCCAAAGATAAGAAGTTTTCAAATCAAAACTAATAAAATGTCAGAGATTACAGGTAAGGGGGTTGGTTACACAGAGGGAAGGTATTAGCACCCAAAGTATCCTAGGTACTCCTAGGGAGCCCTTTTTGTGTGTAAGTGTTTTAGTTGAAAAGATGTTTGTTAAAAAAATAGAATGAGGGGATGAGAAAAGAATTCATTATTTACAATTTTTGTGTTCGACAAGAACTTCAATCTTATGCCTACGTACAAACATAAAAATGAGGGATCAAAATCTCGTAGTTCATGGTAAAAATTTTAAAGAAATGGGTGGATTAATTTTAACAAAATCTTAAAGATATTTTATTATCAAAGGGAGAATACTCAACCAAACATCCACCAATAATGAGGGTTTTACAACATTTAAGAGGGAGGACTCCAACTTGGATTCAATTAACAGGTATGCCACTAACCCCTAATAAATGGAAAGACTTATAATCAATATATCACGGAATGGGAGAATTATATCTCAACCAAAGATAACTCAAATCTAAATGCTCTCATTTGAAAAAGTTTAAAAGAAAAAGGCACAAAATGGCCAAAAGGATTAGATGAGGTTGTTAGTCCTTTTTGTCTTTTGAAATAAAAGTCAATATGATTAAGTTCATTTACAAGTTTGACTTAAGAAAATGATTTTAAAAATCAGCGGCATAAGGATAAAGTTTCTACTCATTAAAACAGGTCTAAGTTAAAAACACAAGCAAAGAAGTTTTTGAAAATGAGGGAGAGACTTTGAATTAAAGAAGGAGGAGGAGGTGAAGGGACTATCCTAGACAAGATTTAAAAGTTTAGAGTTGAAAATATCTAACCAATGGGAAGCAATCTATAAGACAAGAATGTCAGGTAGAAACCCATTTCCTTTGAACTTTTAAGCAAGCAACAAGCATAATCATCCAAGCAATTAATATGAAGACCAATGGCATCAAATAAATATAGCCAAAACATCCAAGCAAGCACTCTAAAAGCAAGCAGTCTTCATTGTCTTTCACAAGTATCAGATGAATATCCCTTGTAGCAAACTCACAGAGACAATCATCAGGTAGAAATAATAAGATCAAAATAACCGCTTAAGCATAGAGATAAAGTAACAGATAAACTAAAGGAGTTCTCAAGGCTTGTATCAGATGAATGACATTGGTCGAGATGAGGTCTCAGATTAACGGCATTGTCCAAGTTTCCTTCTCACGGCACATGGGAGTTGCCTACTCTAAGTCCCAAGTTCATATCAAGTCTCAGATAGAGGTCCAACAGTCCACCAATATATTTTTTAGGGTTTTTATTGTTATTAAGTATTTTAAGGTTCTAAGACCACAAACAAAACAAAATCACAAGCACACAATATAATACAAGCACAAAATATGGCTCAAATGGGCAAAGTGAAAAGGACTGAAACATAAATAAATTGCATGAATGTAAGTGGAAATGAATGATAAAGTGCAAGAATTTAAATTGCATTAAAGTAAATGATATTAAAAATAAAGTCAATACAAAGAAATGTTCGTGAAATGTTAGTGGAAGGAGAAATTGTTTAAGCCATTCTTTGGAGAACACTTAACCATCCACTCACAAGCATGAAGATATGAACCAAGACATCATCCATGAGAAGAGCTCTAACTTGGATAAATTAACAAGTATGCCACTAGCTCTCACAAATGAGAAAAAGGTTAAATCTTCATACAATACCATGAGGAATGGGAGACTTACAATCTCACTTACAAAAATGATATGCCTTTGCGACAAAGTTAGCTCCATGTTAAGAAATCGTAATTGAACTTATATAGAAGTCACAACTATCTCAGGCTGGACAATAAAAATATTGGTGTTAATGCATGCTAGAGACATGGTATAAAGAACCAAACTCCTAAAGCATACCACACATAAAAATAAGAGGGGATGAACCTATCTCAATCAGGCTCATATTGATTCATCTGACACAAGGTCATTGATGAATCAACTAGCATTTGATTTTGTGAGAAGTCATAGGTCAATGAGGGATTGGGGAAGAAGGAGATGAAGATGAAAAAATGTATTGAAAAGAAATCCCAAATTGATCAAGGGATGAACATCATTTGATCAATACCATTCATTCATTTTGGGGGATGAAATTCAAACTTCATCAACCCCCTAAATCTAATGGTTTTGATCAAATTGAAGTCCAGTTCAACCAAGATCGAGGCCAAACAGAAGATGAGTCAATACAAAGTCAACCAAATAGCTCAACATAATAATAAAGCAATTAAACAAATTCAATTTAATTTTTAAATGAATAAAAATGCATTTTAAAAGATGAAAAACCTCAAATCCCTTCAAATCACCAAATAAATGGCTGAGGGATTTATCATAGGTCAAATAAGGTCAAAGGACCTTAGACTAATTTTTTTTGGGAATTTTTGAAAGTCATAAGTATTTAAAGTCAATTAAAAATAAGTCAAAAGTCATTTAGTTCACTAAAAATATCATATCTAATCCAAAAAAATAATTTTAATTCAGAAAATGGAAGAGAAATTTTTTTGAATTTTTTTTCTGAAAGTCTCATATTTTTTGGATTAATATTAAATTATTAATGAATTAAATAATAAAATGCTAATGAAAATATTAAAATAGAAAATCAGCTAATTAAAAAAAACGAGGGCTATCAGATCTCCCTCAGTAATTAGGGTGGCATATCTGATGGCCAAGCGCATCACATCCACTGTGGTCACAAGTTAACACACGCGTATGCTGGGTAATTGCATTGGATGGCTCAGATTAGAACACGGGAACCAATCAGTTGGCCTGGATTGATCCAACATACCACCGGAGCCCTAGCTTCGGTCATCTTCTCTGGTCACCCTCGCCTGATTGCCAGGACCAAAGCATCACCAAAATGGATAGATCATATATGGTTTTGAAAAGAAAATCATGAGGATATCGAATCTGACCTCCAATTTCTCCAACTATCACTATATGAAGAGATACATGGAGTTGAAAAATGAGGTATGCAAACTGAGTTGCTTCGATACAACCTTAAAGAAACTTAATATTGTTGTCTACAATGGTAGGACTTCAGCCAACCACAAATCAAGTAAAATTATGGAGAAATAAGAGAGAATCGAAGACTTGAAGTTTGAGAAATTTCACCTTCGGGTTGTAGTGAGTTGGCTTGATCTCGATGCAATTCTTCTTGGCTTTGCTTCCTCTTGCTTGCATGAGATGATTAGAACACAAATGACTTTGAATCCTTGGAGTTATAGTTCAAAAATTAGAAAGTGAACTAGAAGATCGATTTCAAATAAAACCTTCAAGGTATTCTATCAATGAAGGTTAGAGATTATTGATGAAGGCTTGGGCAAGGGTCCTCCTCAATTCTGAGGCCAATGAGCTCATTAAATAGGCATTGGAATGTGATTTCCACACCATTCCAATTTGAATCCAAAAATAGCAAGTGATGTGCATGGGTGCATGGGAATGCATTTAGACCCAAATTATGACTGCAACAGGTCCAAATTCATGCATAATTGATGATGAGATCACTTCATGAAGCCATGCAAAATTGTTTGAAAAATGAGTTCAAAAGTTGCCAAATTGGGCCATGCAAAGAAGCCATGCGCAAGTCCTTCAATATTTATCCAAATGTAAAGATCTTGAGCTCTTTGGAGAGCTAGCATGAAGGCGAACAACTTTGATGTTGGAATGTTTTCCATTTGAAGTTTGGATCATGATGAATTTTGGTGTTGAAGTTGGGGGAATCAAACATACTTGAAAATTTTCAAGTTAAAAATCAAATGACCCCTTTTTCCACCTTGAATAACTTTTGCTATGAGCTTAAAATGACTTTTATTACTTCTACAAAGTTGTATATATTTCAATTATATTCAATTTAATCACAAATTTGACACAATTTGGAGCTAGCATGATGGAGTTATGGATTTTAGAAGTTGAGGAAAAATGCTTGTTCAATGATGATGACCCAAAATGACCTATAATATTTCTTCTTGGTACATGCCCTTGAAAGTGAAATTTGACCTTTCTCAAAGAATAAAAGTTGGATAAGACATCTTTAAATTGATCATGAAACTTATATGACTTTCATATCACAAAAAATGAGCAAGTTATGGCTCTTGGAAGTTGACCTTCTATCTAAGGTACAAACAAAATGACTTATAATCTTTCACCATAAAAAATGACTTTCCAAGAAAAATTAACTCTTTATGCCAACATGAAAGTTGTTTGTAATGTCATAAAGAGTTAGTTTTCTCTTGGAATAATTTCATATGATAATAATTGTAGGAGATAGGGTCTAGGGAAGTCTAGATTTGACCAATTGACTTTTCTGGTCAACCTCCTTGAACCAACTTGCAAACTTGAAGTTATCTTTATCTTTGGGGATCATGTAGGATCATATAGGTTTAAGATGAAGTTAAATGGAGTATCCCATAATATCTTTGACAAATTGTTGAAGAAACTTGCTAAGGAAGTCACACAAAATACCCATATGAATTACGGTTTCCTTGACAAACAAGCTTCAAACTCTTGATGAATTCTTGATCAAAATAACAAATGAAGAACATGGAGATCCATATATAATGCTTTGAACCAATATGGACCATTGTGTTTCTTGATTCTTTGCACTGAGGGTCTCAAATCCTAGTTGTGATCTTGATAAGGCACAAGTGGATGCACACACTACCTACAAAAGAAATAAAGGAACACTAGACATATTTTTGGTAATTTGGTTAGTAGACAAAAGAAAATAAAGTATGATACAATCACAAATGCTCGGTGATCTCTCCCAATGCAAACCCAAGGAATGATAGGTGAGGAGGATACCAAGATGTGATCCCAATGCCAATGCAAATATGATGAGATGGCATAAGGGATCTTAGGGTCAAAATTGGGGTCTTACAACTCCCTTTTCTTTTATGTTTTTATTTTGAGACCCAGTGCTTAGACAAATCTTTTTCATGCATGTCTGTCCTGTTAGTCTCTTGCTTAGACAAACCATTTCATGCATGTTTGCCTTATTAGTCCCATCCTTAGGCAAACATCTTCATGCATGTTTTCCTTGTCAAACCTAGTGCTTAGAAAAACCCTTATCTCTTGCATGTTTGCCTTGTTAGTCCCATAGTTAGGTAAGCCACCTCTTACATACTTTCCTTGTTAGACCCGGTGCTTAGGCAAAAACCCCTTCTTGTAGGTCTTGATCCCCCAGATCTAGGAAAAACCCTACAACTCTGCATTGGTTGATCACAAGTTATTGGTTAAACTCCACACTCTTTGGTTCATATACACCATTCTATGGGTTTAAACAATACACTCTTGGTTCAAAAATAAATTTCATCATTTCACAAATCCCTTTTTCCAATTTCATTCACAAACAACCTTTTCAATTCAAGCCCAACTCTTTTCAAAATCAAACAACTTTCTTTTCATAAAAGAACTGTTATAATCTGTTCCACCGAAGTCAGACTAAAAGCTTAAAGCATCCGAACTAGGACCGAACCAGCTAACGTCAAAGCACTTCTAGGATACGATTATAACTATTCTCCAAAAACAACCAACAAATTCCATGTATCAATAATGCTAGGGTCACGCTACAGAATTCTGGCCTTTCTTCCTTAATCATCTTCCAAGCATGGTTTTCAAAGAATTTATGTGTTAGACCTTTAACGGTATTTAGGCCCCCAATTGGCCACCAGTTCATTGGCGTTGATACCTAAGATGACAGAGAGTTCGGACAAGCAAAATCCTTCCTCCAACTTGGGAAAAGGGTTATATTCCTTTATCAGTCGGTTGAGAAGTCTCTCAATATCTTCCGGAGTTGGGGAGATTTGAAAATCGAGGAATGTGAAACATCTCAAAGGGACGTCATAATACTGAGCTAAGGTGGTAATTGCACCATAGTCAACCTTTTCTGTTAGGAGGTCTATGATGTTTCCATATGTAGCTCTGATTCTGTTATCCTTGAGGGATGTTACCCTAGAGCAAATGACCTTCAACGTGTCATTTTATAGACTCTTGTATATGAAGGAGAAAGTGTTTTTCCTTGATGTAGGATCCATGATTGTGTTTGTAGAAAAGTCTTGTATTTTCTATGTTTAAATAAATGAAATTCTTAAGAGCTTTGCTTATTGATTAATGATGTATGAATGTTCATGAGTGCATGAATCGATGAACGATTTTTATTAATTTCCACAGAACTTAGGCATAGGGTTTAAAATATGGGATTACTGCGACGAGGAGTGTGGTTTAATAACGACTGATTTTCAAACCAATGTTCTCACTTTGAATGATCTAGGATTTTGAGAGATTGGGTGTAATAAATTGTCCTTAGAGTCATGGACTCCCTTGATTTCCCGTCGCTTATGTCAATTTACTTACTAGGTGACAGCTCCATCCAAGAAATCTACTCTAAATGAGATCTTCGTATCGACCATCGCGTGGAAAGCTCCTCGGGGACCTATACTACACGACTGTAGTGGTAAAAATAAATTAGATTAAGCTATTGATTAACTTAACTCACAAAGCAAGAGTCGCCACCGCACTTTTATTGTTTCCAAAGGAAAAAGGGAAAATTACGAACAAAACCTGAAGAAGTTTTAAAACAAAACTAGGAAAAAGAGAACAAAGGTCCGGGGGTTAGTTATGCAAAGGGAAGGTATTAGCACCCTAAACATCCATGGTACTCCATGAGAACCTCTTTGAAAATATGTACGTTTTAGCTTGAAAAAGGATGTTGTTTGTTAAAAGATTGGAGAGGTGAGAAAAGAAGCAATTTTATTATGATTTGGTGTTTGCCAAGACTTTTAAAGTCTCATGCCTACGTACCAACAAAGTGCAATGGATGATCCAAACCTCATAGTTCGTGGTAAAAATAACAAAGGAGTTTGTTTTGATTCATTTTTTTTGGAAAAGACATTTTGTCATTTTAAGGAGAATACTCAACTAGTCACCCACAAGTATGAGAACTTTGCATCATCATAAGAAGGGCTCCGACTTGGATAAGAATCAACAAGTATGCCACTAGCTCCCATAGATGGAAAAGAATCATAATCAATACTATGGAGATAGGAGAATTATAACTCAACTATGGAAATGACTCATGTCTAATGCCTTGAGAAAAAGTTTAAAAAAAGAAAAAAGTATACAAGGGTACAAAATGGTTTGAATGAGTTAGGCATTTTTTAAGGCTTTTGAAATTAGTTTAAACGTGCTTAAGATAGATTAACATTTATTAATAAAAGGGTTTGAAAATAACTTGAAAAAAGTCAAGGTTTATTGAGAAAGTGGTTCAAGTTAAAACAAGAAGGTTTTGAAAAAGAGAGAAGATTTTGAAAATTAAAGAAGGGGGAAAGAGAAGAAGAGACTATCCTAAAGCAGTAAAGTAAAAGCTAAAGAAGAAATATCTAACCAAGAGATAGAAAGCCTTATGACATGAGTCAAGCAAGAATTTCCTCCTTTGGGTTAAGCTTCAAGCAAGCAAAATAAGAAAATAGTAATCCATGTGTCAGATGAAATCAGAGTAATCAAGCCAAGTCTTCACAGAGAAATCCAAAGTCAAGGGGTATCAGATGAATTCCAGGATCTCAAGTCACAAGTCTCAAAGAAAAGGTCAATATCCTAATTCTAAGTCCATAACTCCACAAAGATGCCAAGGATAGTAATCATAAGTCCATGAATTAGGAGTAACAAACTTCTTTTTTAGGTTTTTTGTTAGTGTCTTCTTTACAATATTATCAAAAGAAAGATCCAAATGGTCAAAGAACAAAATAATATAATCACACAACAATATGATATGAAATGCTAAATATAAAATATAAAGTAAATGACATAAAAAGTAAAGGCATAAAGGTAAATGACTTTGAAGTAAAAGTTAATACAAGTCAATTTTTAGTAAATGGTATTAGCAATCAAATATGAAAAGATGTTTTGGTCACTTTTTGGAGAATACTCAATTATCCACTCACAGGCATGAAAATATGAACCTTATACATCATTTATAAGAATGACTCCAACTTGGATAAAATCAACAAGTATGCCACTAGCTCTCACAAATGAAAAATGAGCAAAATTTTCACACAATACTATGAATAATAGGAGACTTAGAATCTCACTTATAAAAATGTCATTACCTTTGGGACAAATTTAGCTCTATGTTAAGCAATCGTAGTTGGACTAATGTAGAAGTCACAACTATCTGAGGCCGATCAATAATAATGTTTGTGTTAATACATGCTAGAGAAATGATATGTAAACCATCCTCCTAATGCTCTGCCACACAAGAAAAGAAAATGAAAGGGGATGATCAAGCACGAAGGCTGGGAGGATGGTCCATTACTTCAATCCATATTTCATGACATTTTGGACAAACTTATACATCAATCCAAACTACCTTAAATGATTCATGATCACTTAAAAGGTAGATTTGAAATTATGAAAGTTCATCAAGCACCAATCCACATATCATGAACAAGATGAACACCAATCCATCCAATTGATCAGAAGAAAAGAAAGGGCTGAAGATGAAAGGGGATAAAAGAAGTCACACCCAAATTGAATCACAAATTTGATCAAGTCATCATCAAAATCAATCATCCATTTTGGTGGATTAGGGTTTTTACCCCATCAACATCCAAGATCCATTGAGTTTGATGAGATTTGAATCAAAATCATCGTGATCCAAGGCCAAAAGAAACTCACAAGATCAAACAAATTAAAAATGCAATTAGATGAATTAAAAATGCATTAAAGGTATTTTTAAATGATTTTTAAAATGAAAATAAAATGGAAAATCCACAAAGTCCTTCAAAATACCAAATAAATGGCCAAGAAAATTATGGAAGATTGGAATTAAATGAGAACCATAAAATAAAAATTTCAGAGTTTAAAAATGCAAAAAAGTATTTTTAAACCAATTAAAACAAGGGAGAAAAGAGAAAACTGATGAAAAATAGCAAATCAATGAAAAAAAGTATGAAAAAATAAAAATTAGATGAAGAAAAATAAAAGAGAATTTTAGATATTATTTTGGGATTTTTTGGATAAAAAATGAAATTACTACAAATTTTTAAAGAAAAAGAAATTTATAATAATAAAATAAAAAGAATAAAAATCAGAAAAAACCAGGATCGTTGGATCACACCTCATTAATTGATGTGGCAGATCCAACACTCCAAATGATGAGAGACACGGTGGAACGTGCTACAAGCCAAACACAGGATCCAGTTTGAATTTAACCAATCAAAACATTTCAAAATACCAACGTGTCTAGTCCAAACTCAGACCACCTGAGAAATACTCCAGTCATCTTCTCTGGTGATCTCTCACCGGAGTTTCATCTTTTGGTAACTTCATGACACGAGACCACCACCATTGTGATCCTCTTCTCATCCCGAATTCAACCCCATGCTTCAAATTCATTTATGTGAACCGAGAAAAGGGAATTTCAAAGAAGTTTCAAAAACAAGCAAGCCATGAAAATTAAAATTAAATGATGAACACGATAAATCAACACCAGATAAGTTATGGGAAAACATTAGAGAGTGAAATACTACATTGTGGTAACTTGTTTGAGTTTAAATGATGCTCAAAACTACCTTGTTCAGATGGTGATCAGAAATTGATGAAGCTCGATCTGGTTAGAACACTTCAGAAGGTCTCAGAGCTTGGGAATTGTTGCAAAAGCTTTAGAGGATGCCAATGGAGCTAATAGAATCAAGAAAATAGATTAAAACGGACTGAGACTCAAAACACGATAGTTGAATTTTCTAGAAAAACTTCAAGTGGCAGTAGGGGTTTCTTGGCTCTCAAAAGCTTACAAATGAAGGAAAAAGATTCCTCTATTTATAGGTAATGTAATTGGATCCAAATACGTGTGGAATGATGCAGAATTCGTGTAAAATGAATTTGATCCAAGTGTGTGAAAAGTATGACTTGAAACTCCTCAAAACTCAGCCAAATGATGCGTTTTAAGTGTCCATTAACTTTTGGAGGTTTGATTAAACATTTTTAGGACCAAAAAAATTTACAATTTGGCTTGGAATTGAGTTTAGTCATGATCAAATTTCCGGCAATGGTGATTTCTTAAGTTGCAAGTTACCATGTTCAACTCAATAGGGCATCCTATTCAAGAGGCTTTTTGATCCCATTCTTTTTGCAATGTGTTAACATCATGGCCAAGATTACAATGAGATAAGAAAGGTTAAATTTGGATGTTTGAGCACAAAGTTATGGTGTGTTGAAGTTAGCATAAAATACTGGTTCCATAACTTAGAAAAATTTGAATGCTTCATGGCTGAAGATGACCTATAATGTCCTAATGAATTCCATGTCCTTCCAAGCATAATTTGACCTTAGTCCTTGAAGCAAACTTGTAGATGGCATCAAAAATGACATTGTGCAAGAAGAATCAGCTCCATATGTTTAAAATTGAAGAAGTTATGATCTTTGAAAGTTGGCAAAAAGTCACTTGAAAATAGGTCAAATTTCACTAAGTCCAGTAATGACCTATAATGTCTCCAAAATTTTGATATTCCTCCAAGCAGAATTGGCTCTTGTCATGTAAAAATAAGTTGTAGAGAATATCGAGAAAAGTCATAAGCAAAAAGAGGCACTCAAAAATGTTGAGAATTGAAGGAGTTGTGATCCTTGGAACTTTGACCACAAAATGTTGACTTTTAGGTCAAACCCCCTTGGAACAAGCTTGTGCACCTGGATTTTTCTTGCATTCCAAAGCACATGGATGATCATGTGAGCTCAAAATAAGGTGTACTTAATTGTATCTTGATTAGATTTCTCAAATCTTGAAGTTTCTTGTTGAAGAAGGTAGGGAAATAAACACATGAACCTTTGACCTTCTTGAGGAGTAGGCCACCAAAGTTTTAGATGCTTTGACATGAGAACCTCTACCTTGAACAATAAACTTAAGAGAAACAAGACATGTTTTTTGGTATTTTGATGAGTGGTTAGATAAGCAATGAATCAAATACACCCAAAGGAAAACAAAGAGGTGCTTAGTGATCCATGCAAAAGCAAACCCAAAGATGAATAGGGGGAGGACCAAGATATGACCTTACTTGTATGCAAAAGATGAAAATGATATGTGGGATCTTATGGATAAAAATTAGGGTATGACAGATGCTCGTATTTAAGTTTCTTCAATTTGGAGATATGAAGGTTGAAATCTTTGTCTCGACAATATTGGAGAGACTTAAATATTAAAGACCCAATTTTTGGCCCTAAGATACCGTAAAATGCTTATGATATGATATGAACGCAAACAAGAATCTATGTGGGGAATATAGTGCCACAAGAGACAAAGAACTGTTAGAGACGAGAGGAGACTGAAATTCCACAGAGGAAAGATGGATTCGAAAGGGATACCCAGATGGGGACAAACAAAATTCCGTCGGGGGAATAGGAAGAGCTCGAAAAATAATCGATGCATGGTTAGAAAACGAACAAAAGAGGGGAAGACTTAACAAAGTAAGACTTTGCCAGAAAAAAGCAATCATTAACAGGAAAAATCCTGACTTCAATAGAAGAGGAATATTACCTACTATCAGTCGAGTGATAGCTTAACAAAGGTAATAAGCCAAACATAATGATTACCAACAACCAGCAAGGTGATAACTTAACAAAGGTAACCAATCATAGGTAAAAGGAATTGTTACATACTATCAACCGGGTGATATCTTAACAAAGGTAATAAGCCAAAAGGAATTATTACTAACTATCAGCAAGGTGATAACTTCATAAAGGTAACCAATCAAAGGTAAAAGGAATTATTACCTACTATCAGCCGGGTGATAGCTTAACAAAGGTAATAAGCCAAAGGGAATGATTACCAACTACAAGCAAGGTGATAGCTTAACAAAGGTAACCAATCAAAGGTAAAAGGAATTATTACCTACTATTAGCTGGGTGATAGCTTAACAAAGGTAATAAGCCAAAGGGAATGATTACCAACTACCAGCAAGGTGATAAATTAACAATGGTAACCAGTCAAAGGTAAAAGGAATTATTACCTACTATCAGTCGGGTAATAGCTTAACAAAGGTAATAAGCCGAAGGGAATGATTACCAACTACCAGTAAGGTGATAGCTTAACAAAGGCAACCAATCAAAGGGTGACCAAAGTTAAGACCAGGAATGAACTGGAGAGAAACAGTCAAAGAGGACTCAATCCAATGAGGGCATGAACTCCAAAGGGGATTGATCCCATCCAGATAATGAATTGGAGATGAAAACTGAAACAAAAGTCTTCCACAAGGATCAGACTCAATGGTGAATTAGAAAGGATAAATTATTTCTGCTTAAGGTCGACGCTCTATTGGAGAGAGGACGCACACACTCTGTAGGGAGAAAGGTTCCAGGGAGTGGTGAGAAATGTTTTTACAAAAATGAAAAACATTCAAATAAACATCATGATGCTATGCATATATGTATTATTATACTGACAAATCAAACATAAAGGTACGAGACTGATAACACATTGTAACACCTCAAAATTTGCCCTCCTCTCTTGGGACTAGCTTAGCATATTGCATTTCATAATTAGGGCATTAGTCATTACATATTGCATATCATGTGGGAAAAAAGAAGATCATCCTCCAAAGTCTTTCTCAGAAAATAGAGAGGTTAAGAGATTCAAGCCTGAGGGTCTTATTGAATTGATCACCAACCGTCTGAGGGCTTGTGCTTCAATTAGGGTTTTCTTGATTCTTAAAAAGGTTGAGCATTATCTTGTTTGCAAGGGTACATCATCATCATCATGGTTATGTCCTTATTAAAGGTTTCAGAATTCAGGATCAGGTTCCTTGGGATTAGGGTTTTGACCTCTGGTCAACCCTAATCAGTGCCATTCTACCAGTCAGGGTTTCTCAAGGAGATGGGGTTTATTTCTTGGATGGAGATCATATGGTCATTATTTTGGGCTTGTTTAAGCTAGGATTTCATTTTGGAGCTATGTTGATGACATGATAGCAAAGTCCCAAACAGAAGAGGTGCATCTGGTAGATCTGGCCAAGCTGTTTGACCGGCTGAGACAATTCAGACGGAGGTTGAATCCGAATAAGTGTACTTTCGGAGTACGGTCCGGTAAGTTGCTGGGGTTTATTGCGAAAAAAAGAGGAATCGAGGTTGATCCTGCTAAAAAAAAAGAAAAAAAAAAGCAATATGAGAAATGCCTGAACTGAGGAAGGAAAAGGAGGTTCGTGGTCTCTTAGGTAGATTGAACTACATTTCATGGTTCACATCTCATCTAACAGCCACGTGTGAACCCATATTCGAACTGTTAAGAAGGGATCAAACGGTCAGGTGAAATAATGATTGCCAAGGGGCATTGAGAAATAAGTCGCAGGAGCCTCCGATTCTGATGCCTCCCTGTGGAGGGAGACCGTAAACCCTGTACTTGACAGTCCTCGAGGAGTCTATGAGGTGTGTACTGGGGCAGCATGACGAGTCTGGTCGAAAAGAGATGCAATTTACCTTAGCCAAAAGTTTACCGACTGTGAAACAAAATATTCACTGCTCGAGAAAACTTGTTGTACTTTGGCATAGGCTGCTCGCCGACTGAGACAGTATATGCTGGTTCATACCACTTTACGAATTTCCAAGATGGATCTGATCAAGTACATATTTGAGAAGCCAGCATTGACCGGACGGGTTGCGAGAGCGCAAATGATTTTGACTGATTTTGATATACAGTATACCTCTCAGAAAACAATCAAGGGGAGTGTACTGTCTGATTACCTCGCCCAACAACCCATTGAGGATTATCAACCGATGATGTTTGAGTTCCCTGATGTGGACACCGATGTTCTCAAATCGAAAGATTGTGAGGAACTGATCCCGGAGGAGGGGCCTGACCCTGAATCCGAATGAATTCTGATGTTTGATGGGGCCCTTGACGTGAATGGTATGAGTGAGTGCTGTTTTGGTTACGAAGAAAGGATCCCACATTCCTTTTGCTGCCCGACTAACAGTTGAATGCACCAACGATGTGGCTGAATACGAAGTTTGCACGGGTATCGAACCTCGGTGCGTACATCTACTGGGGCAACGCCTTTCTCGCTTGTGTATGGAATGGAAGCCGTGCTACCGGTTGAGGTTCAGATTCCTTCGTTGAGAGTCCTGATGGACGTGAAATTAGAAGAAGCTGAATGGGTAAGGACTCGGTACGAAGAGTTGAGCCTGATTGAGGAAAAGAGGCTGGCAGCCATTTGTCATGGGCAGTTGTACCAGCAGCGGATGAAGCGTGCTTTTGACCGAAAGGTGCGACCTCGGGTATATCATGTGGGAGATATGGTGCTGAAAAGGATCCTTCCTCCTCAAAACGATCGTAGGGGAATGTGGACACCCAATTATGAAAGTCCATTCGTGGTCAAGAAGGTTTTCTCTAGCGGAGCCTTGTTGTTGACGACCATGGATGGCGAGGATTTTCCATCCCGTGTGAATGCGGACGCAGTTAAAAAATACTTCGTATAAGAGACCCGCTGGACGAAAAGAATAAAATAGTCCAGGCAAAAATGGGCATCCCGGTGAAATGGAAAAAAATGATGAAAAAGGTTCGGGCAAAAATTAGGGATAAAAAAGAAAAGAAATGTACACCCGACAAGTCGAAAACCCCACAAGGGCGGCTTGGGAAAAAAAGGGTATGCCGGTGGATTGAAAACCCGAAAGGGCGGTCCAGGTAAAAGAGGGATTGAAACGAACAACTGCGTCTAGCATGATCGTTTGTGCTTTGAATAAGACACGTGGATAATCCCCGGCAGGGATCAGTCGAAAGCGTCTTGTTCAGAAGGCAGAAAGCGCGGAGAGTCTTGAGGACATATGGGGTGTAACCGAGTTGGAACTCGATGAGATCACGGGTTCACATTGCCATTAGGATAGATTTTTCCTTTTGTGCGCAATTACCTCTTTTCAGGGATTGCTTCCTGTGTATTGCTCGGTTTTGAGCCATCTTTTTTCAATCAATAAAATGCATATTCAGTCCAATAATTTTGTTTTTGTTTTCATTACCGCTTTGATTGCAAAAACATCCGTTTATTTTGATAAAGAATCTTTGCATTTTGAGACATGGAGATCCCTTCCAATGCATGTTTATAGGATTGAAAACCTGAAATCTTATTCGGAAGGTTGAGTGACCCAGGTGTTGAAATTTTGGCACGCCTGGGGCACGTTTTTATCTAATGATCTATTTTGCAGGTGCTGTTAGATATTTTCACTCACTTGCAGGTTGTGATGTGAAGCTTTTGACAAAAGATCCCCGTGGAGTCCAATCAGGGACAAAGGGATTGAAAAATGGTGAAATGACGGCGAAAGGCGGGCGACGATCCTGGAAGTTAACCAAGAAGACTCTTCAAAGTCTGAAAAATTGGAAAGTTGATACCAATTTGAGGGGTTCGATCTCCGTGGAGTACGGAGAAGGCGAGAATACAAGGTGATGAATCAGAAAGGTCCAGATGAGTCTGGGAGCTCTCAAAAGTGGAAAGCTGACACTGGAGTTAGATGGTGAATACCATGATTCGACGAGTCGATGGGTGTTCTGTGCCAGACTTTCCTTATTTCCCCAAGCAGGGTCGGGATGGTTATCTCCCCAGCGGGTTCAAGGTCGGTGTTTCCTTGGCATACAGGCCTGAAGGTGGCATAATCCCCAAGCAGTGTCGGGATTGTTATATCCCCAGTAAGTCTGAAAGATTGTTGTTTTCCCCGTAGAGTGTGTTGGTGGTTTCTTCCCCAGTGAAGTCCCCAAGAGGATCGGGTTCGGTGGAGTTCATCCCTGTTGAGGGTTGTTTTCCCCAGCAGGGTGGAGCTTGGAGTGTTATCGAGTTCCTCAGCAGAGTGCCTCGAGCGTCCCAGTAGAGTCCCTTGAGGGGGATACTTTTTATGCATTCATCATAAGCATAGCATATTGTGTGCCTAATTGCGTAGCATTTCCATGGTTGTGGAGCCTTACGCTCTAAAAAAAAAATCATGCATCAGCATTACAAGCATAAACTAGTCTCAAGCCATGGTTACCGTTTGAGGATTGGTTTCACTGGAAGTTTGAAGATGTTACTTTGAGGAGTTTAGCATCATGACGTTAGAGCAACAATGTTCCCCAGTAGTGCGATATTGGAGGAAAATTTTCCGTCGGACGGAGATGGAAATACAATCAAAGAACGTTACGCGATCAGCGCGAAAATCGAAGAATGGAGAAAAGGAAGTGTTGCGGCATTTTTTGGAGAACGGGGTTCAAATGGAGATTGGAGTTGAAGATTGTATTCGGGATGAGGTCCTTAGGATTGTCTTCTGATTATGTGTCACCTTAGACTTTGGCGAGGCCAAGAGAAGTCGTTATGGGTGTCTTCTGAGGAAGAGATGCACATGTTACCTTCCTTTTGTGAAGGTGTACCCTCTGATATGTCGCCGTCGGAGTGGTGTTTGGTGTTATTTCCGGAGTTGCCAGCGGAATTATCACAAGAAAATGGAGAGCGGGGTTCAAATGGAGAAAAGGAGGCACAGGGTGTTTTCTGGGGAATGGGGTTCACAATGACGATCGCGAGTTATCGTTAGGCGACTGGGGTTCAAATGGAGAACGGGGTTCATTGTTTGGAAAACGAGAGTGACAGTCGGGGTTCAGATGCGGTGATCAGGGATCATCCGCGCAAATCAAAAAATTCTGGGGTTCAAGAAAAAGAGAAAAATTCAAAAAGTTTGGGGTTCAAGAAAAGGAAAAAGAGAAAAAAGTTGTGGGGTTCAAGAAAAGCAAAAAATATAATAATAATCCCTAGCGGAGCGCAAATTGTTCGTCTGTTCTTGGTATTCAATCACTCTTCACCCTGATCATCTGAAAGCCGAGGCTATTCATATTGACAGGTTCATAGTGCATTGAATAGGGGCAGCTGTAACACCTCAAAATTTGCCCTCCTCTCTTGGGACTAGCTTAGTATATTGCATTTCATATTTAGGGCATTAGTCATTACATATTGCATATCATGTGTAAAAAAAGAAGATCATCCTCTAAAGTCTTTCTCAGAAAATAGAGAGGTTAAGAGATTCAAGCCTGAGGGTCTTATTGAATTGATCACCAACCGTCTGAGGGCTTGTGCTTCAATTAGGGTTTTCTTGATTCTTCAAAAGGTTGAGCATTATCTTGTTTGCAAGGGTACATCATCATCATCATGGAGATGGGGTTTATTTCTTGGATGGAGATCATATGGTCATTATTTTGGGATTTTTTAAGCTAGGATTTCATTTTGGAGCTAATTCCTCAAGTGGTTGAGGCTCAAGCTGATCAGAGCACTTCTAAGTTATCTGTCAACTAGAAAGTCAACAGAAAGTCAACTAAAGGCTATGAGGTGGAGAAATGAGTTTCAACATCTCATTCATGTTCAAAGGGGGTTCATTGGTCATTACAAATGCATATCTTGAAGAATTTGAGGCCAAATCAAAAGTTTCCAAAAATGGAAAGTGACCTGTAATTGAAAGTTTCCAAAAATGGAAAGTTTTTGGTTCAAATTCAACTTGATCTTACATCCTCAAAGAAGCTTCAAATGAATTTTTGTACAACATGAAAGTTGAAGATCTTCCTCTCCCATTTCCAAAGAGTCCAAGATCATGAGTTTATGATGAATGGTTGAGGAGATATGATCAAATCATTGCCAAGTGTGCTTGAAACTTCAAAAGGGCATAACTTTTGACTCATAATTCCAAATTGAGTGCCTCTTTTTGCACTTTGCTCCTCATGACATGTATTTTCCAAATCATCCATCACATTGCATGAAAGTTTATCATATAATCATTTGCATATTCATGACCATTTTGGAGGGAAATTTACAAATTTGAATTTGGTGCATCATGGGAACAAAATACCATTGCCAACATGTGCATGGAGTGATTTTAAGTGGATTTGAGCTCCCATTTGGTACTGTTCACGTATGCATTTGCATGGCACCACCAATTTTCCAAAATTTGTCATACACCTTACTTTTGCCTAATCCTAATTAATTCATGACTAATTGTGATTTGGATGTAATTAACACATGGTATATAAGGTAAATCATAACAGAATTGTTGATAATCTCAAATTCTAGATCTAGATCTCATTTTCCCTCCAAATTTTCTCTTCTTCCAAATTCAAAAATTCTTCAAAGAACACTTGATTTTTATTGCATATTCTGCTTTCTTGATCCTCAATTAGTAGAATTCAAGCCATTGATTGAAGAAATTGGTGAAGAATCAAGCAATTCCATACATGAACATGAACATGGAGTTTTGAAGATCTAGCTAGATCCAAGCCATTCCAAGAGTTGATTTGTGCTCCAGAAGTGATAACAAGGTTGATAGAAGAGGTTTGGATGCTGCTAGACACTTGAATCCACTGCTGCCATTGTTGGATCTTCAAGAGGTCAAAAATTCGAACCTCTTAATTCATGATTTTATATGCATAGACTTGTAGAGTTTTTCATGTTGGTTATACTGATATAAAATTTATTAAAAATGGATGAATATTGCATGAGATATCTGAGTTTAAAGTTTGTAGATCTAGAATGTTTTCCTTCGATTCTCATTATCCATGGCTTGTTATGATTAATGGAGGCTAGATTCGTGATGTGCATTGCATGAGCTTTTGAATGATGTAATCATTTCGAAATTCTGGAAAAAAATTCGTGTGAGGTTACTGTTCCTTCACCGTCTTCACGAAGAAGACGGTGTTTTCCACCGTGCATGGCTGAGCGCTCCGCCTGCTGGTTATTCCTAGGGCTTCCTGGTCATTTGCCACGTTTTTGCCATGTATACGTCCCTGTGTGCATCCTAGTGTCCAAGCGATTGGTTGTGGATCTCTTGACTAACGCCACATGCGCTTTGACTGATGACATGGAAGCCAGCAAGATTAATGAAACTCAGCGTTTCATTCCTTGCCTCACTTTGATTCCTGGTGGCGCATTTTTGGTCTTTTATTCATTCAGCGCGCCTCATTTAAAATGTGACCTACTTCGATTCCGCCTGGAAGCATATTGCAAATTAATTCCAACCTTTGCCTTTTCCCTCCATTTATTCTATGTCATGCCACATTAATTCAAATATTTTCTTCCAACTTCAAAAATTCATATCAAATGGAAAATTCATCCAATTAATTCCATTTTCTTTGCAACATGATCCTTGAAGTGTCTATTATTTTTTGGTGGTAATTTCATGATTTTATCACTTCTGGAATTTGAATTGTGGCTGATTATGTGAACATGTATGCATTTGTGACATTGCTCCATTCTTTCTATCATGAAATGCTCAATAATGATCCAATTGCCATGAAATTTTGTGTGTTGATTCCTAACATGTTGATGGATTTTTGAGGCCTGTTTGTGTATTTTTAGCATTTTCCATTTCTGATTTATGCACATGATTGTGTGGTGTGACAATGTGTGTCACACAATTTGATGCCATACTTGTGTATTTTCATTTCCATGTCAAATGAGCTCCTTTGTTTATGATTTTTGGCATGATGATTGTATTGGACATGTTGTGTGCACATAAAAATTTCCAGAATGGTTTGAATGATTTTTGTTTTGATATGGAATTTTGATTCTTGTTGTCCAATTGTGATCACCTTGTGTACCTTTTGCCTTATCTTGTGCAATACATGACTTTGCTTGATGATTTTGACTTGGTCCTTTTTAGGACATGTTCTTGATTGAATGTAGTTGCTTCATGTTGAATATCAAGTTCTGTTTTGACTTTTTGATTCACCTTTGACCCTAGGCTTTGCCCTAGGGGTTTGTACTCACATTTGAGCTTTGAATTTCAGGTTCAAGCATTCATCTCCATGATTGATGTTGCCTCATCATTTAAGCTTGGCTATTTGCTATGTTTGCTAACCTTTGGTTCTTTTGTAGGTCCTTTGGTGAATCACTTGAGTGTTTGCCTTATGGCTTACATGTTGTACATATTGGGATTGTCTGTCTGTTGTTATCTGTTAACTGTTGGTTGTTTGTCTGAACATAGTACTGATTATTTAGCTTTTCTTACAGGTACTTTAGCCGCTTTAGCTCATTCTTTGAGTTGCTTTGCTTTGCTTGTGGTTGGCATACCACTTAGGTAATTTCCTATTCTCCATGTAGTCTGGAAGACCTGCTATCTTTGGCAAGCACCTGCCTGAAGCCCTCCTTAAGAGGCAATGTTTGTGACTGTTTAAATTTGTGCCATGTACTTCAAAAACCTCCTAAATGAAGAGGCATTGACAGATAGAAGGGATGTGCAATCCATCCCCTGCTATTCAGTTGAGTTTTTCATCTTGCTCGCACTACGTGCTGATGCATTTTGAATAAACACCCAAAATCTTGTATATAGTGTCAGTCATGTGGAATAGAGTCCCACATTCTGGACTCCCACACCTTCTTTGATTCAAGCTCACCCAGGCCCGGGTTAAGAGCTGTGAGGTCTAACCCTCATCTCCCATTTCCTCTGCTCACCCTGACGGTCAATGTCAGTGGTTAAGAGCCTCGGACACCCTTTCCAGTGTTGGCTTGTTTGTCGAGGTTGATATGACCCCTTGACTAAAGCTCAGCCTTGTATGAGCCGCTTGTTTGCATATACCGTGTGATGATTGCTTTTGATGTTTATCTGCTTTTGCTTCTCATCTCCTTTCTGTAGGAGTCGTATGATCAACTTTCGAGGAAGTTGAACGTACGTAGAGATAGACTTGAGTTGACTCACTGCCTGTGTGAGTCAAACTCTTGTTAGAGACCTCAACCTAGGGTTATAATTTGCATGATGACTATTAGGCTCGAGTCAGTCTCCCTTTTAGTCCGTTATTCCATTGGTCTCTGGTTAGGAGAAAGTTTCTCCCCTGTTAAGGGGAACTACGTCGCCCTGATCCTCATACCAGATGAGGTACATAGGCAGGAGATCGCACGAGATCTCTCCGGGCAACCTTTTCTTTTTTGTTTGTGTTTGCTTGACAGCTATTAGGCTCGAGTTCCAGACTCCCTGTTAGCTTGTCAATTTGATAACCTTTTGGTGTGTGTTTATGGAGTCTGATGTAAGCCCAGCCGTTGGCATTCGGTTTCCTGTTGGTGTTTGTTGTTTGGAGTCTGATGTAAGTCCAGCGATTGGCCTTCGGTTTCCTTCTGTTTCTTTTGTGGAGTTGGATGTAAGTCCAGCGATTGGCATTGGGTTTCCCGGTGTTGTGTGTGTGTTTGGAGTCTGATGTAAGCCCAGCGATTGGCATTCGGTTTCCAGTTTGTTGTTGGTTTGCGGAGTCAGACGTAAGGCCAACCATTGGCAGTCTGTTTCCATTTGTGTGTTTTGCTCTGACGTCTCAGCGTCTTTGTGTGTGTTTTGTTTCGGCGTGCGTTAGCCGAACTATGATAGCTCTGATTCTCATTCCAGATGAGATACGTAGGCATAGGGCGCGATATCCTAGCGAGCCCGTTCCCCTCTTCTTCCATCTGTGTTTTATTCCAGTGTGTGTGCATTCTTTTTGAGCAGTTATTCAGCAACCTTTTTCTATTCTTCTGAGCGTGGATCCCGTCGAGTACGACGGACATGAGGGGTGCTAATACCTTCCCCTTGCGTAACCGACTCCCGATCCTTGTAATCTCCGGTCGTAAGACCATTTCCTTTCCAGGTTTACTTCGAGCGTTTCCTTTCCCTCCTTTTGGGATAAATAACGCACGGTGGCGGCTCTGTTTGTTTGTTTTTCCCGCCGGTTGTTTTTCGCGTTGCGACACACATTACAAAAAGATACTCGAATGATTGTAGAGGTAAATTCATGACCATCAAGCTATAGATAAACATGACGTCAGTAAAACCAGAGTCGCTATTGCGCTTTTATTGTTTCCAAAGGAAAATGGAAAAGTACGAACAAAATCCAAAGATAATAAGTTTTCAAATCAAAACTAATAAAATGTTAGAGATTACAGGGAAGGGGGTTGGTTACACAGAGGGAAGGTGTTAGCACCCAAAGTGTCATAGGTACTCCTAGGGAGCCCATTTTTGTGTGCAAGTGATTTGGTCTAAATGATGTTTGATAAAAAAAAAGAATGATGGGATGAGAAAAGAATTAATTGATTATATTTTTGTGTTTGCCAAGACCTTCAGTCTTATGCCTACGTACCTGTTGTACCCCAAAATTTTCCCTCCCCTTTTCTTCACATCTCCATCTAACCATTTGATTAGGGTTCATTTGCATGCATTAATAACTGATGCATAAGCACCATTCATTACCACGGATTTCAAGCATTTGGCTTACAGGGCTTTGGTTTGTTGGTACAATGACTGGGAACGCTTGGTTTGGACTTGCACCAAGGTACAAAGACCTCTAAAATCCTGATCTCATGAGGTCTTTCACTCAGTTTGTGTTTGGTCCATTCATTTTTCCTCCGTGACTGTGGTTCCGTCATGAGTGCTCGAGTCTATTCGTCATAATTCGAATCCTTGGTCTCATAACTTTCAACCACATTTGTTCATTCGCCTCATCATAGTCATACCACAATTGATTGGTCCATAGGTTCAGGTCTCACGCTTCCATGTGTCAGATATAGATCTCGGGTTTGAGTTTATGGTCATGTTCATGTATTAAGCCGAGTCATTTTCATTCAATTGGTCAATTCCATTCATTTCCATCCCTAAAATACTCATCACATACAAAAAAGGGTGCAGAAAAGGTGTAATACATTGCAAAAACTCATTTTTGGAGGTTTCCACTCTGTGAGTCGACTCATGACTCGGTGCAAAACCTTCGGGTCCAAACAGGTGGAGTCACAAGTCGACCTAGTTTTGGGAAATCCGGTTGAGTCAACTCACTCAAGCCTTGCATCGACTCATCTCTCAGTTTATTTTGAACCAAGTTTCTTCAGGTCCGAACAGGTCGACCCACAGGTCGACTCAATTATGGGAAATCCTGATTGAGTCGACTCATTCGCTCCTTGCGTTGACTCATTTCCAGTTTTCCTTTGAGTTATTTCGTCGCGGGTCCAGACAAGTCGACTCCTAGGTTGACTCAACCATGGGAAAGACTCTATTTGAGTCGACTCATTCCCGATTTGAGTTGACTCATAGCTTGTTTTGCAGGAATTTTGCACAGCTGTGAGGCTGGAACTTGTGGGATTGAAACTTGAACTCTCATCATTGAAGATAGCCAAAGCTTGCGATTCACGACAAGTATACACCTGTATAAACACCGGAAAAATCATGAGCACTCGACGACACTTCAATGTTTGGTACTTCATCAAACTTCAACCATGCACATTTTGAACACAGTAAATATGCAGTAAAACAAGTGCAGCAAAATTCACAAACTCTTCAACTTGCACAATCATAACCAAAGCCAAAATCACAGTTTTCACAACATAACCACACAATTGGTAACCTACAGCTACCAGTCAACCACACCTAAATCAAATAAATAGCAGGGTATTAGCCAATATCACAACCTAATTTCATTCAAATTTTCACCTGCACTAGCCAGTCATAAAACCACCATTTGAACACATTCCATTAAGTTAACCATTTAACTAACTTCCAACTCAGTGAGTTAACTACCTAAACTCACTGAGTTCATCCCAACTAACTTCAGACCTCATTTAACTAACTCCAAGCCTAACTCAAAGCCTCATTAATCCCAAGCCTAATCAGTATAAATTCTCATCTTCATCATCATTTGAAAATAGCTACTATTTTTGCAATCACGACCTTCAATCCTCTACATTCTCTGAATCATTTCCCTCTCACACTCAAAGCTCAATTTCCAAAACTCCATTGAAGCTTCAAGAAGAGTGAGCTCAACCTCATCACTATAGTATTTTTGAAGAAGGAAAGTTGGAAAGCAAGTTAATCGAAAGGAAGTAAAAGCAATATCTTACCTTCTTGTACAAGTGATTTTCTGTCTTCATCTTCTCCGATCAACACTCACAGGAGCAAATCTCAGCTTTGGAGGAGGTAGGTCCATTTTTTCATCATTTCATTGTATTTGGTTGATATGTTGAACCTTGCACCATGTTGTTGCAAACCCCTATCATGAGGAGCTCCGGATCTTATTCATGGAGAGGAATTATAGATCTGAGTTTTTAGGGATTCTTGAGAGTTTGGCTTCAGTTATGAATTCAAACTAGAAATTAGAGAGTTTGAAGCTTAGATTCTTGTTTAGGAGAAAGAGGCGAAGGTGGAGGTGGTTTCGATGTCCATTTCTAGTAGCCGCCACCGCCGGAAGCGATTTCGGGCGCGGTGGCCCGCGGCGGAGCTCCGGCGCCGGCTGTCTGAGCTGCCATGGAAAAGGGCATGAATGTACATTCAAATTTTTGTTGGCTCTTTCCAAACCAGTCCCCAATATTTGGGCTTATTTCTGTTTTGGCTTGTCACATTCCAAGCCTAATGCAACACCCTATCATCCCAATTTTTCTGCTGCACACCTTGGCTGAAAAATATCTATTTAGCATTGGGCTTTGGCAACTGAAGCCCGTGAATTTGGACTCTGTTTTGCCCTCTGTTTTCCTACACATCCAAATCGGGAATGCACCCCCTATTTTGCAAAGGCCCTTTTATTTTATTTTTTGCTTGTTATTTGTTTTGTTAATTAGATAACTTAGATTGATAGAATTTAGGTTAATTAGATCAATTAGGAGTTCAACTAGAATTCTCATAATTAGAATTTTAGATTCGATAAAAATTGTCAAAAGACCATTTTACTCTTTAGGGGTAATTTTGGACACTTTTACGCATATAATCGCATGCTCCTTTAGGGATAGAATGTAACTTAGAATTTTAATCCAAAGTCTCAACATTAACATGCTCCCTTAGGATTTTTAACATAGAATTTGCAATTAACCATGATATGATCCCTTAGGATAGTCTAATTCCACGTTAACCATTAGATTAGGGGCTAACCTAGTTTTCAAACCAAAAGAAACCCATGATTAAATTGATCAAAAGAAATTTTGATTAATTAAACCCTTTGAACTTATATAATCCCACATTCTAATTTGAGTGACCAAAAGACCCTTGGTCACTTAATAAGACTTTTATTCTAACCTGTGGAGCTCGAAGCCTCAAGTCAAGACCTTTAGGCAAGGCATCCTCAGTCATACCAAGCAGCGGATTATACAAATGCTTTAAAGGTGGAAACTGCAAAAGCTTGTTAATTCAAAGTTGAAATTATGTGGCATGAGTCTTAAGCAATAGAGAAGGAGTGGGACTGGAGTATTCCTACCCCCATTCTGAGTATCTTTGGGTATGGGACGAATGACCCAGCGCTCATCATATTCACCTCTATTCATAGAATTTAGCATAATTCTAATCATACGATTGACAAGTCCCTTTTCATAAAGCATCATGCGACAAGAAAAGACCACATTACCAACTTATCAATCATGAATCAAGTTATATAACATGAGCCTTAAGTAATATAGAAGGTGCGGGACTAGAGAATTCCTACCCCCATTTTGAGTATCTTTGGTTATGGGACGAATGACCCAACGCTCATCGTATTCACCTCTATTCATAGACTTTAGTGCAATTCGAATCGAACGATTGATAAGGTCTTCATCAACACAAGAAACAACAACAAAGATTCCCCTTTCTCCATTCTATTCACTTCCATTCTAATCATTCCAATTCAATCATTCAACACATTTTTTTTGCCTCATCGATCACCTTGCTTTCACCCCTAGTGGGATGAACTACGAAAGCTCTGATTTCCTTATTGCACTATAAGGATACGTAGGCAGGAGAACCCAGTTTCTTCGCGAGCTATATTATTTATCAATCTACCTTATATATATACCTTATTTAGCAATCAATCATTCTCCATTCATTCAATCATATCATCCTTTTTAGATCAATCATACTTCTCCTTGGACTCCTTGTCTATCCTTTTGGTATGTCTTAACGACAATCCACCTCAATCGAGAGTTGTTTAGGCGACAACCCCAAACATTTAATTCAGTCTTTCTTTTTGGCGTTACCTTATAGTGGCGGCCTGCTAGTCCACGTATTGGTAAATGCCCACCTTACTCTTTGATACATAGTCTATCTCCTTCTTGGATCCAAGATACTATCCTTATTTGATCTCGAACTTTTTGTTTCCGTAACAAGTGATACTATTCTTTGTACTATAGTACTACAATCATTCCTTGAAGTGGTGTTTATCTCGTGAGCCCCCGTTTCTTTGACAAGTGTCTCTCTTTCTATTCTCGTGGTTCCGAACTACGATTGCTCTAACTTTCTCATTGCACGATGAGAATACGTAGGCACGAGGATGTGAATCCTTGGAGAGCATACTCCTAATTATTTCTCCTCCGCCTTAGGGCATCGCTCATATCTTCTACTATCCATTATCTACCTTTGATCATAAATCATTCACCCAGTGACATATTATTCCTTTGACATCGAAATACACTTTCTTTGGAATTCTATATACATCCTTTTAGGATACCTAATGTAGTCCGTCTTTCTACCTATAGTTGTTTGGGCTACAACCTCAAAAACTTAATTCCTTCTTTTTTGGCTAAACACCTTATAGTGGCGGCCTGTTGGTCCACGTATCGGTTAAAGTTGTTTCCCTCTATGGTACAAATCTCATTCCTCTTATGGATTCCAATACATTTTCACCTTTCGATTTCAAACAATACTTCTTCAGTCACTTATCATCAAATACTCATTTCTGTGACTTCGGTCACTTCATTCCATTCATTTCATGATTCATTCGTATTGTACCTTCATTCACTCCACGTGATATACCAATTACCTTTGACCCAAATACACTACCTCTTTGTGCTCCTTCTTGTGTCACCTTGTGAACCAAGAGATGTTTGAGACCGCGCCCAAACACCTATTTCTTCGTCTTTTCGGCTTTACCCTATAGTAGCGGCCTGGTGGTCCACGTATTGGTAATAGCCACCTTACTCTTGGGTTCATCTTTTTCACCCTTGTTGGAGCCCAAAACACTATTCCTTTGGTTCAGACCATATTTCTATCACACTTCTTTCTACCCCCCGCCTCTAGTTCCTTGAACTACAAAGCTCTAAATTTCTCATTGCACTATGAGGATACGTAGGCATGAGGTCCCCAATCCTCACCGAGCACTTTATCTATTTATTTCCTTTCCCATTCTTTTACGAGTAATTCTAGATATCACACCTATTCGAGCAAGATTAATCAAAACGGTTCCCATGGATGTTTGGGGTGCTAATACTTTCCCCTTGCATAACCAACTTCCTTACCCAGTATATCTCTTTCCCCGAGGTTTAATTGATGTTTTCCCTTCCCTTTGGGGATAAATAACGTTTGATGGCGACTTTGTTGTATGTTCGAACGTGTGATGTGTTCGGGTATATTTCTGCTAGCTTCAGCTGGCAACTCTGTTGGGGAAACTTCGCTACTTGGAGTACTTCCTAGTCGCTAAAAGGAGTCGAGCCTAGTTTTGATCTCTTATCTGTTAATTTAGGTGTTTATCTTTATGCATCTACTCGCTTTATTTATCTCATTTACTTTACTGTTCTAGATATTATTATGGATATTATCTGTTATGTTGTTGTTGGGTTGGGATAGACTACATGAGAGGAAAGCTCTATAACCGAGCTTAGTATACACATAGTATAGACTTATGGATAGTCGTGTACGCCTGCGTTTCGCGCGTTGGGTTGTCACGAGAACCACACCTAGACTAGATTCACTTGGAAGTACTTTTGTCTTGTGAGTATTCACTACGACAGGGTATTTCCATTTCGAGTCGATGACTCTGGGAGACCTTCTAGGGACCACCTTGGAGCATAGTCCACACCTGTGATGGGGATATGGGTTTTTATTGCAGGAAGCCATAGACTCCACATACCTTGATACTCATGTTGCATCAAACTTCTAAACCTACAACGAAGGGCATATACAAATTATTCAGAACGTATCAGAATTTTGAATCTGCATGACTTATATCATCCCATCATTACATTATCATTCATCATGACAAAAAATTTGCATATGCACTTCTTTTCCAAGAATCCAAGGTTCCAATTTGTTAACTAAGCATTCGAGACAAAGCATGAATGCCGAGAGGAGAAGCATTCACAATTACAAGTTTGTGGAACCTCATCTGACTGTTTTGAGAGGATTGGGGGCACATCTAGTCCTTAGAAACAAAGATGACTTCAAGACGTCCTATGGAAATCTTTTGGGAATCCTGAACACTGAAGTCAATACCACTGTTGTGCACATTCTGGTGCAATTCTACGATCCTTCGTTGAGATGCTTTACATTCCAGGATTACCAGTTGACACCTACATTGGAAGAGTATTCACACATTCTGGGTATTAGGATCAAGAACCAAGTGCCTTATGTTCGCACTAAGGAACTCCCTAAATATCAACTCCTTGTTGAAGCTCTCCACATAGGGAATAAGGAAGTGGAGTTAAACTTGAAACCTAAAGGTGGAATTCATGGCTTCACCTCAAAGTTTCTAGTAGATAAAGTTATTGCCTTCGCCGAAGCTAGGAGTTGGACGACCTTCAACACCAGTCTAGCTCTACTAATCTATGGGATCATAATGTTTCCGAAAATGGAAAAATTCGTGGATCTGGCCACTATTCATATCTTTCTAACTCGGAACCCTATTCCCACTCTTCTTGATGATACTTACTACTCCATCCATGTGAGGACCCGGAAGAAGAAAGGAACAATTGCCTGTTGTACTCCTTTGTTGTATAGATGGTTTATTTCGCATCTACCCAGTAAAGGCCCGCTCGTTGAAAAAAAGACAATTTGAAATGGTCCCAGCGGACCATATCCTTGAACGCCGAAGACATCTTCTCGTATGCTCGAATCTACGACAACGTCAAACTCATCCTCGATTGTGGTGATTTTCCTAATCTACCTCTTCTTGGTATGAAAGGGGGAATAAATTACAATCCAAGGTTTGCATTACGACAGTTGGAGTACCCCATGGTAGATAAGCCTGACCTCAGAGGTGTAGAAGGTTTTATCTTGTATGAGGGGATTAAAGATCCAGAATTAGTCAAGAAGATCGTCAAGGATTAGGGAGCAATTTGTCCTTAAAAGAGAGAAGAAATGGGTAAGAAGAATTGCATTGCCAAGGAAGCTTACACCAAATGGGTAAAAGACATGGTTAATGAGATTTTATTTCGATTTCCGTATGAACCATCCATGAGCATCAAGCCTCCTGAATCAGTAATCCATCAAACTTATGAGGTCGATGAGCTGAAAAGAGTTATCAAGGCTCTAGAGAAAGAGAACGCGGATCTAAATTCTAGACTTGGTAAGATCTCCTTGGAGAAAGAAACTTTGAAGTTCAACATGAATCAGAAAAGAGCTAGGGTACGTCAAGCAGATGACAAAGTGCAGACTGAAGTATTCAAAAGAATCAAGGTGGGTGACACACTCAAGGGAACTTATGCCAGTTTAGCAGCAAAGAAGAAATAGTTAGCCGAGACCAAATACCAGGCTTGCAAAGTAGAGCTTAATTACAGAGAACAAACCAAGAAGCTCCAAGACCAGTTGGAAGCTTGCAAGAAAGGGCTAAAGGATGAGCAAAACCGCACCAAGCAGTTAGAGATCACTCTTCGCCAAAATTAGTACGAGCTAAACCAAAGACTTAAGGAGATCCGTGAGCTAAAAGCAAAATCACGCAAGAACCTAGAAGGCACCAACCTACTCCCACAAGAGAATGATCGTCCGAAGAAACACAATGGACATCTTAAAAATCTCCCCAACCAAAAGGAAGCATTTGTGAGAGGGGTTTCAGGTGAACTTGATCATAATCTACCACCTGAAGGAAGCATGATGTTGGGAGAAGGGAGCGCATGGCCGTCCCTGAATTCTCAGATTTGTTATGAGGAGTTGTTGTCGAGATGTTTCTAGGCAACGCCCTTTGGGCTTGATTTGTATTTCACTCTTGTTGCTAGGTTAAAATTTGATAGGGTTGACGTTGATACTCTTGTAGCCCAGTGGGAAACTTATTGATATGTACTTGTATTCCACTTTCTTGATATATGAATAAAAGAGTTTCTTGGCTATTGGTTTCACAAACTGTCTATGCTTTGTATTTGCTTATGTCGATAAACAAACTCAAGGATTCCTTAGAAATTTCTTCCTTTACAAAAATGAATATAGTATAAATAAATATGCACATATTAAAAAAAATTGCATACATGCATGCATTCACACATTTATCTGTCATGAGCTTTCAGAAAATAAAATGCTTACCGCTACCATCTTTCCACAGCCAAAATGACGACTCGTCATCACTATTTCACTCGCGCAAACAAATCGAAGATCATGGCTGACTTTGAAGCTGACAACGCTGCTATCCGTGAATCTCTCGCCCAAGTCTAGGGCAGAATGGACCTCCTTCAAGGGAACATGGAGGCCATCTTGGAACTCCTCCAGACTCAGAGGGCTCCTGCCTCTGCTAACCCTGCTGATGATAACGTCACCCGTGCTGCTGGGGTGACCAGTCCTACTACTGTTGTTGGTGCTACCGTCGAAACTCCAGTGGAGACTATAGTACCAACCACTGAAAACCGTTAATTGGTCCCTACTGACATGAATAGGCTTGTTGTTGCCTACCCTTGGGGAATGCCCCAAAATTTTGCTGCTCACTTTGCGAATGGGGGGGGGGGGGCTTTCTTCCCTCATACGAATCTCATTGCCCCTACTGTTGCTGGAAACCCTGCTTTCCCGTGGGGTATACCTACTATTCAGACTCCTCTGGTTGATGCTGCCAACCCTGAGGACAATCAAGGTCAGGTTCCCCATGAAACTCTTGACGCCGAAGGTGAATATAGAGGCCCGCACCTCAACTTTCAGGTTCCTACTCAAGCTGTTCAACCTGAAAGCACTAATCAAGTTGCTCCCTTAAGTTATCCTGGGGAAACCTCTATACCCATGCTGACCTGCGCACCCGCCAATCCTGCACTCTAGTATGTGTAAACAGGGGCACCTCAGGTTCCTAATGCTGAGGCTGGAGGGAAGTATCCTCACATGGTGCATGTCGCTCAAACAATGCCTCCTGGTTTCTCATACCCGCAACAGATGTCGTTTGCTTCCAAGAATGTGTCTGTTCAAGCAATAGCTCCCAAGGCCTCCCGACCAGCTAGTTAGGTCGCTCTTCCCGCTATTGATTCAGCCAGACCTACGGATTATCAACTATTCGACGAAAAAATAAGGGCTATTCAGGGTTTCTCATCCTTCGGTATTCACGTTCGAGATTTGTGCTTAGTTCCGAATGTGGTGCTTCCATAAAAATTCAAGGTGCCAGAACTCCCGAAATACAAAGGTCTAAGCTGTCCTCATAGTCATATCACCATGTACTATAGAAAAATGGTGTCGTATATCGACAATGATGACTTGTTGATCCATTGCTTCCAGGACAGTCTGTCCGGAGCTTCTCTGGACTGGTACATGGGTTTGGAACACACAAAGATCTGGTCATGGAGGGACTTATCCGAGACTTTCCTGAAACAATATAAATACAACCTTGACATGGCTCCGACGAGGCTTCAATTACAGAATCAAGCGCAGAGATCCAATGAAACCTTTAAAGAGTATGCTCAGCATTGGCGCGAGGTGGCGTCCAGGGTCCGACCAACATTGTCTGATAATGAACTTGGGGATAACTTTATGGGTACGCTCCAAGGGTTGTATTATGAGAAGATGATTGGGAGTTTGTCTACAAACATTACAGATATGGAAATTATCGGTGAGCGTGTGGAGAATGGACTGAAATCAGGAAAGATCACAGATACAACCACTCTGCAGACAACAAATAAGAGGTCGTATGGGGGCTTTGCAAAGAAGAAGGAGGGGGAAGCAAATGTTGTGATGAAAAGTGTCTGCCCCCAATATCAGTTTCCGATGCCCCCTATGCCATACTAATTGTATTTGTATGTTGCTGCAACTCAATATCAACAGCCGCCATGTCAGTATCAACCATAAAAACGTAATTAACAACCAGCACATGCTCAGAGAAATCAGAACCAACAATGTAATCGTGACAACAATGGATAAGGTCGAGGTCAGAACAATACGAACAATTTTGGTAATCGTCCCCAAATTGACAAGATTCTGGTACCGTATGCAGAACTGGTTCCTTATCTGATCCACATAGGGACTATCGTGCAAAAAGAATTACCTTCATTGCACAAAGTGCTTGGTGATCTCTCCCAAAATAAACCCAATGAAAAGGGTTAAGGAGGATTCCAAGGTATGATCCCAATGCTAATGCTTATGATGGAATTGCATGAGGGATCTTAGGGTCAAATTTGGGGTCTTACAGCTGCCCCTATTTAAGGACATTCTAACTGAGGAGGCGAAGGTTAAAATCTTTATGTCGACTCAGTAGAATGGGCTTAAATAACAACATAGAGAAACAAATTTTGGTCTCTAATAGACCTCATGATGCATATGACGTGAATGCAAAAGTTAATGCTCTGTGGGGAAATATTGCCACAAAGGAAAAGAAACCAGAGAGACAGAAAGTCCACAGGAGTATAATGCATTCCATAAGGAAAACTCACTGGGGAGATAAAGACTTTGGGGGATAAAAAGGAGTTATGTGTAGGCCAGGCTACGACTTAAAACTACTAGGGGACTCGAGGAAATCCATATAACAATGGAAAGACTCAGTCGGGGGGAACAAACATCTTCAGGAGATACGAATAAGTCAGGATAAAACTGAAATACTCGACTCGTGCAGGGGAACAATTATTTCACTAAGGAAATGCGCACTCAACTCAACTGGGGAGAAAAATAAAATTCCAACATAGGAGGAGCAGAAATCTATTATCTACTACCTGTTACTGGGTAAGGAGATAATAAAAATCTGATAGAGAGAACATCCATCATCGGTTAAGATGAACATATCAAGGATAACTCGCTGAGGAAAAGCCATGAGGGAATATCCATTACCGGTTACTCGGTAAGAATAACCTTGTTGGGGGAAACTTGCGGAAAATAGGATTTATAATTACCAGTTACTGGGCAGAAGACCAAAGGGTGAGAGTATCCGTCATTAGTTAGGATGAACATATCAAGGATAAACTCAACAGGGAAGAAAATCCGTCATCGGTTAAGATGAACATATCAAGGATAGACTTGCTTGGGGACATTAAAGAGGATTCCCGTCATCGGTTAGGATGAACATTTAAAGGATATACCAACTGAACGAAAGGGGGAATTACATTTATCGAAATCCGGATAGAAAACCATCAAAGAGAAAATCTGTCACCGGTTAGGATGAACATATTAAGGATAGACTCTGCGAGGGGACAAAGTAGGATTTACAACTATCGATTACTGGGTAGAAGACCAATCAAAGAGAAAATCCGTCACCGGTTAAAGTGAATATATCAAGGATAAACTCTGAAAAGGGGAGTAAAAATAGGGATTACATCTATCAGTTAATGGATAGAATACCAAAGGAGAGAAAATTCGTCACTGATTAAAGTGAACATATCAAGGATAGATTTTACACAGGAAAAAGTAGGATTTACGACTACCGCTTACTGGGTAGAAAACCACGAGGAGAAGAGAATCCGTCATTGGTTAAGATGAACATATCAAGGATTAACTCTCTGAGGAACAAAAATAGGGATTACAACTACCTTTTTACTGGGTAGAATACCAAAAGTGAGAATATCCGTCACTGGTTAAAGTGAACATATCAAGGATAAACTCTCTGTGGGAAATAAATCCATTGGGGATGTTGCTGAGGAGAAAAAGGGTACTTTTGCCAGGTATTGGGCAAGAAGTAACACACTGCAAGCTAAGAAGAATATTACCAGTTACTGGGTAATATACTCTTAGGGGACCAAAATATCTATCTAGGTAAGAGCTAGAAAGAAAACGGTCAATCAAGACTCATCCCAATGAGGACATAACTTAAGGGGAGTAATTCAATCCAGAACATCTACTGGAGAGGAAACTGAAATATCAACCATCCACGAGGAAACAAACTCGGTGGGGAAACAGAGAAAGGTTAAAGTCTTTCTGCTTAAGGGGCTGACACTCTACAATTGAAGGAGGACAGACACCAGATTTGGTATGGGGATAAAGTATCGCCATAACAGAGAATGAAAATCTCAAACCAATCAAATATGAAGATGCGGGATATACAAATTATGAATTCATATTAATGTATATGTATATATGATGATTATGCTGACAAAACGGTCACAGAGGATACGGAGGTGTCGCAAAGAAATTGAACCACAGGTATAATCCCTGTTCAATCCACAAAATATGGAGACAACTGCTGGAGAACAGAGAGATCAACATCCCAAGGACTCAACTCTAGATGAGGATGAAGGATATCTGCTGAGGATAAAACATCCAATCTATGGGGAATTTTAAGTCAACACCATAAAAATGGGAGACGACCCTGCTAAACAACGAAGTTGCTCAGGAACCAGGAGGAAACTCTGACTGGGAGCAAAGATCAATGGAAATGGGTGGGGACACCAAAATGATCTATTGGGGAAAATCAAACATCTTTTGATGATGATCTACCTGCTGAGGAAAAACGAACTTCGCTGGGGAAGGCTGAAACTCAGTTGGGAACAAGGACACGCCGCAACCAACTCAGTTGGGAAAAAGAAAGAAACTCCATCGGGGATCAATCACTCCACCAAGGAACTGAATCAACACAAAAGTCTAGGGATACCCGAAGAGTTAACTGCTTGGGGAACCTCTGATGCTTCACACTTAAGGACTTGCTTTTACTGAAATGCTGTTGATATTCTTTTTACTTGCTTTGGAAAAATTCTTGCTTTTATATATTAAAGAAAACTTGATTTTGATTTAAACAATTTAATTTCAAAATGATCATAATAAAACTTAAAACTATTGGCTGAAGTAAAATAAGAGCAGAAACAATTGGATAAAAGCTCAACTTTATTTAATGGGATGATAGTCTATAAATGACAAGACTCCATAGATTTTACATAGTTGAAAATGGTAATTTACATGGAAAAGGGTTACATTGAATACAAATGATCCTTAATCCCTCTACCAAATCTTGATGTTCACTATGTTCTTGGCCGCTGCTGGAGATGAACTAATGTCAACACTTGTGCTCAACCAAGTCTTCAAAACCTCACTGAAGATCAGCAGAATGCAGTTACTTGTCATAATCCCTAATTTTTGCATAAGTTGCCCCAAGGTGGGGTACTCAACTTATCGGGATGTTTTTTCTGTTTTATGTCTCTAATTTTTGCATGGATCGCCCTTTCGGGTTTTCAATCCACCGAGACGCTCATTTTTGCCTAAGCCTCCCTTTCAGGTTTTCAACTTAGCGATTTGTTATTTTTTTTAGGCGAAGTATTTCTTGACTGCATCTGCGTTCACAGGATGAGTGAACTCTTCACCATCCATAGTTGTAAGAATCAATGCACCTCCTGAAAAGGCTCTCTTAACAACTTATGGGCCTTCATAATTAGGAGTCCATTTTCCTCTGGAATCTGGTGTGAACGATAAAATCTTCTTGAGCACAAGGTCACCTTCTCTGTACACACGGGGTTTGACCTTCTTATCAAAAGTTTTCTTCATTCTCTGCTGATATAACTGACCATGACACATGGCAGTTAATCTCTTCTCTTCAATCAAATTCAGCTGATCAAACCTAGTCTGACACCATTCAGCTTCAGTCAACTTGGCTTCCATATGCATACGCAATGAAGGAATATCAACCTATACGGGGAGCACTACTTCCTAAGCATGATCCTAACGCTTCATGCACTTATCACGCCGGATTCATAGGACACTCTACAGAGGACTGTTGGGCCCTCAAATACAAGATCCAAGATTTGATTAACTAGGAGATCCTGACCTTCTCCGAGGAAAAACTTAATGTGAATACAAATCCTTTTCCATCTCGTGGTGGTTCAACAGTCAATGTTGTAGTCGAAGAGGAAGCAGCCAAATCCGTACTGAGAGTCGACGATGTAAAGACTCCGTTGTCAGTTGTATTAAAGAGACTTGAGCAGTTTAGGTTTCTAGAAGGTATACATGATAATTGCACAATATGTGAGTATGATCCAAACAATTGCGACGAGTTAAGGGGTTGTGGGCAGAAACTGATGAATCAGGGTTTGATACAGTTCTCCAAGTCCATGGCAGTAGAGGAAGTTGTAGTAATTGAACCAATAACCATTGTATATAGGAATAAGAAGGTTGAAGCTTCTCCCAAGAGGATTCAGCCAATTCATTTTTGTGTTCCCAGTCCATTCCCGTATCAGAACGCCAAGGCAGTACCTTGGAATTATGAGACAACAACGTATTTGGGAGGAAAAGAAATTCGTGTTCCTAACACTGATAGCGTCAACATCGCTGGAGCAGGAGGCATGAATCATAGTGGTCGTGTATTCGCTCTAAAATGCACTCCTAGGGTGTCTCCATCACCCACAGTTATCCCGCCTAAGGAGAAGGTCATTCCTACTCCGACTCCGCAGGCAGGGGCAACTGTACCCGCCACTCCGAACATGACAATTGTTCCAGTACCGACGAATGTTATTGACAATAAAGTTGCAGAATCAAAAATGTCTAAAGGTAAAGGGCCGATGGTTGAGAAATAGCAAGTTGAAGATTACAAGAAAAGCATCACTTTTGAGGAAAGCCAAGAATTCCTCAAATTGATCAAAAAGAGTGACTTCAAAATCGTCGACCAGTTGAACCAGACTCCCTCCAAAATATCCATCTTGTCTTTGATGTTGAGTTATGAGGCTCACCGTAAAGCATTGCTGAAAGTTATGAATACCGCTCATATGATGTAAGACATCACAGTCGATCAGTTTGACGACGTGGTTACTAATATCACTGTCAGTAGGTATTTAGGATTTAATGAAGCAAAACTACCTCCTGAGGGAAACGCCCATAATAAAACACTATACATTTAGGTCATGTGAATAGACTCTCTTCTATCTCGAGTCATCGTCGACACTGGTTCTTCGCTTAATGTATTTCCAAAATCCTCATTAAGCCAATCGCAGTTTAAAGGGCCCGAGATGAGGACCAGCTCACTGATTGTCCTAGCTTTTGATGGTTCCCGAAGACAGGTTATTGAGGATGTCGATTTGCCCATCTGTGTTGGACCTCACCAGTTCAGCATTACCTTCCAAGTCATGGATATCAACTCGGCTTATAGTTGTTTGTTGGGCAGGCCGTGGATTCATGTCGTTGGGGCAGTTACCTCCACGTTGCACCAAAGGCTGAAGTTCTTGATTGATGATAAGCTAGTAATTGTATGCGGTGAAGAAGATTTGTTGGTTAGCGAACTCTCTTCATTCAGATATGTTGAGACAGATGAGGGGATTGTTGAGATTCCGCTCCACTATTTAGAATTTGAATAAGTCAGTTCAGCTACCCCCAATCGTGACCACTCATCTGCTACCATTCTATCCTCAGTAAGAAGCTCCAAACAGACGTTGGAGAAGGGACCGCTTCCCGATTGGGGTAAAGTTGTTGACGTGGCAGAGAAGTGCGACAGATTTGGTATCGGTTATCATCCAGCAGCATGCAAGGAGAGCCCAAAGAAGAGGTAGTTCAACCCGGTCAAATTTAGCAGTGTCGACTACCAAAATGATCATACTGTGGCAGTCATTGGAGAATCTAGTGGCAGCAAACCAGAGACGCATAGCCTCATACGCAGATGTCCTCCCGGGTTCAAGCTTCCCAACTGGACGGCTACCGTGATTCCCATAGTATACATGGAAAAAACGTAATGCATTTTGTTTTCTCAATCCCTCGTCCCCGCCCGAGACGAGAGGATAGCTTGTAAGGGCCTCCATGTTTAAAAGTATTATGCGAATAAATAAAAAGTACTTTTTGCATGCAAAACTTGTGTTCCTTTTTCTTTCAGTTATTTTTACTTTTCCACCCAAACAACGAAATGGAAAAAGATTTCTTTTTCTTTTTTCCACTTTCTCAGAAAGCATACTAAAATAAGCTCATCATATGCAGAGCAAACAAAACTATTGATTACAACATGGCAAAAATCAACTGTAAATCTGGATTTCCAATCAACCAAGCTGAAGACAACAGTTAGGAAGATTGTGAATTACCAACTGAACTAGCACGACTCCTTGAGCACGAAGAAAAAGAGATTCATCCATACAAAGAACCAGTGGATGTCATTAATTTGGGTTCTGAAACTGATAGAAAAGAAGTGAAAATTGGGGCATATCTTGCCAAGCATGTACACTCCGAGTTGGTAGAGTTATTGCACGAGTATGTTGACGTCTTCGCTTGGTCGTATCAAGATATGTCAGGGTTAGACACCAGCATCAATGAACATCACTTGCCACTCAAGCCTGAATGTCCTCCCGTCAAGCAAAAGCTCAGAAGGACTAGGCCAGACATGGCACTCAAGATCAAAGAAGAGGTTAAGAAGCAGTTCGACGTTGGCTTTTTGGCCATTTCTAAGTATCCGCAGTGGGTTGCCAACATTGTCCCAGTTCCGAAGAAGGATGGTAAAGTCAGAATATGTGTGGATTACCGAGACTTCAATAGAGCGAGTCCGAAGGATGACTTCCCTTTTCCTCATATTGATGGTTTGGTTGATAATACAACTCAGTTTTCCATCTTTTCTTTTATGGATGGGTTCTCCGGGTACAATCAGATAAAGATGTTGCCAAAAGATATGGAGAAGACAACTTTCATCACGCCTTGGGGAACTTAGTGCTACAAAGTAATTCCATTCGGCTTGAAGAATGCAGGGGCAACATATCAGTGTGCCATGGTAACCCTCTTTCACGACATGATCCATGAGGAGATTGAGGTTTACGTGGACGACATGATTGCCAAATCCAGAACTGAGGAAGATCACTTGGTGAACCTGAGGATATTGTTTGTCAGACTCCGAAAGTTTAAGTTGCAACTGAATCCAGCTAAATGCACTTTTGGGGTCCGATCTGGTAAACTTCTGGGTTTGATAGTCGGTCAGAAAGGTATTGAGGTTGATCCCGACAAAGTTTGAGCCATCTGAGAAATGCCATCTCCCCGAACAGAAAAAGAAGCATGAGGTTTCCTTGGCCGACTCAACTACATCTCCAGATTCATATCACATTTAATGGCTACATACGGACCAATATTTAAACTGTTAAGAAAGAATCAATCGATTGTGTGGAACGACGATTTCCAGGTGGCATTCGACAAAAAAAAAGTACCTGCAAGAGCCACCAATCCTGATACCACCGGTTCCTTGTTGGCCTCTCATTATGTATCTCACAGTACTCGATGAATCTATGGGTTGCGTCCTAGGCCAACATGATGACACAGGCAAGAAGGAACATGCTATTTACTATCTCGGCAAGAAGTTCACTGATTGTGAGACCAGATACTCACTTTTGGAAAAAACTTGTTGTGCTTTGACTTAGGTTGCTCGACGCCTGAGACAATATATGATTTGTAATACCACTTTATTGATATCCAAAATGGATATGATAGTATATCTTTGAGAAGCCTGTTGTTACTGGTAGAATTGCCCGGTGGCAAATGTTGTTGGCCGAGTATGATATTCAGTATGTGACCCAGAAGGCGATAAAGGAGAGTGTTTTGTCTGACTATCTTGCTCACCTACCTGTCAAAGGTTATCAACCATTGAGGTTTGACTTTCCAGAAAAATACATTATGTTTATCAGAGACTTTACTATGCCAGGCTTCGAGGTAGGCCCCGAGGAAGGCCCCGAACTAGGATCGCGATGGACGCTCATGTTTGATGGTGCTTCCAATCCTCGAGGCCAGGGCATAGGTGTCGTTATCACTTCTCCAATCGGTTTCCACCTTCCATTTTCCGCTAGATTGCATTTTGATTGCACCGACAATATGGCAGAATATGAAGCATGCATCTATGGTTTGGAGGCGGCCATCGACCTAAGGATCAAGATTCTTGAGGTATACGGTGATTCAACTCTGGTAATAAGTCAGGTGAAAGGTGATTGGGACACTCGGGATAGAAAGTTGATACCTTACAAGGAGCATATCAGAAAATTGGTACCCTACTTTGATGAAATCTCCTTTCATCATATTCCTAGGGAAGAAAATTAGTTAGCAGATGCTCTAGCCATGTTGGCATCTATGTTCAAAGTCAAATGAATAAATGAAGCACCAGCTATCCATATTGATCACTTAGATGAACTAGCGCATTGTCTAGCAATTGAGGTTGATCCTGATGATAAGCCCTATTTCTATGACATAAAGACATTTCTGGAGAAACGGCAATATCCCGAGGGTATATCCATTACTGATAAGGCTCTGAGAAGACTCTCTTTCAAGTCCTTCCTAGACGGTGATGTATTATACAATAGAAATTATGATTCCGTACTGCTCAGATGCGTGGATAGACACGAAGCTAGTACGATCATAAAATCCATACATGAAGGTTACGAGGGTGTACATGAAAAAGGTCTTGCTATGGCCAAGAAAATCCTTCGGGCTAGGTATTACTGGACGACAATGGAGGTTAACTGTTACAACATTGTTAGAAGATGTCACAAATGTCAGATATATGGTGACAAGATCTTTGTACCACCGAATCCGTTGAATGTTTTTACTTCTCCTTGGCCCTTTTCTATGTGGGGTATTGATATGATTGGGATGATAAAGCGTAAATCTTCCAACGGTCATCAATTCATCCTAGTCGCCAACGACTACTTCATGAAATGGGTTGAAGTTGCTTCGTATTCCAACGTCACTCGACAAGTGGTTACCCGGTTCATCAAGAAAGAGATAATATGCCACTATGGGATACCTAGCAAAATCATCACTGACAATGCCAGTAATCTCAACATCAACATGATGAAGGAGTTTTGCGAAGAATTTAAGATCGAGCACCACAACTCTTCACCATACCGGCCCAAGATGAACGGCGCCGTAGAAGCAGCTAATAAGAATATCAAAAGGATCGTCTAGAAAATGGTCAAGACATACAAGGACTGACATGAGATGTAACCATTTTCTCTAGACGGTTACAGAACCTCAATCCGCACATCCAATGCGGAAACTCCATACTCGTTGGTATATGGGATTGAGGCCGTCCTACCAATTGAAGTCGAGATCCCTTCACTCAGAGTCATCATGGAGGCCGACCTCGACGAAGCTGAATGGGTTCAATCATAGTACAACCAGATAAATCTGATAGAAGAAAAGAGTTTGACTGTCGTTTGTCATGGTCAGTTATACCTAAGACGTCACAAACGAGCTTTTGACAAGAAAGTTCTTCCACGTGAGTACCGCGCAGGAGAACTCGTGCTCAAAAGGTATTCTGCTATTCCCTCAGACCCGCGAGGAAAATGGACTCCCAACCACGAGGGACCCTTCGTCATCGAGAAGGCCTTCTCAAGTGGGTCTCTAATCCTCATAACAATGGATGGGGAATACTTGCAATCGCCAGTGAATGCAGACATAGTCAAAAAATATTATGCCTAAAAAGAAATGACGAAAGCCCACTAGATTAATCTTTACAAGATTTATCTAGGCAAAAATGGCTATCTCGATGGACCAAAAAATGAATTGTCCATGCAAAAGTTAGGGAACAAGCATAAAGCTCGCTAAGTCGAAAACCCGAAAGGGCGACTTAGGCAAAAAGGAGCATCCTGGTGGACGAAAAGAATAAAAAATGTCCAAGAAAAAGTTAGGGATAAAGGCATTGACTATGTTCCTCGAGCCCATTACGCTACAAGCTAGATATCAGATGGCCAAAGATCAATCCAATCATCGTCGGTCGAAGCAAGGTCTTGGGATTCAGAATCTGCAGTAGACTAAGGCCAATGTTGTAATCAATGGAAAAAATATAAAAAATATTTCACATTGCCATTTCATTTATTTTTCAATTTTCGCTACATCCTCATCGAGGGTGTCTGCATTTCTGTACACACTGTATGTACAGTTTCACATCAATAAAATTCAGTTCGTTCCATAAAAAAAAAATCTTCCGTATTTTGTATGCAAAATAACTAATTTATTTTATTCATATAATGCCTTAAAAATTCGGAGAATAATAAAAGCTACAGCAAAGGGAAACACTATGCATTACTGTAAAATCCCGATGAACTTAAAAGATAATTGGTAGCTTAAAAGTGGTTTTGCTTGAACACCTGTGACATCAATTTGGCTACCCCGTTGATTTAAGTCCCGGTACAGCAGGCAGACGATTCCTTGGCAGCAATGTTAACACCTGGATTTCACAATGCTCGCCTTCCAATCTCCGATGACGAGTCGGAGTCCCCAACAAAATAAAGAATCATATTCCCCACAAATGGCATACATCTAACCAAACAAACAAACGTGCATACATCATGAAAATAAAGCATACATCATGCATCAGGCATATCATACATCAAAGACCTGGTCGACAACAGTGTAATCACCCATTCGGGGAAATTCTTGGATACGTTTGGTCGCTATATTCGCAAGTGCACCAATCGCGTCAGAGTAATATAAAAGATTATCGATCCCACAGAGACCAAATCGTCAATCTATCGATTTCTGTTGTTACGATGTTTATCTAAGGCGGTACAAATGAGATATTGATGTCGCAAAATAACAGTAAATAAAGAAAATGATAAATACAGTGCATATAAAGATAGGCTTGAATGTATTTCACGTCAATTGAACAATGCTTCGATTGTCTAAATAGAACTACTTATGGGGCAATATTTTCTACTCTTGAAAAGAATCCATTTAATGGGAACTGTCACTTTCGCGTATTCAAAACCGACTTTACTCTTAAATTAAGGCCTTTTATTGTCACTTATAAAAGGTGCGCAGAACGTGTAGCGGGGTATTCGTTACCATTAGAGATATTGACTAAATCCAAGGTAAATCATACAAGTCGAGTCGCCACCGCACTTCTATTTAGCCAAAGGAATGGTTAGAAAGCGAACAAAAACCTAAAAGTTTTATCGAATCAAAAACTAGTAAAAATGTCAGAGATCTGGGTAAGGGGGTTGGTTATGCAATGGGAAGGTATTAGGCACCCAAAGCATCCTATGTACTCCTAGGGAGCCCTTTTCACATTTGTTCCAAAGGTTGTTGTTTTTTTTTTTGAAAATTTATTTGTGCAAACAAGATTGAAGGGATGAGAAAAGCGTGTATGTTTATCTAATGTACTACTTACTAAAAGAAGGGTTAAAAGAAAATGACTCACACGGACGTCGCATCCACTGCATACGTATCTCATCTGAATCTGAGAATCAGAGTCTTCGTAGCTCGGTTACCTATGGGTTAAAGAGGAGCGTGCTCACTAAGACATCGCGTCTTATGCCTACGTATCTCATCTGGGATGAAAATCAGAGCAAAACGTAGTTCGACCACCTATGGGGTAAGGGTTGTGTTTTGGGGTGAACGACGTTACTACGCAATCTACTGGATGCTCGACCTTTGGAGACTTACTCGCCTGTAGTAGAAGGAGTAAACGTGTTCTTAGGAGAAGAAAAATCAATGAGTTATTTGCGTTTTAGGAACGCTCATGCAAAAGGAGTCCTGGACGAAGGAACCTGCATAAAGTAAACACACAAAACATTGCCTCCTATCGAGGTCTTCCAGCTAAGAAAGCGGTAAAAATGCGGGAAAAGTAAAGGTACCATGCGGAATCCGAAGCAACAACAATTAAGAAATAAGAAAACCAAAGACCCTTCCAAGCTAAACACCATCAAAGAAAGCGAGTCAGTACATGTAATCGTAATAGACCTCCAGGTGGTATCCCACAAAAAAAGTGGAACACCAGACAAGCCATCTCTGTAAGAATCATATGAGCCCTCATAAAACAAAACTCAACAAACAGGTTAGAGAAACAAGATAGGGTAATCAAGAGTTGCCCCCAAATCAAAATGTAACCTCATGAATCATGCCATTAAAATTCACAAAAAGCTCACAAAAAGCAACCAAGGGTAGGAGGCCTAAACCACTTGTCAAACACATGCATCAAAAGGGTATCAAATTCACCCATAATACCTCATACATTCAGAGAATTCAAATTAAAAGCATAAAGTAATGGGAATAAGGCAAACCTGACTGGAGAGATCTAATGAAATTGGATTGCCCGGTTGGGTTTGCAAAGCAATCTGAGGGTTTATATGAGAGGGAATTGGTTCTTTGCCGATGAGTTCCCTTCAGTCTCTGGAGGTTGCTCTGAACTCTGTTAGCTCTTCTCTCACTATCTTTTTCCCTGCCAGGGTAATAGGAATAGAATTGAATTTTGTTTCACTGAAACTCTGAATTTATAACCTGATTTTTATGGACCTGTGGGCTCAAATGAGAGAGGCCCAAGTCCAAATTTTTTTTGTTATATTTTATTTATTTATTTATTTATTTATTTATTTATTTATTTATTTATTTATTTATTTTCGTTCTTTTTTTTCTTTTTTTTTTCTTTTTTTTTTCGTTCTTTTTTCTTTTTTTAAACACGTGGGCTTCGCCTAGCGAGCATGACAGTTCAAGAAATTCCTCTGAACGTAGATGATTCTGGTGGCTTTTCTTGGGACTCGCTAAGCGACCCATTCTGCTCGCCTAGCGAGCATGACAACTCATGAACAAACTTTTGCTCCTTCAAGATTAACGTTTTGACTGACGAGTAGACCCCATTTTAACCTGTTGGAAGTATCTCAAGCCATTCCCTTGTGTTGACTGATCATCTAAATAGAACCCACAAAGTGTCTTGGATGATACTCAAGCTTCAAACAAAAGATGTTAGTGACACATTTTTGTGCTTTTGGTTAGTAAACAAAAGTAAGAGAAACAATGATGTATAATTCAAGCATGCTTGGTGATCTCAAACCAATCACAAGGAGTCTCACCCAAAGGCAAAGGGAACCAAGATGCTAAAGATCCTTGAGGCAATGCAAATGCAATGTTATGATGCCATGAGGGATCTTAGGGTCAAAATTAGGGTCTTACAGATGCCCCTATTTAAGGTCATTCTAGCCGGAGAAGTGAAGGTTAAAATCTTCGTCTCGACGGGGTAGAATGGGCTTAAATAATAACAAAGAGACGAATTTTGGTCCCTAAGAGACCTCATGATTCAAATGTAGGTATGAAAAATGGTAGCACTCTGTGGAGATATGTGTCCACAAAAGCAAAGAAATCAGAAGCCACTGATAATCCATATGAGCAATTCACTCCATGGGACCAAGACCCTAGGGACTCTCTTGGGGATAGAAAAGGGATAAAAATGCGCGAGCAGGTCACGACTCAAAGCGTGGGGAACATAATTCCAAAGGGAAAAGATCCAATGGAAAGACTCGAGCTGACTCGAAGATGCATGTATTAGGGAATATGCCAATACAGCAAAAAACTATCCACAGCGGATACTTCGGATAAAATCCGGATGAAAACAATCCACTAAGGGACTTCGCTGGGGATGTCCACAAGGACACTCCTAGGGAAGCAGTGGGACGAGGTATTACTGGTTACTGGGTAATAAGCTCAAGGAGACATGTGATCTGAACGTCGGGTATGAGGGTGAGAGATACAACATGCTCAGGAAGAGATGAATATCCAAGACCGATATAAGGGTGAGAGATATCAAAACTTCAAAACGTCTGAGGAAAACCTAAAAGGTATACTTCAACTCAGGGATTCTGACTCCACAGGGGACAAAAACTCATAATAGGGAGCAGATAGGAAGGAACACCAGGGATACCGGTTACTGGGCATATAATAGGTGATCAACCAAGGCGTGAATTGGGGAATATTCCTCAAACACTCATCATCCAAAAGAGGGCTAAAAGCAAACTCGATTACAAGTTGGATATTCGACTCCACAAAGGGGATACGAATCTTACTCAACTGGGGAAGAACAAAAGGCTTCAGACCCGAGAGTGCATGAGATATACTATCTATTATCGTCAGAACGTAGATACTATACTCGCATGGACGATTATCCACAACCGGTTACTGGGTTCAATAAAGGATAAATCGACCGAAAAGAAAAGACATCGGGATACCGAAACTAGGTATATAATGATGACCAATTCAGGGGAGAAACAATCGTTACCAACAACAACAAGGTAGACGAGAGATGACCCGCTGGGGATAAATTGCGTAATCAGGGCAATTATCCAAGCAGGTAAGGGGATATCATCACCGAATATTAGATGAAGATAACTGTCACCAATTAAAGATGAGCAAAAACAGTTACTCTGCAAAAAGGGAAGAAATAGGGTTTACAACTACCGGTATGAGGGTAGAGAAACACAGACTCCGCCGGGGATAATAATTACTAATTATTGAGCAATTATTCATTTACCACGGGGAAACAGGAAAAGAGTCTCAAGAGACCGATCTAGGATCAAACTAGATAGGCACACCAAATCAAGACTTGTCCCGGTGAGGATATAATTCAATGGGGAAAACCATCCCAATATATGTGTCGGGAAGGAACAAAAACAATCAACATCCACGAGGATATAACCCGGTGGGGAATGTGGAAGAAAGGATAGACGCTTTCTGCTTATGGAGCTGACTCTATATGGAGAGATCAGACACACACATCTGCTCGGGGAAGTATATCACCAAATAGCAGGAGACAACAAACAATGATATATGGAAAAAATGTAACATGAATATCTGAATGTTATAATTATGCATGTATGCGTGTGGTTTATGTATGATGTATGTTGACAAACAGACATATTTAACACAACCAGGTCCTGGAATAAACCACCCAGTACTACATCTCAAGAGAGAAAGCCAAGTTCACCGGAGAGTATCCAATCTGCTGGGGATCAGAGATACCAGGAAGCAAAGAACTCTGCAGGGGATGAATCATCAATCATTCCAGCTGGGGACGAGAGTTATCACAGACAAGGTCCACCATACCAACAACTCTACTGGGGAATCTATCCGAGGAGATAAAGGATTTATCGGGATCAACCACCAAATACCGCTCTTGCCCAAAGAGATCCAAGCTGTTGAGGAAGAAAGATTGCTACTCTGCTGAAGGGAAGAGAGGTGACTCTCAACAAGCAATCCACTTGGTAGGATAAACCACAAGGGGTTCCGGAGGGAGGAGATACAGTCATGCCAGGAATATGGACAAAACTCTTACCCTGTTGGGGATCGTACCACCCTTGGGAGAGCACTGAGGATCTCCTAAGTATCCTTTCGTCATTGTGAATGTTCACTTTGTTTAAAAACAAATTATAAAAAATTTGATCGTTTAAAACAATGATATTTTCTTAATCAAAACATGCAAAACATTTGTTGAATAGAAACAGATAAGAGTGCCAATAATTGGATAAAAGGCTCAAATTTATTTGATAGAATGGTAGTCTGCGAATGGCAAGACTCCATAGATCTTTACAAATTTGAAATTGGTGATATATATTGGAAAAGGGCTACATTGAACATAATGACCATTTCTCCACCAATTCTGAATCCGATGTATTTGAAGCTTTGGCTGATAATGAGCAAGGATTTCTGACGGATGACAGTTGTAGAACAAAGTCTTGTCAGGATCGCCCTTTCGGGTTTTCAATCCACCAAGACGCTCATTTTTGCCTAAGCCGCCCTTTCGGGTTTTCAACTTAGCGAGCTATTCAGTTTTTATTTTTTTAGGCGAAGTATTTCTTGACTGCATCTGAATTCACAGGACGAGTGAAATCCTCCCCATCCATAGTTGTAAGTATCAAAGCACCACCTGAAAAGGCTCTCTTAACAACATATGGACCTTCATAGTTTGGAGTCCACTTGCCCCTGGAATCGGGCGCGAAAGACAAGACTTTCTTGAGCACAAGGTCACCTTCTCGGAACACACGAGGCTTGACCTTCTTATCAAAAGCTTTCTTCATTCTCTGCTGATATAACTGACCATGGCACATGGCAGTCAATCTCTTCTCTTCAATCAAGTTTAGCTGGTCATAACGACTCTGAACCCATTCAGCATCAGTCAACTTGGCCTCCATCAAGAATCTCATTGATGGGATCTCCACCTCTACTGGGAGTACAACCTTCATGCCATAAACAAGAGAGAAAGGGGTTGCCCCTGTCGAAGTGTGGACAGATGTACGATAGCCATGCAAAGCGAATGGTAGCATCCCATGCCAATCTTTGTACGTAACAACCATCTTTTGGATAATTTTCTTGATATTCTTGTTAGCAGCTTCAACAGCCCCATTCATCTTGGGTCTGTACGGAGAAGAATTATGATGTGAAATCTTGAATTCACTACACAACTCTTTCATCATCTTGTTATTCAAGTTAGATCCATTATCAGTAATGATCTTATCTGGCACACCATATCGGCATATGAGTTGATTCTTGATAAACTTCACGACCACCTGCCTGGTTACATTTGCATACGACGCCGCTTCAACCCACTTGGTGAAGTAATCAATTGCTACGAGAATAAATCTATGTCCATTGGATGCTTTCGGCTCTATCATGCCAATCATGTCAATTCCCCACATGGAGAAAGGCCATGGTGATGAGATCACATTCAAAAGTTTCGGGGGAATATGAATCTTATCAGCATAAATCTGACACTTGTGGCATTTCTGCACAAATTTGCAGCAGTCAGACTCTATTGTTAGCCAATAGTAGCCTGCTCTTAACATCTTTCTAGCCATGGCATGTCCATTGGAATAAGTACCAAATGAACCCTCATGGACCTCAATCATCAACAGGTCTGCTTCGCGTCTATCCATGCATCTGAGTAGAACCATGTCAAAATTTCTTTTGTAAAGCACTTCGCCATTGAGGTAGAAACTGCCTGACAATCTCCTCAAAGTCTTCTTATCTTTTACAGATGCCCCAGGCGGGTAAATCTGGCTCTGAAGGAAACATTTGATATCATAATACCACAACTTATCATCTTTTACTTCTTCTACTGCAAATATATGAGTTGGTTTGTCCAAGCGCGTCACGGTGATATTGGGGACTTCATTCCACAATTTAACCATAATCATTGAAGCAAGCGTAGCAAGAGCATCTGCCATTAGATTCTCATCTCGAGAAATATGATGAAAGTCAACCTCAGTAAAGAATGTTAAAATCCTCCTCGCATAATCTCTATATGGGATGAGGCCAGGCTGATTCGTCTCCCATTCACCCTTAATCTGATTAACAACGAGGGCCGAATCTCCATATACATCAAGGTGTTTGATCCTTAGATCAATACACTCTTCTAAACCCATAATACAGGCCTCATACTCAGCCATATTATTCGTGCATTTGAAAGTTATCCTTGATGTAAAAGGAATATGCGCGCCCTGAGGAGTAATAATCACGGCCCCAATACCATTTCCATACTGATTTACAGCACCATCAAACACCATACTCCATCTGGAACCAGGCTCTGGCCCTTCATCAAGTGTAGGCTCATCGCACTCTTTCACTTTCAAATACAGAATTTCCTCATCCGGGAAGTCATACTGAACTGACTGATAATCTTCCATAGGCTGATGTGCCAAATGGTCAGCCAAGATACTACCTTTAATAGCCTTCTGAGCTCGATACTCAATATCATACTCAGATAACAACATCTGCCAATGGCCAATTCTCCCTGTTAAAGCAGGCTTCTCGAAGATGTACTTGATTGGATCCATTCTGGATATCAACCAAGTCGTATGATTTATCATATACTGGCGTAAGCGCTTAGCAGCCCAAGCCGAAGCACAACATGTCTTTTCAAGCATTGAGTATCGAGACTCACAATTAGTGAACTTCTTACTCAGGTAGTAAAAAGCATACTCCTTTTTCCCTGATTCGTCTTGCTGACCAAGGACACAACCCATCGAGTCTTCAAGAACAGTCAGATACATGATCAAAGGTCTTCCCTCTACAGGCAGAGACAGAATCGTAGGCTCAGACAGATATTCTTTAATACTGTCGAAAGCTTTCTGGAAATCCTCGGTCCAATCATGGGACTGATCTTTCCGGAGGAGCTTGAATATAGGCGCACATGTGGCAGTCATATGGGATATGAATCTGGAGATATAATTCAAGTGGCCAAGAAAACCTCGGACTTGCTTCTCAGTTTTGGGCGCAGGCATCTCTTGTATTGCTTTGACCTTTGCAGGATCGACCTCAATACCTCTTTCACTAACAATGAAGCCCAATAACTTGCCAGAACGGACTCCAAATGTACACTTGTTGGGATTCAGACGAAGCTTATATTTCCTCAAACGTTGGAAAAGCTTCAACAAATGCTCTACATGTTCAACTTCTGTTCTTGACTTAGAAATCACATCGTCAACATATACCTCAATCTCCTTGTGCATCATATCATGAAACAAGGTGGTCATAGCTCGTTAATACGTGGCGCCGGCGTTCTTCAAACCGAAGGGCATCACTCGATAACAGAATGTTCCCCAGGGTGTGATGAATGTTGTCTTCTCCATATCCTCGGGTGCCATTTTAATCTGATTATATCCGGAAAATCCATCCATAAACGAGAAGACTTTGAATTTAGTTGTATTGTCTACCAACATATCAATATGTGGTAGAGGGAAATCATCTTCCGGACTAGCTTTATTCAAGTCTCTATAGTCCACACACATCCTAACTTTTCCATCTTTCTTAGGCACGGGCACAATATTGGCCACCCATTGAGGATATATAGAAGTCACCAGGAACCCCGCATCAATTTTCTTCTGAACTTCCTCTTTGATCTTCATTGCCATATCAGGATGAGTTTTTTTCTGAGCTTCTGCTTTACAGGCATGCACTCAGGCTTTAGAGGTAGGAAATGTTGCACAATATCAGTATCTAGACCAGGCATGTCTTCATACGACCAAGCAAAGACGTCGACATATTCTTGTAGCAACTTAATCAACCCCTTCTTAACAGATTCTTCCAGAAGTGCCCCAATCTTTACCTCTCGCACACAATCTTCAAACCCCAAGTTGATTGTTTCCAGATTCTCAAGATGCGGCTGAATGATCTTCTCTTCATGCTCAAGTAGTCGGGTGATCTTATCAGGAATCTCTTCAACATCATCTTCCTCTGCCTCAAATACAGGGAATTCAAAATTGGGAGATGGTGTTGGGTCATTATGTTCAATGGGTTTAGAAATCAACCTGCATAATGATTTTGGATATGAAAAGATTTAGAATTCAAACAAGGAAAATCATTATGCAGATGAAAAGATTGATTTTATTCCATTTTGAGGTTTTATGTGATCACCAATTTCATGCAAAAACAAAAAGGGAAAATAAATGGGAAAAACAAACATTTAACATGAATTTATTGAATGAAAATATCATTGTACTTATGCGCCAACAATATTATCACTCCTCCTTTTGGCATGAGAGAAGGGTTTTTAAACAAAGTGATCATTACGTTGACTTATGGACAACTGTTGGAATATCCACAGCGACCCAATTGTTGCAGACCCCTCCAGGGATGATGAAATTTCCTGAATCCTTTGTATCTTCTTCTAAAACGGCAGCAACCTCCTCGTCCTGACCGGTGTGGATAAAACCTCCACTCTTGAATAGCCCTTGCTTGTTGAAAGTACCAGAAGAAAAACCTATGCCAGCCCGAGACTCGTTGTCTTCCAACTCAATCATTTTTTCTAAACCGGTGGTTGCACCACGCTCAATGGCCAACTTTGCATCTTTGTAGGAAGCAAATGAAGGAGTTCTCTTCTTAATAGGCTCAGCTATAGATAAAGCTTGGAAAGGAGTTCCAATTTCAACCTCAGCATCTATATAAGAGAAGGAAGACAAATGGCTAACCAGGAGAGCCCTTTATCCCCCTACCACCACCAGCTTCTTGTTTTTCACGAATTTCAATTTCTGGTGTAGGGTGGACGTCACGGCGCCTGCCTCGTGAATCCATGGTCTGCCTAAGAGACAACTATACGATGGGTGAATGTCCCTAACCTGGAAGGTAATCTGGAAATCACTTAGTCCGATCTTGATTGGGAGATCAACTTCCCCAATCACAGTTTTGCGAGACCCATCGAAAGCCTTCACAACTACTCCACTCTACCTCATGGGCTCGCGGTTCTCTTGTTCTAAGTGATCCATCAGTCTTGAAATGTTGGCTCTAGTGTAGTACCGTTGAGTCAGCTTGTCTTCAAAATAAATGAAGGACACAGAGTTAGACCACAGGGCAAGGGACCGGAAACAAAACCTGCTTATGCATATGATGCATGCAATGCTTGTGCATATGATTTGTTTTTTATTTCAAAGGAACTTTAGAGTTTTATTTGCAAATTTTGGAAATATTAAGCATTTTATCACATATGAAAATATCTCATCAAATAATATCAGGGAAAAGAAGTGCAGCATCGTCAATCATATACAAGAGAAAAGGAAAATAATCGTCTTATAGATCCCTAGAAACAATCATCTAAAGCTCGGGACACAGGAAGATAAGATGCGCGAAGCCTCTTCACCTCCCTCTCGTAGGCTGCCTCCATATCGGCCTTCTCTTTGGCGAGTCGATCATACTTCCTCTTCCAGAACTTAGAAGACTGAGGAAGTAGAGAAGTCCATACATCATCAGGGTCATCAATAACCTGATGCTCAAGAAACGCAATCAACGCATCCTTCTCCTTAATCTGCTGAAGCAACTCTTCACGTTCACGGATCCAGGCACGTGAACGGTCTTCGTCTCTCAACTCCTCTACTCCTTGATTAGGGAGGGTTGAAGGCCCAGCCATAATCATAGGTGTAGGTCTCGGATACTCATAAGGCATGAGATACTCATAAGCTCTCTTCCTAACCCAAGCAGTGTAAGGCTCCATAGCGACACAATTCTTAGGACCCAACTCTTTCCTTCCTTTCCTATGAATCTTGCGCCAAGTGCAGACCATTCTGCCCTTCAAGTTTTGGGGATCTTTACCATCCTGAAAGAATACACCCTCTAACAGAATGTTATTAGGTTTATCCTTTAGGGGGAACCCAAGCTGACGACGCGCCAAAACCGGGTTGTAGTTAATCCCACCACATGTACCAAGAAAAGGTACATTGGAAAATTCACCACAAGAGTCGATAATCTGCACACCATCATACACATTGTTATACCAAGAGATATCATCATTAGTGAGAGACATAAGTCTCGTGGACCACCGTAGGCATTCCTTGTTCTCCTTGAAAGCGACCGTCTAAGGTAAGTGAGAAATAAACCACTTATACAACAGAGGCAAACAACACACAATGGTGCCACCACCCTTTGCATTCCTCATATGCAAAGAGAAGTAGGTATCGCCCAACAGAGTCAGAACGGGATTAAGAGTAGAGAAGATCCTAATAGCATTCACATCCACAAACTTGTCGATGTTGGAGAACAATACTAATCCATAGATGAGAAGTACAAATATGGCTTCAAAGGCATCCTCACTCATGGCCTTCCCATATATAGTAGCTTGAGCAATGAGGAACTCAGAAGGGAGACCTTGAATTCCATCTTTGGTAGTCATATGAGCACCAACCAGAGATTCATCTATGTGTAACATGTCAGCTATCTCTTGAGAAGTCGGAATACTCTCCATGCCACTGAACGACAACTGGTCTAGAATAGGTATACCCACAAGGTAAGCATACTCCTCAAGGGTAGGCAAAAGCTGGAAATTCGGAAATGTGAAGCAACGGTACAAGGGATCATAAAACTGCACCAATACACTCACCAATCCTTCATCCACCTGAGTAGTCAGAAGAGGAAGAAGCTTCCCAAAACGAGCCTTGAAACCCAAAGGATCTAATACATAGGATGTCAGATTCCTTAACTCTTTCAAATCTGGTTGCCTGAAGTTGTACTTCTTTGTATTCCTTCTTTGTCTTTCCAAGTCTGAAAATTTTGCAAATAAACCCCTTAAGTTCCTTGAAAATTTTCTTATTTATTGATGATATGGATGCAAATGGGTGCATGAATGCATGAATGCAACAATCACACTCAAGGATCAAGCAAAGCACACCAAACAAAGGTCATGGGATGGATCATGTTATCCTTAATATCAATCATCCATTTTGGTGGATTATGGTTTACACCTTATCAACACCCAAGTTCCATTGATATTAAGGATTCATGAACGGATCAACCATGAATCAAGGGTTTGTTGTAATTCACGAGCATGTAGTTAGGTTAAGAACCACCCAAAGGGAGTGTACTAAGGTTTAAACCCGCCAAACATGTTCTACAAAAGGTTCCCATAGTCATCATCCCATCTTTTGGATATTATCGGAGAAACGACTACTCGTATTCCAAAAGTATTCTCAAGAGAGACTCTTATGAGTGTAGTATCGCATAACAATCGTATCAAATCTTACACTTGAACGACTTTCGCACTACATCCTACGAATAGGCCAAGATGGGTTTGGTAAACTAAGGTCCTTGGCTTCTAAGGTCTATATTGGAAAAAGTAATGTCTAACCACAACTACTTATGTGACATTATTGATCCCAACATGACCTCCACCAAGTGAATGGGCTTGCAAGTCAACTTGCTAAGGAATAACTCCACACAAGTCGATAAGACTATGCCATTCTCCTATCCTAAGTGCACTCAAGTTCGGGTATAGAACTCATCTCACAAAGATCACCAAGCATACAAGGAATTAATATTCAAACAATTCAATCATTACATACAATACAGTAATCCCAAATTGCACACAAATATGTCACACAAAAAATATACAATACAATACAACAAATATGAAAAGTAGGCAAAACCCAACGTGATTTCCCCAGCAGAGTCGCCATTTTTCTGTAGCGGGGTATTCGTTACCATTAGAGATATTGACTAAATCCAAGGTAAATCATACAAGTCGAGTCGCCACCGCACTTCTATTTATCCAAAGGAATGGTTAGAAAGCGAACAAAAACCTAAAAGTTTTATCGAATAAAAAACTAGTAAAAATGTCAGAGATCTGGGTAAGGGGGTTGGTTATGCAATGGGAAGGTATTAGGCATCCAAACCATCCTAGGTACTCCTAGGGAGCCCTTTTCACATTTGTTGCAAAGGTTGTTGTTTTTTTTTTTTTTGAAAATTTATTTGCGCAAACAGGATTGAAGGGATGAGAAAAGCGTGTATGTTTATCTAATGTACTACTTACTAAAAGAAGGGTCAAAAGAAAATGACTCGCACGGACGTTGCATCCACTACATACTAAAAGCAAGGTCTTGGGACTCAGAATCTGCAGTAGACTAAGGCCAATGTTGTAATCAATGGAAAAAATATAAAAAATATTTCACATTGCCATTTAATTTATTTTTCAATTTTCGCTACATCCTCATCGAGGGTGTCTGCATTTCTGTACACACCGTATGTACAGTTTCACATCAATAAAATTCAGTTTGTTCCATCAAAAAAAAATTCTTCCGTATTTTGTATGCAAAATAACTAATTTATTTTATTCATATAATGCCTTAAAAATTCGGATAATAATAAAAGCTACGGCAAAGGGAAACACTATGCATTACTATAAAATCCCGATGAACTTAAAAGATAATGGGTAGCTCAAAAGTGGTTTTGCTTGAACACCTGTGACATCAATTTGGCTACCCCGTTGATTTAAGTCCCGGTACAGCAGGCAGACGATTCCTTGGCAGCAATGTTAACACCTGGATTTCACAATGCTCGCCTTCCAATCTCCGATGACGAGTCGGAGTCCCCAACAAAATAAAGAATCATATTCCCCACAAATGGCATACATCTAACCAAACAAACAAACGTGCATACATCATGAAAATAAAGCATACATCATGCATCAGGCATATCATACATCAAAGACCTGGTCGACAATAGTGTAATCACCCGTTCGGGGAAATTCTTGGATACGTTTAATCGCTATATTCGCAAGTGCACGAATCGCGTCAGAGTAATATAAAAGATTATCGATCCCACAGAGACCAAATCGTCAATCTATCGATTTCTATTGTTACGATGTTTATCTAAGGCGGTACAAATGAGATATTGATGTCGCAAAATAACAGTAAATAAAGAAAATAATAAATACAGTGCAGATAAAGATAGGCTTGAATGTATTTCACGTCAGTTGAACGATGCTTCGATTGTCTAAATAGAACTACTTATGGGGCAATATTTTCTACTCTTGAAAAAAATCCATTTAATGGGAACTGTCACTTTCGCGTATTCAAAACCGATTTTACTCTTAAATTAAGGCCTTTTATTGTCACTTATAAAAGGTGCGCAGAACGTGTAGCGGGGTATTCGTTACCATTAGAGATATTGACTAAATCCAAGGTAAATCATACAAGTCGAGTCGCCACCGCACTTCTATTTATCCAAAGGAATGGTTAGAAAGCGAACAAAAACCTAAAAGTTTTATCGAATAAAAAACTAGTAAAAATGTCAGAGATCTGGGTAAGGGGGTTGGTTATGCAATGGGAAGGTATTAGGCACCCAAACCATCCTAGGTACTCCTAGGGAGCCCTTTTCACATTTGTTGCAAAGGTTGTTGTTTTTTTTTTTTTGAAAATTTATTTGCGCAAACAGGATTGAAGGGATGAGAAAAGCGTGTATGTTTATCTAATGTACTACTTACTAAAAGAAGGGTCAAAAGAAAATGACTCGCACGAACGTCGCATCCACTAGATACTAAAAGCAAGGTCTTGGGACTCAGAATCTGCAGTAGACTAAGGCCAATGTTGTAATCAATGGAAAAAATATAAAAAATATTTCACATTGCCATTTAATTTATTTTTCAATTTTCGCTACATCCTCATCGAGGGTGTCTGCATTTCTGTACACACCGTATGTACAGTTTCACATCAATAAAATTCAGTTTGTTCCATCAAAAAAAAATTCTTCCGTATTTTGTATGCAAAATAACTAATTTATTTTATTCATATAATGCCTTAAAAATTCGGAGAATAATAAAAGCTACGGCAAAGGGAAACACTATGCATTACTGTAAAATCCCGATGAACTTAAAAGATAATTGGTAGCTCAAAAGTGGTTTTGCTTGAACACCTGTGACATCAATTTGGCTACCCCGTTGATTTAAGTCCCGGTACAACAGGCAGACGATTCCTTGGCAGCAATGTTAACACCTGGATTTCACAATGCTCGCCTTCCAATCTCCGATGACGAGTCGGAGTCCCCAACAAAATAAAGAATCATATTCCCCACAAATGGCATACATCTAACCAAACAAAAAAACGTGCATACATCATGAAAATAAAGCATACATCATGCATCAGGCATATCATACATCAAAGACCTGGTCGACAACAGTGTAATCACCCGTTCGGGGAAATTCTTGGATACGTTTGATCGCTATATTCGCAAGTGCACGAATCGCGTCAGAGTAATATAAAAGATTATCGATCCTACAGAGACCAAATCGTCAATCTATCGATTTCTATTGTTACGATGTTTATCTAAGGCGGTACAAATGAGATATTGATGTCGCAAAATAACAGTAAATAAAGAAAATAATAAATACAGTGCAGATAAAGATAGGCTTGAATGTATTTCACGTCAGTTGAACGATGCTTCGATTGTCTAAATAGAACTACTTATGGGGCAATATTTTCTACTCTTGAAAAGAATCCATTTAATGGGAACTGTCACTTTCGCGTATTCAAAACCGATTTTACTCTTAAATTAAGGCCTTTTATTGTCACTTATAAAAGGTGCGCAAAACGTGTAGCGGGGTATTCGTTACCATTAGAGATATTGACTAAATCCAAGGTAAATCATACAAGTCGAGTCGCCACCGCACTTCTATTTATCCAAAGGAATGGTTAGAAAGCGAACAAAAACCTAAAAGTTTTATCGAATCAAAAACTAGTAAAAATGTCAGAGATCTGGGTAAGGGGGTTGGTTATGCAATGGGAAGGTATTAGGCACCCAAAGCATCCTAGGTACTCCTAGGGATCCCTTTTCACATTTGTTCCAAAGGTTGTTGTTTTTTTTTTGAAAATTTATTTGTGCAAACAGGATTGAAGGGATGAGAAAAGCGTGTATGTTTATCTAATGTACTCCTTACTAAAAGAAGGGTCAAAAGAAAATGACTCGCACGGACGTCGCATCCACTGCATACGTATCTCATCTGAATCTGAGAATCAGAGTCTTCGTAGCTCGGTTACCTATGGGTTAAAGTGGAGCGTGCTCACTAAGACATCGCGTCTTATGCCTACGTATCTCATCTGGGATGAAAATCAGAGCAAAACGTAGTTCGACCACCTATGGGGTAAGGGATGTGTTTTGGGGTGAACGACGTTACTACGCAATCTACCGGATGCTCGACCTTTGGAGACTTACTCGCCTGTAGTAGAAGGAGTAAACGTGTTCTTAGGAGAAGAAAAATCAATGAGTTATTTGCGTTTTAGGAACGCTCATGCAAAAGGAGTCCTGGACGAAGGAACCTGCATAAAGTAAACACACAAAACATTGCCTCCTATCGAGGTCTTCCAGCTAAGAAAGCGGTAAAAATGCGGGAAAAGTAAAGGTACCATGCGGATAAAAATCCGAAGCAACAACAATTAAGAAATAAGAAAACCAAAGACCCTTCCAAGCTAAACACCATCAAAGAAAGCGAGTCAGTACATCTAATCGGAATAGACCTCCAGGTGGTATCCCACAAATAAAGTGGAACACCAGACAAGCCATCTCTGCAAGAATCATATGAGCCCTCACAAAACAAAACTCAACAAACAGGTTAGAGAAACAAGATAGGGTAATCAAGAGTTGCCCCCAAATCAAAATGTAGCCACATGAATCATGCCATTAAAATTCACAAAAAGCAACCAAGGGTAGGAGGCCTAAACCTCTTGTCAAACACATGCATCAAAAGGGTATCAAATTCACCCATAATACCTCATACATTCAGAGCATTCAAATTAAAAGCATAAAGTAATGGAAATAAGGCAAACCTGACTGGAGAGATCGAATGAAATTGGATTGCTCGGTTGGGTTTGCAAAGCAATCTGAGGGTTTATATGAGAGGGAATTGGTTCTTTGCCGATGAGTTCCCTTCAGTCTCTAGAGGTTGCTCTGAACTCTGTTAGCTCTTCTCTCACTATCTTTTTCCCTGCCAGGGTAATAGGAATAGAATTGAATTTTGTTTCACTGAAACTCTGAATTTATAACCTGATTTTTGTGGACCTGTGGGCTCAAATGAGAGAGGCCCAAGTCCAAAAAATTTCTTTTATATTTTCGTTTTTTTTTATTTCGTTTTTTTTTTTTCGTGCTTTTTTTTAAACACGTGGGCTTCGCCTAGCGAGCATGACAGTTCAAGAAATTCCTCTGAACGTAGGTGATTCTGGTGGCTTTTCTTGGGACTCGCTAAGCGACCCATTCTGCTCGCCTAGCGAGCATGACAGCTCATGAACAAACTTTTGCTCCTTCAAGATTAACGTTTTGACTGACGAATAGACCCCATTTGAACCTGTTGGAAGTATCTCAAGCCATTCCCTTGTGTTGACTGATCATCTAAATAGAACCCACAAAGTGTCTTGGATGATACTCAAGCTTCAAACAAAAGATGTTAGTGACACATTTTTGTGCTTTTGGTTAGTAAACAAAAGTAAGAGAAACAATGATGTATAATTCAAGCATGCTTGGTGATCTCAAACGAATCAGAAGGAGTCCCACCCAAAGGCAAAGGGAACCAAGATGCTAAAGATCATTGAGGCAATGCAAATGCAATGTTATGATGCCATGAGGGATCTTAGGGTCAAAATTGGGGTCTTACAGAACGTTAAAGTAGTAAACCTATTTTTAAGAAATAAGACTCGTAAGCTTAGTTGAAAAGTGATTTTGATTCGGAAAGTTTACCTAAGGAGTTTCCTGATTTTAAATCTATCAACACGTCTGAAAACAGTTTCAAAAATCGTTTTTCCTTAAAGTGATAAAAATTCCTAGTTAACTAAGCCAGGGTGCTTTCGCACTCCTTGAGTAGTTAAAATTAACCAAGTTTGTTTCAGAAAACTCGAATTAAAAATTAAAACAGCCCCTAAAGCATTCCTACAAATGCAATATGTGAAACATCCCTTTAACCGCGATCCTTACATTCTAACCTTTGAAAGATTTAGCCAGACATGGTAATACAAACAAATACAACGATATTGAACATGATGAAAAGAAGTTTAGAATGTAAGGCGTGAAGAACAAGTAAAGCGTGTAAAACAATTTAAAACGAGCAATAAAGATAATTGCGAGAAAATTAAATAAAGTAAAGACAATGGCAGGAAATTAAATAAAGTAAAACATGGAAAGGAATTAAATAAAGTAAAGCATGAAAAGAAATTAAATAAAGTAAAGACAATGGCAAGTAAAATAAAAAAGGCGATTAAATTAGAACCTGCTCCAAACAGAGGCTTTAAATCTGGTACAAGGAAGTAAATAAACCTTTGACTTTGAAAATAAAGATGACGGCAAAATTAAAGTGCTCCAACTCAATTACACTAAGGTGCGATAACCCCTCGATATGACGGATTACCGCTTTTACAGATGATATTATAGTCTTAGTGTTGTAAACTAAGTTGGATGATTCGGAAGTGAACTAGAACGACCTATTTATAGAGGATCTCAACAGCATGCAAAGACCAGGATGCCCTTCAACTTCTCTTTAGTGGGAATGTGGAATTCAAAGGTGGCGCCCGCTACCCCTCCATGGCGCCCGCCATGTGAGTAAATGGGGAAGTTCATGGGATCATGGCAGTTTCCTCTTGGTTGAGGGCTGATGTGTCATGGCTTCTCCTATAGCGGCCACCATGCAGAACGCCATGAGTACAATATTTGTCGAAAACCCTATCTTTTTGGTATTTTTGCTTCGTTTCTTCTACAAAGGTCCTGAAAGAGCTAAAGACCTGAAAACAACACAAAAGAGAACATAACACAAGCAAAATGATAATAAAGACCTAATAAACATGTGAAATCCAAGTCAAATACACGATGTGTCTCAGTGTTATCAACGTTAGTATTTAATCCTCTTCCACCTTGAATACCTGAAAAGTATCCGCAATTCCTGTATTCTGGTTCAAGAAGATTAAATAGGGGCAGTTGTTGTACCCCAAAATGTTCCTCCCCTTTTCTTCACATCTCCATCTAACCATTTGATTAGGGTTCATTCGCATGCATCAATAACTCATGCATAAGCACCATTCATTACCAAGGATTTCAAGCGTTTGGCTTGCAGGGCTTTGGTTTGTTGGTACAATGACTGGGAACGCTTGGTTTGGACTTGCACCAAGGCACAAAGGCCTCCAAAATCCTGATCTCATGAGGTCTTTCACTTAGTGTGTGTTTGGTTCATTCATTTTTCCTCCGTGGTTGTGGTTCCATCATGGGTGCTCGAGTATATTGGTCATAATTTGAATCCTTGGTCTCATAACTTTCAACCACCTCGTTCATTCGTTTGATCATGGTCATACCACAATTGCGTGGTCCATAGGTGCACGTCTCACGCTTCCATGTGTTAGTTATAGATCTCGGGTTTGAGTTTAGGGTCATGTTCATGTATTAAGCCAAGCCGTTTTCATTCAATTGGTCAATTCCATTCATTTTCATCCCTAAAATATTCATCACATACAAAAAAGGTTGCAAAAAAGGTGTAATAAATTGCAAAAACTCATTTTTGAAGGTTTCCACTCTGTGAGTCGACTCATGACTCAGCGCAAAACCTTCGGGTCCGAACAGTTCGAGTCAGAGGTCGACCTAGTTCTGGGAAATCCGGGTGAGTCGACTCACTCAAGCCTTGCGTCAACTCATCTCTTAGTTTCATTTGCACAAAGTTGCTTTGGGTCCGAACAGGTCGACCCACAGGTCGACTCAATTCTTGGAAATCCTTATTGAGTCGACTCATTCGCTCCTTGCGTCGACTCATTTCCAGTTTTCCTTTGTGTTATTTCGCCGTGGGTCCTGACAGGTTGACTCTTGGGTCGACTCAACCATAGGAAAGACTTTGTTTGAGTCGACTCATTCCCTGTTTGAGTCGACTCATAGCTTGTTTTTCAGGAATTTTGCACTGCTGTGAGGATGGAACTTGTGGGATTGAAACTTGAACTGTCATCATTGCAGATAGCTAAAGCTTGCGATTCACGACAAGTAAACATCTGCATAAACACCAGAAAAACCATGAGCACTCGACGACACTTCAATGTTTGGTACTTCATCAAACTTCAACCAAGCACATTTTGAACACAGTAAATCTGCAGCAAAATTCACAAACTTTTGAACTTGCACAATCATAACCAAAGCCAAAATCACAGTTTGCACAACATAACCACACAATTGGTAACCTACAGCTACAAGTCACCCACACCTAAATCAAATAAATAGCATGTTATTAGCCAACATCACAGCCTATATTCATTCAAATTTTCACCTGCACTAGCCAGTCATAAAACCACCATTTGAACATATTCCATTAAGTTAACCAGTTAACTAACTTCCAACTCAATAAGTTACCTACCTAAACTCACTGAGTTCATCCCAACTAACTCCATACCTCATTTAACTAACTCCAAGCCTCATTAATCCCAATCCTAATCACTACAAATTCTCATCTTCATCATCATTTGAAATTAGCTACACTTTTTGCAATCATCACCTTCAATCCTCTGCATTCTCTGAATCCTTTCCCTCTCACACTCAAAGCTCAATTTCCAAAAAACCATTGAAGCTTCAAGAAGAGTGAGCTCAACCTCATCACTACAGTATTTTTGAAGAAGAAAAGTTGGAAAGCAAGCTAATCGGAAGGAAGTAAAAGCAATATCTTACCTTCTTGTACAACTGATTTTCCGTCTTCATCTTCTCCGATCAACACTCGCCGAAGCAAATCTCAACTTCAGAGGTAGGTCCATTTTTTCATCATTTCATTGCACTTTGGTTGATATGCTGAACCTTGCACCATGTTGTTGCAAACCCCTATCATGAGGAGCTCCGGATCTTGTTCATGGAGAGGTATTGTAGATCTGAGTTTTTAGGGATTCTTGAGAGTTTGGCTTCAGTTATGAATTTAGACTAGAAATTGGAGTTTGGAGCTTAGATTCTTGTTCAGGATATATAGGCGAAGATGGAGGTGGTTCCGATGTCCATTTCCGGTAGCATCCACCGTCGGAAGCGATTTCCGACGCGGTGGCCCGTGGTGGAGCTCCGACGCCGGTGGTCTGAGATGCCATGGAAAAGGGAGCAAATGTACATTCAAATTTATGTTGGCCTTTTCCAAACCAGTCCCCAATCTTTGGGCTTATTTCTGTTTAGGCTTGTCACATTCCAAGCCCAATGCAGCACCTTATCATCCCAATTTTTCTACTGCACCCATTGGCTAAAAAAAATTGTTTAGCATTGGGCTTTGGCAACTGAAGCCCATGTATTTAGACTCTGTTTTTCCCTCTGTTTTCCTGCACATCCAAACCGGGTTTGCACCCCCTGTTTTGTAAAGGCCCTTTTATTTTATTTTTTGCTTATTATTTATTTTGTTAATTAGATAACTTAGATTGATAGAATTTAGGTTAATTAGATCAATTAGGAGTTCAACTAGAATTCTCATAATTAGAATTTTAGATTCGATAAAAATTGTCAAAAGACCATTTTACCCTTTAGGGGTACTTTTGGACATTTTTACGCATATAATCGCATGCTCCTTTAGGGATAGAATGTAACTTAGAATTTTAATCCAAAGTCTCAACACTAACATGCTCCCTTAGGATTTTTAACATAGAATTTGCAATTAACCATGATATGATCCCTTAGGATAGTCTAATTCCACGTTAACCATTAGATTAGGGGCTAACCTAGTTTTCAAACCAAAACAAATCTATGGTAAAATTGATCAAAAGCAATTTTGATTAATTAAATCCTTTGAACTTGTATAATCCCACAGTCTAATTTGAGTGACCAAAAGACCCTTGGTCACTTAATAAGACTTTTATTCTAAGCTATGGAGCTTGAAGCCTTAAGTCAAGACCTTCAGGCAAGGCATCCTCAGTCATACGAAGTAGTGGATTATACAAATGCTTCAAAGGTGGAAACTGTAAAAGCTTGTTGATTCAAAGTTGGAATTGTATGGAATGAGCCTTAAGCAATAGAGAAGGAGTGGGACTGGAGTATTCCTACCCCCATTCTGAGTATCTTTGGGTATGGGACGAATGACCCGACGCTCATCGTATTCACCTCTAGTCATAGATTTTAGCATAATTCTAATCATACGATTGACAAGTACCTCTTCATAAAGCATCATACGATAAGAAAGGACCACATCAATAACTTATCAATCATGAATCAAGTTGTATGACATGAGCCTTAAGCAATAGAGAAGGAGTGGGACTGGAGAATTCCTACCCCCATTCTGAGTATCTTTGGGTATGGGACGAATGACCCAGTGCTCATCGTATTTGTAAGACCCCAATTTTGACCCTAAGATCCCTCATGCTACCTCATCATATGCATTGGCATTGGGACCTGTAGCGGTAAATTCATGACCATCAGGCTATAGATAAGCTAGACGTCAATAAAACCAGAGTCGCCACCGCGCTTTTATTATTTCCAAGTGAAAAGGGAAAAGTACGAACAAAACCCAAAAATAAGAAGTTTTCAAATCAAAACTAATAAAATGCCTGAGATTACAGGTAAGGAGGTTGGTTACACAGAGGGAAGGTGTTAGCACCCAAAGTGTCCTAGGTACTCCTAGGGAGCCCTTTCTTGTGTGCATATGTGTTTTTATACAAATGATGTTTGCAAATAAAAAAAAGAGCGTGGGGATGAGAAAAGAATTCATTAATTATATTTTTGTGTTTGACAAGACCTTCGGACTTGTGCCTACGTACCAACATAAAAATGAGGGATCAAAACCTCGTAGTTCGTGGTATCAATTTTAAAGTGAGTGCATTGCTTTTAACAAAATTTTAAGTTTAAAAGGCACAAGGGCCTAAAAATGGTTTGAATGAGTGTTAGTTATTTTTTGATTTTGAAATTTTAAGTTAAGTATAGTTAAGTTTATTCAAAAGTTTGATTTAAGTAAAAAAGTTTCAAAGTGCAATAACATAAGGCCAAAGTTTCTAATTTGCAATATGGTCAAAGTTTAGAAAACAGATACAAACAAAGAATTTTTTAAAAGGAGGGAGAGATTTTGAAATTAAAGAAGTGGGTAGGAGATGAAGAGACTAATCCTAAGCATAAATTTAAAAGTTAAGAGTTGAAAAGATCTTACGAATGGGCTGCAATCCAATAGACAAGAATGTCATATAGAAACCCAAATTTCCCTTGGACTTTTGAATTAAGCAACAAACAATATACAAATAGCAAGTTGAAGAGCAAGGCATCAAATAAAGATAGCCACATCCAAGCTTAGCAACTCCATGATCTTCTTCAAAATTTTCCATGTGTCAGATGACTTCAAAGATGGCATAAGACACAGGTTCAAAATAACAGCTTCACAATGATCATGTTGCAGGTGAACTCAAATGGATCTTCAAAGTTGTATCAGATGAATGTTCACTTCACAAGTACTTGGTTACATGAAAATTGGAATTGGCCAAGTCCTTTGCATAGGGAGTGTTGCCTAAACTCTAAGTCCAATAGTCTCAGATCAAACCAATAGTCTACACAAAATGTTTTTTAGGGTTTTTGTTCTTATTATGTACATTAAGGTCAAAAGACCACATAATCAAACAAGTATATTAAAACACAATATATCACAAAATATGGTCCAAGTGGACAAAATGAAAATGACATAAAAGTAATCAACTTGAATGGTATGAATAATGGAAAATGGATAAGGCTTAAAAATTAAAGTGCATTAAAAATAAATGACTTGAAATTAAATGTTAGTTGTTAGTGAATTAGAGGTTAGTATTGCTTTTTCTTTGCTTTTGTTTAAGTCATTCTTTGGAGAACACTCAACCCACTTATCACAAGCATGGATCCTAGAACCAAGACATCTTACAAAGGAAGGAAAAAAGGCCAAGTTTCCACACAATATCATGAAAGAGGGGAGACTTACAATCTCACTAACTAGAATGTTATGCCTTTTGTGTCAAAATTTAGCGCTATGTTAAGCAATCGTAATTGGACTTATGTAGAAGTCACAACTATTTGAGGTCGGGAAATCGAATTTTGGTGTTAATGCATGTTAGAGACATAGTATAATGGACTATGCTCATGAAACATACCACACACAAAAAGAATATGCAAAGTGGGGGACCTAATCTCATCCATACTTCTGTTGATTTTGCAATCAAATAGCCTTAGGATATAGAGATATCATAGGTCTATGACATGAATGGATAAAGAAGGGGAATGAGATGAAGAGGGAGGGGGAATGGATCAAACACAAATTGGTCAAAGGAGGACTTTTACCAAATTAAGATCATTCATTCATTTTGGGAGATGGAATGTACATTCCATCAATCCCCTAAATCCAATGATCTTAATCTAGCAAGGTCAAATCAACCTTGACCAAGGCTCAACAACACAAATCAAACTCACAAAGTCAATTAAAATAGCTCTACACAATTAATTTGGCATTTAAACAATTAAAATTAATAAAAATATGCATTAAATTAAATTATGGTTGGTCAATTTCCTAAAACCTCATCAAAACACCAAAGAAATGGCCATGAGATTTATCATAGGTCAAACAAGGTCAAAAAACCTTGGAGAAAAATTTTCAGAATTTTTGGAAACTTAAAAGTATTTTTAAACAATTAAAAATATTCACAAAATCAATTAAATCATGAAAAATATAAATAATGATCCAAAAAATAATTTTAATTCAGAAAATGAAAGAGAGTTTTATTTTTAAAAAATTGGTGAAACTCTCATATTTTTTGGATCAATATTAAATTTAATATGAATTAATGAAAATAAAATAAATAAAATGAAAATCAATTAATCTGAAAAAACGTGGACCACTTGATCTCCCTCATTAATTGAGGTGACAGATCAAGTGGTCTGAAAGTGCGTTCCACCAAACACACGAGTCAGCGCGCTACATCAGTGGTATTCAAAAGCAATGCTCAAGATTAAAACGCCAAGGCTTGATCATGTGGCTCAGAACACGTCCAACACATCGCCGGAGCAAACCACCGGTCATCTTCTCCGATGACCCTGGCCGGACTGGTTCTTTCATTACCATCACAAAAATGAAAAAGAAGGACATGATCTTAAAGAGAAAAAGGCACTGATCACGAATCTGACCTCAATTCAAACTAACTCCAAATATATTGAGAGATACATGGAGTTGAATTTTGAGGTGTATGAACTGAGTTGCTTTGATTTGACCTCAAAGTAAATCAATCTTCTTGCCTACATTGGTAGGACTTCAGATAACCAAGGATCCAAGAGAATTAATGAGAATTGAGAGAGAATCGAAGAGAAGAAAAATCTGGAAAAATACCTTCAATGTTATGCAGAACTTTATCTGTCTCGCTTCAATTCGTGTTTGATCTTGCTCAAGAAGCTTGCAGAAGTAGCTTAGGATTGGCACAAGGCTTTGGATCCTGGAGTTTTTGAATCTCTAAACAGTGAGATTCAAACTCAAATTTCAAATGAAATTTCTCAGGTTTTACTTTCAAATGTGAGGGTTTCAAGTGTGGGAGGAAAAGGTGGCGGGCAAGGGTTTTATTTCTAATGCGAAGGGCCTCTTATTTATAGCTCAAGCAAGTGTTATTTGCACCTTTCAAAATATTTTCAAATTTGGCAAAGTGAAGTGCATGCTTGCATGGGCGTGTACAGGCCCATGAAGCTACTTAAATAAGTCCATATGCAAGTGTAATTGAGTCTGAATGTGGATTGTGATGCAAGGCAAAAGTGTATTGATGTTTGAAGATTGATCATTGCCAATTGATACAGTCATGTCCATACCATGCGCAGACCCCTCAAACCTTATCCAAAATGAATGAACTTGGACTCTTTGGAAAGGTTAGATCAAGAGGAAAAACTATTATCTTGAACACTTTTCCATTTGGAGCTTGTATCATGATGAATTTTGAGGTGGAAGTTTGGAAATTTCAACGTCAAAAACATTTCTAAGTGTTAAACCATATGTTCAATTATTCCACCTTGGCTAACTTTTCATGTGAGCTCCAAATGAGAAAGGTGTCTTAATAAAAGTTGTAGATATTTCAAAAAAAAACATTAAAATGGTCTCAAATTTGACCTTATTTGGATTTGGGATGAATGAGTTATGCATTTTTGAAGTTGAGGAAAATCACTTGTTCAATGGTATTGGTCCAAAATGACCTATAATGTATCCTCATATCACATGCTCATAAAAGTTGAATTAGATCTTCCTCTAAACATCAAAGTTGAATTAGACACCTTGAATTTGATTGTGAAACTTGGAAATATTTCATCTCATAAAAATTGAGCAAGTTATGGCCTTGGTAAGTTGACTTCAAATTAGGGTTTAGACAAAATGACTTATAATCTTTCAACATAAAAAAGACTTTCCAAGAAAAACTAGCTCTAGACCTCAACATGAAAGTTGTTTCAAATGTCATTTAGAGTAACGTTTATCTTGGAGTAATTTTTATATGATGAAAATTGTAGGAGATAGGGTCTGGGGGAACCCAGTTTTGACAAGTTGACTTTCTCTAGTCAACTACCATGAACCACCTTGCTAACTTGCAATTCTTTTGACTTTTTGGATTCTTGGGATATCATATATGCATAGGATGATGAAATTTGAGATTCCACCTTGAAATATTTGATCAATTGGTGAAGAAGCTTGTTGAAGAAGTTACACAAGATACCTAGATGAACCAGGGTTTCCAAGGCAAACCAATTCCAAACTCTTGAATAAATCTTGATCAAAATAACATGTAAAGATCATGGGACTCATATATGATGCCTATATCCATTGTGGATCATTCCTTGGTTGAGCTCTAAGAAATGAGTGTCTTAAACCCTAGATGTGAACTTGATGGATCAAAGGTGATCATGTGCCTTACCTATAAAAGAAGTAGACAAATGCAAAGACATATTTTTGGTATTTTGGTTAGTAAATGATAAAATAACAAGTATGATACAATCACATTGTACTTTGTGATCTCTCCCAAAACAAACCCAATGAGTAAGGGGTAAAGAGGATGCCAAGGTATGATCCCAATGCCAATGCATATGATGAGAGAGCATGAGGGATCTTAGGGTCAAAATTGGGGTCTTACAGGATCAAACCTTGGCATCCTCCTTACCCCTCACTCATTGGGTTTACATTGGGAGAGATCACCAAGCACCATTTTATTGTATCATACTTTGTATTTTATCATCTTTACTAACCAAAATACCAAAAATATGTCTTTGCATTTGTCTAACTCTTTTGTAGGTAGGGCACATGATCACCTACGATCTATCAAGCTCAGATCTAGGGTTTAAGACCCTCATTGCTAATAGTTCAATAAAGAATTGGTTTACTATGGCTTTAGACATCATATATGGATCCCCATGAGCTTCACATGTTAACTTCTTCACCAAGATTCTTCAACAATTGATCAAAGATTTCAAGGGATATTTCAAAATTCATCATCTTATGCATATATGATCCTCCATGAGAACCAAAAGTCAAGAGAATTGCAAGTTAGCAAGTTGGTTGATGGTAGTTGACCAGAGGAAATCATCTGATCAAAACTCGGGATCCCTAGACCCTATCTCCTACAATTTTTATCATATGAAAATGATTACAATAGAAACGTTACTTTAAATGACATTCCAAACAACATTCAAGTTGAGGTCTAGATCTAGTGTTTCTTCGAAAGTCATTTTTTTATGGTGAAAGATTATAGGTCATTTTGTCTTAACCCTAATTTGGAGGTCAACTTCCCAAGGCTATAACTTGCTCAAGTTTTATGAGATGAAAGATGTCTAAGTTTCAAAATAAAATTCAATATGTCTACTTCAACTTTGATGTTTGGAGTAAGAGATCATTCAACTTTTATGAGCATGTGATATGAGGATACATTATAGGTCATTTTGGACCAATACCAATGAACAAGTGATTTTCCTCAATTTCAAAAATGCATAACTCCTTCATATCAAATCCAAATTAGGTCAAATTTGTGACCATTATTAAGTACTTTGAAATAGCTAAAACTTTGATTAAGGAACCTTTCTCATTTGAAGCTCACACAAAATGTTAGCTAATGTGAAATAAGTGAACATATGACTTGACACTTAGAAAACTTTTTGAAATGTTAAAATTTCCAAACTTCCACCTCAAAATTCATCATGATACAAGCTTCAAATGTAAAAGTGTCCAACATTAAAGTTGGTCCTCTTGATCTAACCTTTCTAAAAAGTCCAATTTCATCCATTTTGGACAAGATTTGAATGCGCATGGCTTGAACATTGCATCATCATTTGGCAAAGATCAAACTTCAAACTTCCATACGCATTTGCCTTACATTCCAAGTTGATTTCAGACTTGCTCACACTCAATTATGGACCTAAAAGGATGATCTCATGGTCATGTACACGCCCATGCATCCATGCATCACTCATTGCTAATTTTGGAAACTCACTTGCAAGGTGCAAATAACACTTGGTGCAGCTACAAAATAGAGGCCTATCGGTTCAGAATTGGTGACTCCTTCGCGCTAGCTTTGATCCTAAACCCCAAACCCTTCCATTTGAGAGGAGAATCCTGAGAATTTCCTTGTAAAATTGTGTTTGAGTCGCACTGTTTTGAGATTCAAAACTCCAGGGATCCAAGGCCTTTTGTGCATCCTAATTTACTTCTGCAAGCTTCCTAAGTGAGATCAAGCACGAGCCAAGGCAAGAACAACTGAATCCAGACCTGCATTGAATGTATTTTCTAGAAAAATTCATCTCTTCGATTCTCACTCAACTCTCCATAATTCTCTTGGATCCTTGGTTGTCTGAATCCTACCAATGTAGGCAATAAGATTGAGTTGCTTTGAGGTTAAACCGAAGCAACTCAGATCATGCACCTTAAATTTCCATTCCTTGTACCTCTCAATATACTTGGAGTTAGGATAAATTGAGGCCAGATTCATGCTCAGTGCCATTTTTACTTTAAAATCATGTCCTTCTTTTTTATTTTAGTGATGGTTATGATTGGACCAGTCCGGCGAGGCTCGCCTGAGAAGGTGACTGGAGATTTGCTCCGGTGGTGAGTTGGCAAGGTCCAGAGCCACATGATCTTTTTAAAATGTTTTAATTATGAGCGTTGGTTTTGATTACCTAGTTTGTGGCGCGCTGACTCAAATCCACCATGGAATGGGCGCTTGTGGCCATTTGATCTGCCACCTCAATTAATGAGGGAGATCAAGTGGTCCATGTTTTTTCTGATTATTTGATTATTTTATTTGTGTTATTTTCATTAATTCATATTAATTTTAATATTGATCCAAAAAATATGAGTTTCACCAAAAAAAATTAAATAAATTCCTCTTTCATTTTCTGAATTAAAATTATTGTCTGGTTCATTATTAATATTTTTCAAGATTTAATTGTTTCTGTGAATATTTTTAATTGTTTAAAAATAGTTTTAAGTTTCTAAAAATGATGAAAAAATTTCTCCAAGGTCCTTTGAACTTGTTTGACCTATGATAAATATCATGGCTATTTCTTTGGTGTTTTGATGAGGTTTTAGGAAATTGATCAACCATAATTTAATTTAATGCATATTTTAGTTGATTTTAATTGATTAAATGCCTAATAAATTGTGTTGAGCTTCTATTATAGACTTGTTGAGTTTGACTTGTGTCGTTGGGCCTTGGTCAAGGTTGATTTGACTTTGTTAAGTTAAGATCATTGGATTTAGGGGATTGATGAAATGTACATTTCATCTCCCAAAATGAATGAATGATCTTAATTTGGTAAAAGTCCTCCTTTGACCAATTTGTGTTGATTCCATTCCCCCTCCCTCTTCATATCATTCCCCTTCTTCATTCATTCATGTCATTGGACCTATGATATCTCAATATCCTAAGGCTAGTTGATTGTAAAATCAACATGAGTATGGATGAGATTAGGTCCACCATATTTTTGCATATTCTTTTTGTGTGTGGTATGTTTCATGAGCATGGTCCATCATACTATGTCTCTAACATGCATTAACACCAAAATTCTATTGCCCAGTCTCAAATAGTTGTGACTTCTACATAAGTCCAATTACGATTGCTTAACATAGCGTTAAATTTGGGACACAAAAGGCATAGCATTCTAGTAAGTGAGATTGTAAGTCTCCTCTCTTTCATGGTATAGTATGGAAACTTGGCCTTTTTCCTTCCTTTGAAAGATGCCTTATTCAAGGAACCATTCTTGGGAATAGTGGGTTGAGTGTTCTCCAAAGAATGACTTAAACAATACAAAGCAAAAGAAATACTAACTTTTAATCAACTAACCACTAACATTTAATTTCAAGCCATTTACTTTTATGTACTTTAATTTCAAGCTCTATTCATTTGCCATTATTCATACCATTCAATTTGTTTACTTTAATACCATTTTCACTTTGCCCCCTTGGGCCATAATTTGTGATATATTATATTTGTATATACTTGTTTATTTTTGTGGTCTTTTGACCTTAATATACATAATAAAAACAAAAACCCTAAATGACATTTGTGTGGACTGTTGGATTTGCTCTGAGACAATGGACTTAGAATTAGGCAACACTCCCTATGCAAAAGGACTTGGCCAATGCCAACTTTCATGAAACCAAGTGCTTGTGAAGTGAACATTCATCTGATACAATGTTGAAGATCCATTAGAGTTCATCTGTAACATGATTATATTGAAGTTGTTATTTTGAACCTGGGTCTAATGCCTACTTTTGGGAGTCATTTGATGCATGGGAAATTTTGAAGAAGATCATGGAGTTGCTAATATTGGATGTGGCTATCTTTATTTGATGCCTTGCTTTCATCTTGCTATTTGTGTATTGACATTGCTTGATTCTAAAGTCCAAGGGAAATTTGGGTTTCTATACGACATTCTTGTCTATTGGATTGCAACCCATTGGTCAGATCTTTTCAACTCTTAACTTTTAAATATGTGCTTAGGATTAGTCTTTTCATCTCCTCCCCATTTCTTTAATTTCAAAATCTCTCCCTCCCTTTTTAAAATCATCTTTGCTTGTGATTTCTAAACGTAGACCATATTGCAAATTAGAAACTTTGGCCTTATGTCATTGCATTTTTAAAACTCTTTTCTTAATCAAATTTGTAAATAAACTTAACTATACTTGACTTAAAATTTCAAAAACACAAAAAGAACTAACACTCATTCAAACCATTTTTAGGCCTCTTATGCCTTTTTTAAACTTAAATTTTGTTAAAAGTAATCCACTCACTTTTAAATTGATACCACGAACTACGAGGTTTTGGTCCCTCATTTTTATGTTGGTACGTAGGCACAAGTCCGAAGGTCTTGTCAAATACAAAAATATAATTAATGAATTCTTTCCTCATCCCCCCACCCTATTTATTGCAAACATCATTTTGTACAAAAACACATATGCACAAAAGAAAGGGCTCCCTAGGAGTACCTAGGACGCTTTGGGTGCTAACACCTTCCCTCTATGTAACCAACCCCCTTACATGTAATCTCTGGCATTTTATTAGTTTTAATTTGAAAACTTCTTATATTTTTTTGTTTGTACTTTTCCCTTTTCCCTTGGAAACAATAAAAGTGCGGCGGCGACTCTGGTTTTATTTATGTCTTGCTTATCAATAGCTTGATGATCATGAATTTACCGCTACATAAATTAAGTGGCGACTCTGCTGGGGAGTAGTCTCCAATGGGTTTAGCCTACTTTTTTGTGTGCATATAATTGTATATTTAATGTATGTATATTTGTTTGTGTGATATAATCTGCTTGTTGTGCTTGGTGATCTCTGAGTGGTGAGCTAAGTTCTAACCCGAACTTGAGTGCAATTAAGATAGGAGGATGGTATAGTCGTGTTCGACTTGTGTGGAGTAGTCCTTCACAAGTTGGCTTGAGATCCATCTACTCAGTGGAGACCCTTTTGGAGTTATGAATGTCACACAAGTTATTTGTGGTTAGGAATTACTCTCTAATTTGGGGTCCGAGAAGTTGAGGACCGTAGAACATTTAACCCATCTTGGCCTATTTAGGACGTAGTGCGGAGACTGTTCAAGTGTAGACTTGATAACAGTTCTTACGTGATACTACACTCAGACAAGTTTATCTTGAGAATATTATGGGTTGATGAGTCATTCATCCTAACCTGTAATATCCGATAGATGGAATTAAGACTTTGGGAACTTTTTATAACATGATCTATAGGTTTTTATCCTTAGTTCACTCCTTTGGGATGGTTCTTACCCAAACTCCATGCTCGTGACTCACAATAAACCCTTGATTCTTGGTTGATCCAATCAAGTCTTGTCAATATCAATGGAACTTGGGTGTTGATAAGGTGAAAACGATAATCCACAAAAATGGATGATTGATCTTGACAATGACTTGATTCATCCCTTGACCTTTGTTTGATTGCCTTGTGTGTGATCCCTTATTTGTGATTGTTGCATTCATGCATTCATGCGCATCATAAAATTCATCACATAATAATTTCAAGGAACTGAGGTCTTATTTGTAAATATTTTCAAACCATGGATTATGGATGAAGGAACACTAAGAATTACAATTTCAGATGTCCAGACTTGAAAGAGTTAAGGAAACTAGCATCCTTTGTATTAAATCCCCTGGACTTCAAGCAACGTCATGGGAAACTTCTTTCTATCTTATTTGCTGATGTGGTTGAAGGACTTTTGAGTGTGTTGGTTCAGTTCTATGATCCTTTCTACCATTGCTTCACTTTTCCTGATTATCAGCTTATGCCTATGTTAGAGGAGTATGCCCATCTCTTGGGAATACCTATTTCTAGCAAAATGCCATTTAGTGGATTGGAAGAGATTCCCAAATCTCATATTATAGCTGAAGCTCTTCACTTGAAGAAGTCTGAGATAGAGGCTCATTGGGTGAAGAAAGGAGGATTATTTGGGTTGACTTATGATTTCCTCATCAAAGAAGCTACTACCTTTGCTCAAGCTGGTAGTGTGGATTCTTTTGAAGTTATCTTTGTGTTTCTTATCTATAGATTAGCTTTGTTCCCTAACATTGAAGGTCTTGTTGATGTTAACGCCATTAGAATCTTCGTGATTGGGAATCATGTGCCTAATTTATTGGGTGATATGTATTTCTCTTTGCATCTAAGGAATTCTAAAGGTGGTGGAACTATTGTCTGTTGTGTTCCTCTTCTGTATAAGTAGTTTATTTCGCACTTGCCTTAGACACCTGCTTTTATGGAGAGCAAAGAATGTCTAAGGTGGTCTCAGAGACTTATGTCTCTCACTAATGATGACATAGTTTGGTACGACTCTTCATTGAGTGGTTTGGAGATTATTGTGGTGAATTCTCCAATGTTCCTCTCATTGGTACACAAGGAGGAATCAACTACAACCCTACTTTGGCTCGTCGTCAACTTGGGTTCCCCTTGAGAGACAAGCCTAATAATACTTTGTTAGAAGGTATTTCCTATCAAGAGGGTAAAGATCCCCAATATTTGAAGCAGAAGATTGTACATGCTTGGTATAATGTGCATAAGAAAGGAAGATCTGAGCTTGGTCCACGCAATTGTATAGCTTTGGTAGCTTACACTACTTGGGTGAAGAAGAGAGCTTTGGAATTGAAGATGCTCTATGCCTGTGAAAGACTTGTGTCTATGGTTGTGGTTGAGCCATTAACTCTCCCTAACCAAGATGTAGAAGAGTTGTAAGACACGCTCGCCAAGATGAAGCAAGAGAAGGATATGTGGGAAGAGCGTTTCCATGCTTTGAGCCGAAAGCATGAGAAGTTGCAGCTTGAGTCTAAGGATAAAGATGCACTTATTGAGCTTCTTGAAGATCGAGTAACAAAGAGACAGAGAGAACCAGAGGGTCCATATTCCTCTAGTATGCCTCAGCCTTCCATCGCTTGGAAGAAGATTGTTGATCAGCTTGTCCTCGAGAAGACTCGGATGAAGACTTCTTTTGAGTCTGAGATCCGACGCATTTGAAGGAAGTACGCGTCTGCGGCCCAATCTTCTGATGTTGTTGTTAGGGATCCTTAGGATGACTAGTCTCCTTTTCTCTTGTATTTTGTATTTTGGTTTCTAAAATTGTACTCAATGTAATCCTTCAAATTATATAAATAAAAGAGATTTTTATGGTCAAATAAAATTGTTGCAACTGTTATTATTATATATATTTGCAAATAATATAGTAAGCTCCTTGGAAAACAAAACAATCAAGCATTGCATTTCATGCATCATTGGCATATAGGTTTCTCTTTTGCCAGATGTCTTATTGGTATTTCTTTTGTGCTTCAGCCAAGCTGACTCATCGATACAATACCCGCGTCAATCACTCAAGAATTATGGAACATCTAGAGAAAGAGAACAGAGATTTGAAGGACAATCGTCCGTCTGACTGCCATGTTGGAGTTAATGTTAGCTGCTCAGAGCCAATCTTCTCCAATGTCTACGACTCCTCCTCCTCAGAGGATTGTTATTTCTGAGGTTGCTACCTCTACCATTCCTACTACTGATGCTCACTTTGTGCTTGCCATGCATGCCGGATTCCCGTGGGGAATACCGCACAATTTTGTGCCTGAAGGTTTTGCGCCTACATTAGCTTCCATGCCGGCATCTAGCCCGGTCATGTCCGTGCCACCACTAGTTGTGCATACTCTACCCCGTGTTGAATACACCATCTATCATTCTGAACCGTCTGAGGGCCCTGATGTGTATGAGAAAATGGATGAAATGAAAGACCAATTCCTGGAGCTGCGAAAGGAGTTGAAGACCTTTAGGGGTAAAGATATGTTTGGTAAGAGTGTTGTGGAACTTTGCTTGGTTCCGAATGTCAAAATCTCGGTGAAGTTTAAAGTCCCTGACTTTGAGAAGTACAAGGGGAATACTTGCCCGCTCAGTCATCTCATCATGTATGCTAGAAAGATGTCGACGCAAACTGATAATGATCAGTTATTGATTCATTATTTTCAAGACAGTCTGACGGGTGCCGCCTTGAGGTGGTACATGGGTTTGGATGGTGCGAGCGTCCATACATTCAATGATTTGGGTGAAGCCTTTGTGAAGCAGTACAAGTATAATGTGGATATGGCGCCAGATAGAGACCAGTTGAGATCTTTGTCTCAAAAGGATAAGGAGACGTTCAAGGAGTATGCTCAGTGATGGAGAGAGCTTGTCGCTCATATTACCCCTCATTTGGAAGAAAAGGAGATGACCAAGATCTTCCTCAAGACCCTGAGCTCATTTTATTATGAGTGGATGATTGCTAGTGCCCCCAATGATTTTACTGAAATGGTAAACATGGGGATAAGGATAGAAGAAGGTGTTCGAGAAGGACGGTTATCTAAGGAGGAAGCTTCAACCAACAAGAGGTATGGTAACAGTTTTGCTAAGAAGAAGGAGAACGAGGCTAATGCAGTATCTATTGGGAGACAGAGGAGGCCTCATGTAAGAAGAAGTCAACCACCCCGTCAACACCATCATCAAGTATCGTCTGTGATTCCAGTATTTCTGAACAATCAGTCAACACCAATTCAACAACAACGTCAATAACCGCCACAACAACGAACAAACACCTACAACAACAACAGCAAAAATCATCAACAACAAAACTTTTAGAGGAAGAAGGTCTCTTTCGACCCAATTCCTATGACTTATGCCGAATTGTACCCATCGTTGGTTCTCAAGAACCTTTTGCAACCAAGGAATCCACCTCAAATCCCCGAACCACTTCCATGGTGGTACAAACCGGAACTTCGATGTGCTTTTCACAAAGGAGCTCCCGGTCATGATATTGAGAATTTCTACCCCCTGAAGTATGAAGTCCAAAAGCTGGTTAAGAGTGGAATGGTGTCCTTTGAGGACCGTGCGCCGAACGTCAAAGCTAACCCACTGTCTGCCCATGGAAATTCAGCTATTAATATGGTGGAAGGCTGTCCTGGGGAATTCAAAGTATATGGTGTACGCTTCATTAGAAGGTCCTTGGTGAGGATGCACAAGGATATCTGCTTGGTAAGCGATTGCGAGCATGACCATGATGGTTGTGCAATTTGCAGTGTAAATTCTAGAGGTTGTATGATTGTGAAGAGAGACATCCAGAGGTTGATGGATGAAGGTATGATTCAGATTCTCAAGTCTCGTCACTTAGGTGACGATGTGAATGTTATAGTCCCCGTTTTCAAAACTCCAGAGAGAGTGGTGATCTAGTACGATAGCATCAGCAGTAACAGTGTCAGTGATAGACCGGTTTCGCCTTTGGTAATACGGTTAGCAGGCCCCGTCCCATATGCCTCCGATAAGGCTGTCTCATATCAGTACAATGCTACCATGTTAGAGAATGGTCAAGAGGTTCCTTTGCCTATGACCAGTTATGTTGTGAGTATAGCTGACGTTACTAAGGTGACCCGTAGTGGTCGTGTCTTTGGGTCGGTGTTCCCGAAGAATATGGAAGACTTATCTGTTAGCAAGAAAGTTGATGTGCCTGTAGTAAATCCTGTTAGCGCTCTAAAGTGTCAGTCTGGTGAATCCAATGGTTTAAAGCCTAACGATGACGAGGAGGTACTCAGATTGATTAAGAAGAGCGAGTTTAATGTGGTGGAGCAGCTGCTCTAAACTCCCTCCAAAATTTTAGTGTTGTATCTACTTATGAACTCAGAAGCGCATAGAGAAGCACTACAAAAGGTTTTAGAGCAAACGTATGTGAAACATGATGTTACGGTGGATCAATTCGATCATATTGTGGCTAACATCACTTCCTGCAACAATCTCAGCTTTTGTGATGAAGAACTCCCCGAGGAGGGTAGAAATCATAACTTGGCTCTGCACATTTCAATGAACTGAAAGAGGATGCTCAGTCAAATGTGTTGGTTGACACCGGTTCTTCATTGAATGTACTTCCGAAGTCAACTTTGTCAAGGTTGTTATACCAAGGAGCTCCGATGAGATATAATGGTATAATCGTCAAAGCATTTGACGGTTCTCGCAAGACTGTGATAGGTGAAGTGGACCTTCCTTTGAAGATAGGTGTCGCATTACGCGAAAAACCAGCGGGAAAAGAAAGAACAACAGAGCCGCCACCGTGCGTTATTTATCCCAAAAGAGGGAAAGGAAACGCTCGAAGTAAACCTAGGAAAGAACATGGTCTCGCGACCAAAGAGGATGGGTTCGGGAGTCGGTTATGCGAAGGGAAGGTATTAGCACCCCTACGCATCCGTAGTACTCTACGGGATCCACGCACAATAGGAAGGAAAATTGGTTGCTAAACACTGCTCAAACACACACACTGGCTGAAAGAGACACAAGAAACTGACTGAAACCGACTCGGCAGGATGTCGCATCCTGGGCCTACTTAGTCTATCAGGCACAGACATCAGAGTCGAAGTAGTTCGGACTGGGGAGACGACACATGCTCGCTAGGATGTCGCATCCTATGCATACGTATCTTCTCGGACGAGAGAAGAATCAGAGCATTCGTAGCTCGGCTGACACGCACACAAACAAACACAAGCAAAGGCAAACGTGGAGTCCGAATGCCAATCACTGGACTTACATCAGCATCCGAACCTAAACACACACACACTGGAACCCAAATGCCACTCGATGGACTTACATCAGCTTCCAAGCACACAACAACACAACAAGTTAATAGGGAGTCGGGGACTCGAGCCTATAACTGTCAAGCACACACACTCAAACAAACAGACAACAAATTGCTAAGGAGTCAGGCACTCGAGCCTAGCAACTGCCAAACAACTTACACAAAAAAGGAAAAAAAGCGCCCGGAGAGATCAGCTCAATCTCCTGCCTACATACTTCATCTGGTATGAAGATCAGGGCGATGTAGTTCCCCTACGCAGGGATAAGGATCTAGCCTAACCAGATAACAGAGGGAGACACAACTCTAGGGAGACTACGACTCGAGCCTAGATGTTGTCATGCAAAATCAACCCTAAGTTAAGGTTTCTAGCTAAATGGCACAAGGGCCAACCTATCCTAGACAAGGCTTGCACAGGAAGCAAGGGTCTCGATTGCAACTAGGGCAAGAGAAAGGGGAGGTCTCGATCGCAACGAGGGCGAGAGAAAGGAGAGATCTCAATCACACAGGGGTGAGAGAAAAGAGTTAGTGTTAGTGGTTAGTCAAACTCGGCAAGACATCGCGTCTCGTGCCTACGTATCTCATCTGAACATGAGAATCAGAGTTGCCGTAGTTCGGCTACGGAGGGACAAAGGTCTCGATTGCAACTAGGGCAAGAGAAAGGGAAAGTCTCGATCGCAACGAGGGCGAGAGAAAGGAAAAGTCTCGATCGCAACGAGGGCGAGAGAAAGGAAAAGTCTCGATCGCAACGAGGGCGAGAGAAAGGATCGCAACGAGGGCGAAAGCAAACAAGGATTAGTCTAAGTTAAACCTATCTTGCACAAGAGCAAGTCTAAGCTAAACCTAAGAGGCAAAGCAAGCAAATACAATCACATGAAGCACACACTATATGCACACAAGAGGCTCACACAAGGGTTAGGCACTGAGGCCAACTGGAATAGGGTCAAAGAGTTGCTCTTAACCTTGCCATTGAGAGGCTAAGGTGAAGCAGATGAAAGGAGATGAGGGGTGTGCCTCATTGCTCTTATCCCTGAGCAGGGAGAGCATATCAGAAAGTGTGGGAGCTCAGAAAGATGGAGCTCTTTCCACATTATTGACTCGATAGATCTTGGGTTTGGATCTCAATGCTACAACCATGTAATGGGAGCAAGGAGAAGACTCACTGAATAGTGGGAGATAGGCTACTTATCTCTTATATCCACCGATTGCCTTACTTGAAGGACTTTTCCTGCTTGGGACAAAATTAAACACACACAAGCATTGCCTCTTAAGGAGGACTTCAGACAGTTTGCCCGGCCAAATAACAGGCCGGGTCTCCAGACTACATGAAGAAAAAGAAAATATACCTCAAGCAAGTTGCTAAATAGCAAAGCAAAGCAAGTTCAGAGAACTAAGCAACTAATGGTACCTGAAATAGTCAAACAGATCAGTACACAGACAAACAACAGTAAACAGCAAAAGTCAATAGTTAAGTTGTACAATCAGACATAATCACAATGCACGAAGGTGCAAGCCATAAGCTCATACTCAAAGGTCAACCCTACAAAACAAATTCAAATTAGTCATACACAAACAAACAGTCAATTCCCATTGGATAATCATCATCAAGCCTAAGCACATGTGCTTCTAACCTGAAACAAAAACTCAAATGTGAGAGCACAGACCACTAGGACAAGGCCTAGGGTCAAAAGAGGGAAAAAAATCCAGGACAGAAGCTGATACTCCATATGAAACTCATTTAATCAAGTACTAACATGTCCTAAAATTAAGGGAGCAGGCAAGATTGAATTATTTCTAAGCCTAGGGGTAGAATGGTCATTTCACAGTTAGGGAGTAATATCTATACATGAAAATTCTAATTATATCTAAACTAGATTTAATATTTCTAAAATCTAATTATTCTAATCTAAAATTGTTTAATTCTAATTAACTAACTCTATAGTCAATTTTTAATATTTTCACAATTAATCCTAAAATTAATGTTTCTAATAACTTCTATTATCAACTAAAATTTCTAATTAGCTTCTAAAATCTATTTAGACTAATCCTAAAATTATCTCTAATTCTAACAGTATCCCTAATGTCTTCTAAAAATCTCCTAAGTCCTAATCAATCCTAATCGATCCTAATTAACTACTAATATAATAATTAACTACCTAAACAAGGAGATGGACTAACAGAATGGGCCTTGCGTTCAGTAAGCCCAAACGTACAGCAACACAAGAAGGAGCCAAAGGCTCACATCCTTCATCTTCTCCACGAATCAGCCGCGGATATGAGGGAAGGAAGTAGGTCACGAAGGACCAAGCCGCGGCGACTCCATCGCCGGCGGCGACAACCTCAAACAACGAAGCCATCGCACTGCGCTCCGCCTCTTTACCCTAATCGACACACTAAACGACTTCTCCACACATACACACACAACAGAAGCTAACGCGATTCAGCACTTACCGACGATGGTGAAGACGAGTTCGACGCTCAGATGATTCGAAGCTCCGTCCGACCTTCCGATCCTCCGACCCTCTCTGGTGCGATTTGCTTTTTTGAAGAGCGATGAGGATGATGAACGATGAAGGTCGTCGATTGTACCCCGACGAGGATGCGCCGCGAAGGTTGAAGATCGTCAAATTCGAAAGTGGAGTTCCTCAGCTACCGTGAGTTGTTGCTCTTCGATTCCCTCTTTTCCTCTTTTGTAATTTTTGTTAATCGCCTTCTTCTACTTCTTCTGTCTTCTTTCTCTTTGTGATTTAACGGTGGTTCTTGGTAAGTTGAAGAAGGTTGTATGAATGGGAGGTTGAAATGGTGGCTGGTTCTGTGAGTTGGTCACGGTTGTTGAAGATTTGGATTGTGAAGTTGTTAGAGTTTGGAGGTGGTTGTTGGGTTGGAAGAGAGGTTGGTTGAGGGTTGAGGCTGAAGGATTGGTTGAAGACGATTCCAGATCGTGATTGTGAAGTGTTTCAGAATTCCTTCCGATTGTAAATTTTTTCTGTTAGTTTTCTTTCTCTTTTCGTTTTTCTTGCTGCTCTCGATCTCTTGAAAAATCTGTTGGAGACTGGTGCTAGCCAAAACCAAATTCTGTTGCAGGTTGTGGAATATTTGGTGAAGTTTGTTTAGAGGTGCGATGAGGATTCGAGAGCGTGCTGGAAGATGGGAAGAAGATTGATTTTATAGGGTGATGATACTGATTTTTCTGTTATGGATTGGTTATTATGCAGGTTGTGCTTTTGGAAGTTTGATGCTGCGTTCTGCGTTTTCTATAGCTTGGCGTGCGTTTTCAGTGTTGTAAATGCGGTTTGGGAATTGTAAATGCGTTTGGTTGCAGCAGCTTGTGCGAGCTTGGAACGCCGTATTGCATTTTACAGCACGCACTATCCCTCTTTCAATTCATTCTACTGCACATTGTTTTTTTGTCTTTTCTGGATATATCTTTTTTTGGTTAATATTATATGGATATGTACATGAGCTTTAACGTGTTGGACTCACTGGGACATAAAAATGGATTAAGGTTTGATTTTTTTGGGATTTTGTCGTAACTTTTATGCATTGAATGTGTAATGTAGGTAATTGAATTAGTAATGCGAGACATTAGTGAAATGTTTAAATTGGAATTGAATACATGTGATTTTGGAAATTGGCTTATGTAATGAAGGTGCAGTTTTGCAACTAATGGTTGAAATTTTTGGAGTGCATTTGAATTGTCAATTAGAAATAATGGTTTATGATGGTAAACCGTCTTTGGATTGAATCTAAAGGAGGAATTGAAATGTGTATGTAAATGATCATTAATGGTTTGGAAAAAGAATCAAATGGTTACATGGATTGTTTTAGAAATTAGGAATTAGTAAAAATGAAATATGGATTTGGTAAGAGGATTTGGATTACTAGTGGATTTTATTGTAAAAAATGGACTTAAAAAAAGTTATGGATATGCAAATGGGCTATTGAAGATAATGGATCAAATGGATATTAGGAATTGGAGTTGAATGGATATCTGGTTTATGGACATTTGGTTTTAAAATGCGGATATGGGTTAGTGATATGGACAAGGATGGTATATGGGTATTTGGTTAGACGGTTGACTTTTATGGGCCCCAGCCGACTTGGTTACGCACTGTGGGCTCCTGAACCCCCAACTTTGGCCAACTTGCTACAACATGAGCCTTAATTCACATGAGCTTTCCAGAACGACCATAGGACCTTTTCCAGCATGAAAATCCCTTGCTCTCTTGTTCAGATGACTTCTTCTGATCAGTTTTGCATGATAAAAATGCACTATGCTATGCAATGCTAAGGCAATGTTAATGACCTAAAAAAATGAAATGAATGTACAAATGGGAGGGTGCAAATTTGAGGTGCTACAGCTGCCCCTATTCAATCAACTGGGAACCCGAATGGATGAGAGCAACGGCTGTCAGACTTTCAGGGTAAACAGGGATTGAATACCAAGAACCGTAGAAATTTGCACCGACTGGATATAATACAAGAAAACCACGTCATTTACCGATGACAACTGCATGACAACTTCAGAAAAGCAAAACCATTTACCGATGGTTGGAAACTGGAAACTTGATATTTACCGATATCAACTTCAGCGAGACCATTTACCGATGGCGGCTGGAGAAAACAAACTTCTGAAAAACAAAACCATTTACCGATGGTTAAAACTTGATATTTACCGATATCAACTTCAGCCAGACCATTTACCGATGGCTGCTGGGAAAACAACTTCTGAAAAACAAACCATTTACCGTTGGTTAAAACTTTGATATTTACCGATATCAACTTCAGCACGACCATTTACCGATGGCTGCTGGGAAAACAACTTCTGAAAAACAAACCATTTACCGATGGTTAAAACTTTGATATTTACCGATATCAACTTCAGCACGACCATTTACCGATGGCTGCTGGGAAATAACTTCTGAAAAACAAACCTTTTACCGATGGTTAAAACTTTGATATTTACCGATATCAACTTCAGCACGACCATTTACCGATGGCTGCTGGGAAAACAACTTCTGAAAAACAAACCATTTACCGATGGTTAAAACTTTGATATTTACCGATATCAACTTCAGCACGACCATTTACCGATGGCTGCTGGGAAAACAACTTCTGAAAAACAAACCATTTACCGATGTTTAAAACTTTGATATTTACCGATATCAACTTCAGCACGACCATTTACCGATGGCTGCTGGGAAAACAACTTCTGAAAAACAAACCATTTACCGATGGTTAAAACTTTGATATTTACCGATATCAACTTCAGCACGACCATTTACCGATGGCTGCTGGGAAAACAACTTCTGAAAAACAAACCATTTACCGATGGTTAAAACTTTGATATTTACCGATATCAACTTCAGCACGACCATTTACCGATGGCTGCTGGGAAAACAACTTCTGAAAAACAAACCATTTACCGATGGTTAAAACTTTGATATTTACCGATATCAACTTCAGCACGACCATTTACCGATGGCTGCTGCAACTGGGAATTCGATATTTACCGATATCGAAGAAAACTGGGCCATTTACCGATGGCATCTCCGCTTGGGGAGGAACAAAATCTTCGTAGTAGAAACAAACAAGACGTTTACCGACGACTTCTGGGGATTTCGATTTTATTAACAGGAGAACAAAGAATGACCAGACATTTACCGATGACTGGGGTGAGACTTGATGTTTACCGACATCGAAAGATGATGTTTACCGACATCAAAAAGAATGACCAGACATTTACCGATGACTGGGTGGAACTCGATGTTTACCGACACCGAAACAATGGCGTTTACCGACACCAAAAAAAGACCAGACATTTACCGATGACTGGGTGGAATTCGATGTTTACCGACACCGAAACAATGGCGTTTACCGACACCAAAAGAATGACCAGACATTTACCGATGACTGGGTGGAACTCGATGTTTACCGACACCGAAACAATGGCGTTTACCGACACCAAAAAAAGACCAGACATTTACCGATGACTGGGTGGAATTCGATGTTTACCGACACCGAAACAATGGCGTTTACCGACACCAAAAAAGAAGACACACGCGGGTGTTGACATGACACTTACTGGTATCACAAGAACGACATCTTAGATATGTCAAGGCAAGACTGATCACTTGCTGGGGGTCTCACTGGGGGAGAAACAAACTTCTGTCACCATCGGGCGAGGAAATAAACCTCTGTCACCATCGGGTGAGGAAATAAACCTCTGTCACCATCGGGTGAGGAAATAAACCTCTGCGGGGATAATCAATTCTGAATGCTGTCAAAGCAACCGTAGCAGACTTGCTGTGTTGATGTTGAATAAGATGGTCCTCCTCTGCCGGGGATACGGTCTGATGTGGTTTCGAACACATGAATGTATATGTTTGAATTTTTCCATGGCGTAATGCTCCATATGGAATGGAAATGCTACGCAATTTGAGGATGCAATGATTACTATATGCAATGCAATATGATGAGAACTCTGCGGGGGAGTACACAGGACGACTGTGCTGAGGAATCTTCAAGATAATCCCGCTGGGGGGAACAACACAACTGCTGGGGAACCAACAATACGAATCCGCTAGGGGAAGACAAGGCAACTCGCTGGGGAGTAACAAAGCAACTCTGTTAGGGGAAAACAAAGGTAAACTGCTGGGGATAGCCCAATCAATCCACACAAATTCCGCTTGGGGAAATAAAAAACTCCGCTGGGGAAGCTAAAACAGGCAATTCTCTGGGGATAAGGCTCATACAAACCTCAGATAAAATAGGCCCTGCTTTGGGGAATAACCGCTACTCCGCCGGGGACGACCCACAATGTTCACAAGTAGAAACGACTCAGCTGGGGATGTAGGTATCGACCTGCTATGGAAACTCGTCCAATCTACTGGTGGGATGAACTCTGCTGGAGAAATATTTCGTGAAACCCGCTCCACTCGGGGATCAAGGTCACAACAGCGAGCAAACAGGAAGGAACACCAAGGATACCGGGTTGTAGGTATGAAACGGGTGACCGACCAAAGCGTGAATTGGTTTGAATGCCATAAGTACATCGACCTGATCGTCGGAAACTTCTTCGGTCTGAATACCGGAAAAACATAAGTACATCGACCTGATCGTCGGAAACTTCTTCGGTCTGAATACCGGAAAAAACATAAGTGCATCGACCTGATCGTCGGAAACTTCTTCGGTCTGAATACCGGAAAAAACATAAGTGCATCGACCTGATCGTCGGAAACTTCTTCGGTCTGAATACCGGAAAAATTGGCCTGAGCGCCAAAGCGTGAATTGGTTTGTGTTCCAAAACACTCAACATCCTGAAGAGGGCTAGAAAAGCAGTCTTGTTAAAGGATGGACATTCGATTCCATAAGGAACACGAATCTTACTCTGCTGGAGATAACAATCGAGAGATTGACCAAAGAGTGCATGAGACATATTATCTACAGCCGTCAAAACGTAGATAATAACCTCGCATGGAAGATTATCCATAACCGGGTTGTAGGTTGTTAAATGAATAATCGACCGAAAAGAAAGGCATCAGGGTACCAGGAATAGGTATGCAAAAGATGACCAATCAAAAGAGGATAAAGTTGCTAACTCGGAGCTAATACCCAAAGGCAGGGGAAGACCCAATGGGGACAATACTGCTTGATCAAGGCAAGTATCCACAGGGGACAAGACCATTAATACCACAAAGAGGGGATTACATCTACCGGTTTGTAGGCAGAAAACCACGGAAAAGTAACCAGTCATCATCGGGATGAGCACAAAGGGTTAATTCCATCAAGGGGATGAAAGTGGGATTTTACAACTACCAGCTTGTGGGTAGAAAACCACAAAGATAGGACTTACAGCTACCGGTTCGTAGGTAGAAGCCACAAATTCCGTTGAGGATAAGATGAATGAGTGCCGATTAGTGAGCAACTATTCATTTATGCCCCAGGGAAGCACAGGAGACAGCCAACAGGAAGCCAATTTAGGATCGATCCAAAAAGGCAGACTGAAACAGGACTCATCCTAATGAGGAAAGAACTCAATAGGGAAAACCCATCCCGTGTAGGGAGGGAACAGAAACAACCGTCATCCCCGAGGATGTATCTCAGTGGGGAAATGGCAGGAAAGGATATACACTTTCTGCTTAAGGGGTTGGCTCTACATGGAGAGATCAGACACACCCAACTTTGCTAGGAGAAAATCTACTGGAGAGATCTGTATCAACAAATAGCAGGAGGCAAACATCAACAGATACACGGCAACAGCTGCAACATGAGTATCCAAATGCTATGATTATGCATGTATGCATTATGCATGATGAATGTATGATGAATGCTGACAAACAGACATGCTCAACACGCAGGTCCGGGAATCAACCGTCCGGAGAGAAAACCAAAGCCAACAGAGAGCAAAGAAAATCCACTGGGGACCGGGATATCAGGGAACACTTATCCTGCAGGGGAGGAAGGCCACCGGAGGCTTCCGGAGGGATCGTCAGTCACAACCGGAGAACAGAGTTCAACATACAGGCGTATGCGCCACAACAACTTGTGCTGGAAATCAGGGATACCAAGAAGCAACCAGATCTCTGATGAGGATACATAAGCATTGGTAAAGCTCATCATGCCAACAACTCCGCTGAGGATCCATCTGAGGGCATGACATAGTACTGGGATGTCAATCCACCGAATACTAAATCTTCAAAGAAAAACACCCACGTTGGGGGAGAGAGGAAGACTACTCTGTTGGAGAGAGGAAAGTTGAAGTCTTCAGTAAACACTCTGCTAGGGGAGCTGCCCCACAATAATGTCCGAAACGGCAAACTTGCTGGGGATGCCCCACGATAGGGCTCAAACAGCACTCTACTGGGGATGCCCCACAATAGAGCTAACAGGGATTTGGAGGAAGAATCTGTACTGCCGGGAACATGAAGATGAACAACTTCAACCAACACTGCAATGAGCAACCTTGCTGAGGAGAAACCATACGAGGTTCTGCAGGACAAAGATACAGTCATGCTCGAGATACGAACAATTGTCTTACATGTTGGTAATCATACCACCCTCGGGAGAGCACTGTGGGTCTCCTAAGTATTCTTCCATCACTGTGAATGTTCACTTTGTTAAAGAACAATTTTTTGAAAATTTTTGTTTATTTTGAAAACAATGATACTTTATCAATTAAAAACATGCAAAACATTTGTTGAGTTGAAAACAAATAAGAGTGCAAATAATGAGATAAAAGCTCAAATTGATGTGATGGAATGGTAGTCTGCAAAGGGCGAGACTCCATAGATCTGTACAAGTTTGAAATCGGTGATGTATATTGGAGAGGGCTACATTGAACATAATGACCTTTCCTCTACCATTCTGAATTTTCGATGTATTCAAAGCTTCAGTCGACGATGGATCGAGAATCCCTGACGGATGACAGATGTACAGCACAGTCTTGTCAAGATGCAGTTACTTGCCAAATCCCTAATTTTTGCCTAGATTGCCCCAGTGTGAGGTGTTCAATCTAGCGGGATGCAAATTCTTTTTTTTTTTTTTTTTTTTTTTTTTTTTTTTTAATGTCTCTAACTTTTGCCTGGATCGCCCTTTCGGGTTTTCAATCCACCGAGACGCTCCTTTTTGCTTAAGTCGCCCTTTGGGGTGTTCGACTTAGCGAGCTATTCTGTTTTTTCTTTTAGGCAAAGTATTTCTTGACTGCATCGGAGTTCAACAGGACGAGTGAACTTCTCCATCCATTGTTGTAAGTGTCAGAACATTGCCTGAAAAGGCTCTCTTGACAACATATGGACATTCATAGCTTGGGGGCTCACTTGCCCCTGGAATCGAGCACGAAAGACAGGACTTTCTTGAGCATGAGGTCCCTCGGATCACACGAGGCTTGACCTTCTTGTTGAATGCTTTTTCACTTTCTGCTAATATGACTGACCATGACACATGGCAGTTGATCTCTTCTTTTCGATCGAATTCAGCATCAGTCAACTTGGGACTTTGAGGGTGCTATCTTTCTTTTGTTTTTTTTCTTTTTCTTTCTTTTGATTTCTTTTGATTTTGATTGATTTCTTCTTTTTTGATTTTGCACCCTCCTCTTTCTTTTTCTTTTCTTTTTTTTCTTCTTTTTTTTGATAATGCCCCAGTTGGCTGTTCTGCTGATTCTCGCGATGCAGCTGAGTGATCTTCTTTTCTTGCTCAAGAAGTCGGGAAATCTCGTCAGGAATCCCTTCAACATCATCTTCGTCCGCTTCGAATACAGGGAATTCAAAATTGGGAGATGACGTCCGATCATTATGTTCAATGGGTTTAAGAAACAACCTGCATAATGATTTTGATATGAAAAGCTTTTTGAAAATCAAACAAGACAATCGTTATGCAGATGAAAAGATTGCTTTTATTCTTGTTTTTTTTTTTAAGGTTTTTTTTGGTGATCACCAATTTCATGCAAAAAGCGAAAAGGGAAAACAAATGGAAAAACAAATGTTTAACATGAATTATTTGAATGAAAATATCATTGCACAAAATGTTGCCGACAATGCCATCACTTCTCCTTTTGGCATGGGAGAAGGGTTTTTAAACAAAGTGTTTATTACAAAGACTTATGAACAACTGTAGGAAAGCCCACAGTGACCCAATTGTGACAGACACCACCAGGAATGATGAAGTTGTTCAAGTCCTCTGCGTCCTCTTCCAAGATAGCAGCATCCTCTTCTTCAGGTTGATCGTCATGGATGAATCCTCCACTTGCAAACAAACCTTGCTCCTTAAGTGCCCTAGAACAGTGGCCAGTGCCAGCCCGGGATTGGTTAACCAGGAATAAATCCATCAACATCACTAAGTCTGGCAAAATCTCCCTCGAGTTCACAATTCTCTTGCTCAGGATGATCCATCAATCTGGCAGAGTCGGCTCTGGTATAATACCGGCAAAGTGCGTCTTCAAAATAAATGAAGATCCCAGGGTCAGACCACAGGACGGGAGACCGGAACAAAACCTGCTGATGCAAATGATGCATGAAGTGTTTATGCATATGCTTGTTTTTATTTCAAAGGAACTCGAGGGTTTTATCTGCAAACTTTGAAATATTTAGCATTTTGATCATATACGAGAATATCTCATCAGATATATCAGGTGAAAAAAATTTCCCGGTTTTTCATGTTTTTGAAATTTTTGCAAATAAACTCCTTTGAGTTCCTTGAAAATTTTCTTTTTTTCTGATGATATGGATGCGGATGAATGTATGAATGCATGAATGCAACAATCACACTCAAGGATCAAGCGAAGCACGCCAAACAAAGGTCGTGAGAAAGCTCATTGTATCCCTAATATCAATCATCCATTTTGGTGGATTTAGGTTTTCACCTTATCGACACCCAAGTTCCATTGATATTAACGGTACATGAACCGGCTCTAACATTCTTAATATCAACCAGCCGCTTTGGTGGATTTTAGGTTTTACCCCTGATCCGGGATCCATTGATATTAACAATGTTTGAACAACTCAACCACGAATCAAGGGTTTGTTGAGAGTCACGAGCATGGAGTCTCGGTTAAGAACCACCCAAAGGGAGTGTACTAGGGTTTAAACCTGCCAGACATGTTCTACCAGAGGTTCCCATAATCATCGTTCCATCTTTCGAATATTATCGGAGGAACGAATACTCGTATTCCAAAAATATTCTCAAGAGAAACTCTCATGAGTGTAGTATCGCGTAACAATCGTATCAGAACTGACATCTGTACGACCTCCGCACTACGTTCCTAAAAATAGGCCAAGATGGGTTTGGTAAACTAAGGTCCTTGGCTTCTGCGGAACCTGATTGAAAGAATAATGCCTAACCACAAATAACTTGTGTGACATTATTAGTCCAACATGACCTCCACCAAGTGAATGGGCTCGCAAGTCAACTGGCTAAGGACTACTCCACACCAGTAAACCAGACTATGCCATTCTCCTATCCTAGAGTGCACTCGAGTTCGGGTATAGAACTCATCTCAACTGACTCCCCCCCCACAAAGAAAAACAGACAACCAGCCAGGCAGAATGAATAATGAATATGAATGCAAACAAAAGTGTACACAATAAATGCAAACAATAAATGCACATATATACAATGAATGCAATAGATAACAGCACAAAGCAACCAAAATCCTAACCTAGAGAGCGCTAGGAGAGACTCGCTCAGGGAAGATGGACCAGCATAGGTCAACTTCTCTAGGATCCCCAGCAGAGTCGCCAGCTGTCGCATTACGCGAAAAACCGGCGGGAAAAGAAAGAACAACAGAGCCGCCACCGTGCGTTATTTATCCCAAAAGAGGGAAAGGAAACGCTCGAAGTAAACCTAGGAAAGAACATGGTCTCGCGACCAAAGAGGATGGGTTCGGGAGTCGGTTATGCAAAGGGAAGGTATTAGCACCCCTACGCATCCGTAGTACTCTACGGGATCCACGCACAATAGGAAGGAAAATTGGTTGCTAAACACTGCTCAAACACACACACTGGCTGAAAGAGACACAAGAAACTGACTGAAACCGACTCGGCAGGATGTCGCATCCTGGGCCTACTTAGTCTATCAGGCATAGACATCAGAGTCGAAGTAGTTCGGACTGGGGAGACGACACATGCTCGCTAGGATGTCGCATCCTATGCATACGTATCTTCTCGGACGAGAGAAGAATCAGAGCATTCGTAGCTCGGCTGACACGCACACAAACAAACACAAGCAAAGGCAAACGTGGAGTCCGAATGCCAATCACTGGACTTACATCAGCATCCGAACCTAAACACACACACACTGGAACCCAAATGCCACTCGATGGACTTACATCAGCTTCCAAGCACACAACAACACAACAAGTTAATAGGGAGTCGGGGACTCGAGCCTATAACTGTCAAGCACACACACTCAAACAAACAGACAACAAATTGCTAAGGAGTCAGGCACTCGAGCCTAGCAACTGCCAAACAACTTACACAAAAAAGGAAAAAAAGCGCCCGGAGAGATCAGCTCAATCTCCTGCCTACATACTTCATCTGGTATGAAGATCAGGGCGATGTAGTTCCCCTACGCAGGGATAAGGATCTAGCCTAACCAGATAACAGAGGGAGACACAACTCTAGGGAGACTACGACTCGAGCCTAGATGTTGTCATGCAAAATCAACCCTAAGTTAAGGTTTCTAGCTAAATGGCACAAGGGCCAACCTATCCTAGACAAGGCTTGCACAGGAAGCAAGGGTCTCGATTGCAACTAGGGCAAGAGAAAGGGGAGGTCTCGATCGCAACGAGGGCGAGAGAAAGGAGAGATCTCAATCACACAGGGGTGAGAGAAAAGAGTTAGTGTTAGTGGTTAGTCAAACTCGGCAAGACATCGCGTCTCGTGCCTACGTATCTCATCTGAACATGAGAATCAGAGTTGCCGTAGTTCGGCTACGGAGGGACAAAGGTCTCGATTGCAACTAGGGCAAGAGAAAGGGAAAGTCTCGATCGCAACGAGGGCGAGAGAAAGGAAAAGTCTCGATCGCAACGAGGGCGAGAGAAAGGAAAAGTCTCGATCGCAACGAGGGCGAGAGAAAGGATCGCAACGAGGGCGAAAGCAAACAAGGATTAGTCTAAGTTAAACCTATCTTGCACAAGAGCAAGTCTAAGCTAAACCTAAGAGGCAAAGCAAGCAAATACAATCACATGAAGCACACACTATATGCACACAAGAGGCTCACACAAGGGTTAGGCACTGAGGCCAACTGGAATAGGGTCAAAGAGTTGCTCTTAACCTTGCCATTGAGAGGCTAAGGTGAAGCAGATGAAAGGAGATGAGGGGTGTGCCTCATTGCTCTTATCCCTGAGCAGGGAGAGCATATCAGAAAGTGTGGGAGCTCAGAAAGATGGAGCTCTTTCCACATTATTGACTCGATAGATCTTGGGTTTGGATCTCAATGCTACAACCATGTAATGGGAGCAAGGAGAAGACTCACTGAATAGTGGGAGATAGGCTACTTATCTCTTATATCCACCGATTGCCTTACTTGAAGGACTTTTCCTGCTTGGGACAAAATTAAACACACACAAGCATTGCCTCTTAAGGAGGACTTCAGACAGTTTGCCCGGCCAAATAACAGGCCGGGTCTCCAGACTACATGAAGAAAAAGAAAATATACCTCAAGCAAGTTGCTAAATAGCAAAGCAAAGCAAGTTCAGAGAACTAAGCAACTAATGGTACCTGAAATAGTCAAACAGATCAGTACACAGACAAACAACAGTAAACAGCAAAAGTCAATAGTTAAGTTGTACAATCAGACATAATCACAATGCACGAAGGTGCAAGCCATAAGCTCATACTCAAAGGTCAACCCTACAAAACAAATTCAAATTAGTCATACACAAACAAACAGTCAATTCCCATTGGATAATCATCATCAAGCCTAAGCACATGTGCTTCTAACCTGAAACAAAAACTCAAATGTGAGAGCACAGACCACTAGGACAAGGCCTAGGGTCAAAAGAGGGAAAAAAATCCAGGACAGAAGCTGATACTCCATATGAAACTCATTTAATCAAGTACTAACATGTCCTAAAATTAAGGGAGCAGGCAAGATTGAATTATTTCTAAGCCTAGGGGTAGAATGGTCATTTCACAGTTAGGGAGTAATATCTATACATGAAAATTCTAATTATATCTAAACTAGATTTAATATTTCTAAAATCTAATTATTCTAATCTAAAATTGTTTAATTCTAATTAACTAACTCTATAGTCAATTTTTAATATTTTCACAATTAATCCTAAAATTAATGTTTCTAATAACTTCTATTATCAACTAAAATTTCTAATTAGCTTCTAAAATCTATTTAGACTAATCCTAAAATTATCTCTAATTCTAACAGTATCCCTAATGTCTTCTAAAAATCTCCTAAGTCCTAATCAATCCTAATCGATCCTAATTAACTACTAATATAATAATTAACTACCTAAACAAGGAGATGGACTAACAGAATGGGCCTTGCGTTCAGTAAGCCCAAACGTACAGCAACACAAGAAGGAGCCAAAGGCTCACATCCTTCATCTTCTCCACGAATCAGCCGCGGATATGAGGGAAGGAAGTAGGTCACGAAGGACCAAGCCGCGGCGACTCCATCGCCGGCGGCGACAACCTCAAACAACGAAGCCATCGCACTGCGCTCCGCCTCTTTACCCTAATCGACACACTAAACGACTTCTCCACACATACACACACAACAGAAGCTAACACGATTCAGCACTTACCGACGATGGTGAAGACGAGTTCGACGCTCAGATGATTCGAAGCTCCGTCCGACCTTCCGATCCTCCGACCCTCTCTGGTGCGATTTGCTTTTTTGAAGAGCGATGAGGATGATGAACGATGAAGGTCGTCGATTGTACCCCGACGAGGATGCGCCGCGAAGGTTGAAGATCGTCAAATTCGAAAGTGGAGTTCCTCAGCTACCGTGAGTTGTTGCTCTTCGATTCCCTCTTTTCCTCTTTTGTAATTTTTGTTAATCGCCTTCTTCTACTTCTTCTGTCTTCTTTCTCTTTGTGATTTAACGGTGGTTCTTGGTAAGTTGAAGAAGGTTGTATGAATGGGAGGTTGAAATGGTGGCTGGTTCTGTGAGTTGGTCACGGTTGTTGAAGATTTGGATTGTGAAGTTGTTAGAGTTTGGAGGTGGTTGTTGGGTTGGAAGAGAGGTTGGTTGAGGGTTGAGGCTGAAGGATTGGTTGAAGACGATTCCAGATCGTGATTGTGAAGTGTTTTAGAATTCCTTCCGATTGTAAATTTTTTTTGTTAGTTTTCTTTCTCTTTTCGTTTTTCTTGCTGCTCTCGATCTCTTGAAAAATCTGTTGGAGACTGATGCTAGCCAAAACCAAATTCTGTTGCAGGTTGTGGAATATTTGGTGAAGTTTGTTTAGAGGTGCGATGAGGATTCGAGAGCGAGCTGGAAGATGGGAAGAAGATTGATTTTATAGGGTGATGATATTGATTTTTCTGTTATGGATTGGTTATTATGCAGGTTGTGCTTTTGGAAGTTTGATGCTGCGTTCTGCGTTTTCTATAGCTTGGCGTGCGTTTTCAGTGTTGTAAATGCGGTTTGGGAATTGTAAATGCGTTTGGTTGCAGCAGCTTGTGCGAGCTTGGAACGCCGTATTGCATTTTACAGCACGCACTATCCCTCTTTCAATTCATTCTACTACACATTGTTTTTTTGTCTTTTCTGGATATATCTTTTTTTGGTTAATATTATGTGGATATGTACATGAGCTTTAACGTGTTGGACTCACTGGGACATAAAAATGGATTAAGGTTTGATTTTTTTGGGATTTTGTTGTAACTTTTATGCATTGAATGTGTAATGTAGGTAATTGAATTAGTAATGCGAGACATTAGTGAAATGTTTAAATTGGAATTGAATACATGTGATTTTGGAAATTGGCTTATGTAATGAAGGTGCAGTTTTGCAACTAATGGTTGAAATTTTTGGAGTGCATTTGAATTGTCAATTAGAAATAATGGTTTATGATGGTAAACCGTCTTTGGATTGAATCTAAAGGATGAATTGAAATGTGTATGTAAATGATCATTAATGGTTTGGAAAAAGAATCAAATGGTTACATGGATTGTTTTAGAAATTAGGAATTAGTAAAAATGAAATATGGATTTGGTAAGAGGATTTGGATTACTAGTGGATTTTATTGTAAAAAATGGACTTAAAAAAAGTTATGGATATGCAAATGGGCTATTGAAGATAATGGATCAAATGGATATTAGGAATTGGAGTTGAATGGATATCTGGTTTATGGACATTTGGTTTTAAAATGCGGATATGGGTTAGTGATATGGACAAGGATGGTATATGGGTATTTGGTTAGACGGTTGACTTTTATGGGCCCCAGCCGACTTGGTTACGCACTGTGGGCTCCTGAACCCCCAACTTTGGCCAACTTGCTACAACATGAGCCTTAATTCACATGAGCTTTCCAGAACGACCATAGGACCTTTTCCAGCATGAAAATCCCTTGCTCTCTTGTTCAGATGACTTCTTCTGATCAGTTTTGCATGATAAAAATGCACTATGCTATGCAATGCTAAGGCAATGTTAATGACCTAAAAAAATGAAATGAATGTACAAATGGGAGGGTGCAAATTTGAGGTGCTACGATAGGTCTGAGTGATTTCCAGATTACTTTCCAAGTAATGGATATCCACCCGGCCTATAGCTATTTGTTAGGGAGGCCATGGATACATGAGGCAGGAGTCGTTACTTCAACGTTGCATCAGAAGCTGAAGTTTGTCAAGAATGGTAAGCTGGTCATTGTTGGTGGGGAGAAGGCTTTATTGGTAAGCCACCTGTCCTCTTTCTCTTATGTAGAAGCTGAGGATGAGATTGGAACTCCTTTCCAAGCCTTGTCTATTGCTGAGGAAAAGAGAGTTGGGGAACCCATGTCCTTATTTAAAGATGCGCAAAGGATTGTTGAAGATGGTAATTCTGACCAGTAGAGCCAAATGGTAGAGGTCTCCGACAACAAGAGCGGAGCCAGTTTGGGATTCCAACAAGGGTCATCTATGACTAGAGCTGAAGATATGCAACCCAGTTTCCATAGTGGAGGGTTCATTCATGGTAATGAACAACACTTAGCTGCTGTGATCAAGGGTGATGAAGATGAAGATTGCACCAATTTTTTTACGCATGGAAAAGCTTGCAACAATTGGACTGCTGTTGATGTTCCTATTATTGTGCATCGATCTAAGTAATTGCTTTTATTTGTTTTTGAAAATCCTTCTCCTATGCCTAAGGGAGGAGTGAACATTGTTTGGGCATTTTCAATATTTGATCATCAATAAAATATAATTCTATTCATCCACATCTATGATGTTTTATTTTTACTTTTTGTGTTATTATGAAAATGGTAATCATAAAACACATAAATAAATAAATAGTAATTTGTCCATATGCATAATATTTGGTCACAATTCACTTCTCTAAAATCAAAATATCAAATCAATATGTAGGTTGGTTTCTAAACCCATTGAATACAATGATCCTTCTCCTTCTCTAAATTTTGAATTCCCTGTGTTTGAGGCTGAGGAGGAAAGTGATGAAGAAGTATCTGATGAATTGTCTCATCTACTTGAGCACGAGGAAAAAGCCATTCAGCCATTCGAAGAGCAGATTGAGCTAGTCAACTTAGGTTCCGAGGATGATGTGAAGGAATTCGAGATTGGGTCTCGACTATGTCCAGACGTTAAGAAGGGGTTGATTGATCTTCCCCAAGAGTATTCAGATGTGTTTGCTTGGTCCTATCAAGACATGCCTGGGTTGGATTCTGAGATTGTGGAGCATAGATTGTCCTTGAAGCCAGAATGCCCGCTAGTCAAGTAGAAGTTGAGGATGACTCATCTTGATATGGCATTGAAGATCAAAGAAGAAGTGAAAAAGCAGATTGATGTTGGTTTCCTTGTTACTGCTGAATATCCGCAATGGGTGGCCAATATTGTGCCTGTTCCTAAGAAGGATGGAAAAGTCTGTATGTGTGTTGATTATAGAGATTTGAATAAAGCTAGTCCGAAAGATGATTTTCCTATACCACACATTGATATGTTGGTAGACAATACAGCTAAGTTCAAAGTCTTTTCATTTATGGACGGATTTTCCGGATATAATCAGATCAAGATGGCACCCGAAGATATGGGGAAGACCATATTCATTACACCCTAGGGAACATTCTGTTATAGAGTGATGCCTTTCGGTTTAAAGAATGCTGGTGCAACTTACTAGAGAGCAATGACTATTCTTTTTCATGATATGATGCATAAAGAGATCGAAGACTATGTTGATGATATGATTGCTAAATCTATTAATGAAGAGGAACATGTTGAACATTTGTTGAAGCTATTCCAGCGTTTGAGGAAGTACAAACTCCGCTTGAATCCCAATAAGTGTACTTTTGGTGTTCGTTCTGGTAAGTTGTTGGGCTTTATTGTCAGCGAGAAGGGTATTGAAGTTGATCCTGCCAAGGTCAAAGTAATACAAGAGACACATGCATCCAAAACTGAGAAGCAAGTCAGAGGTTTTCTCGGCCGCTTGAATTATATCTCTAGATTTATTTCACACATGACTGCCACATATGCACCTATATTCAAGCTTCTTCGGAAAGATCAGTCTTGTGATTGGATTGAAGATTTCCAGAAAGCTTTTAACAGTATCAAAGAATATATGCTTGAGCCTCTGATTCTGTCTCCACCTGTTGAAGAAAGACCGTTGATCATGTTTTTGACTGTGCTTGAAGAGAGTATGGGTTGTGTTCTAGGTCAGCAAGATGAAAATGGAAATAAAGAGTATGCTATTTACTACCTCAGTAAGAAATTCACCGACTGTGAGACTCGGTATTCTACGCTTGAGAAGACTTATTATGCATTGGCTTAGGCTGCTAAGCGTCTGCGCCAGTATATGTTGAATCATACCATTTGGTTGATATCCAAAATGGATCCAATCAAGTATATTTTTGAGAAACCTGCTTTAACTGGGAGGATTTCCTGTTGGCAGATGTTGTTATCAGAGTATGATATTAAATACCGATCTCAGAAAGCAATCAAAGGTAGTGTCTTAGTTGACCACTTGGCTCACCAACCAATTGAAGATTATCAGTCAGTGCGGTATGATTTTCCTGATGAAGAGATCTTGTACTTGAAAATGAAAGATTGTGATGAACCATTGCTTGAAGAAGGGTCGGAACCTGGTTCTCGTTGGGGCATGGTATTTGATGGAGCTGTTAATCAATATGGTAATGGCATTGGGGCAGTGATTATTACTCCTCAACGCACGCATTTTTCGTTTACAGCTAGATTGACTTTCAAATGTACAAATAATATGGCTGAGTATGAAGCTTGCACTATGGGGCTTGAAGAGGCCATTGATCTCAAAATCAAATATTTTGACGTCTATGGAGATTCAGCTTTGGTTGTGAATCAAATCAAAGGTGAATGGGAGACGAATCAACCCAGTTTAATACCATATAGAGATTATGCAAGGAGGATTTCAACTTTCTTTACAAAGGTTGAGTTTCATCATATCCCTCGAGATGAAAATCGGATGGCAGATGCTCTTGTGACTTTAGCTTCGATGATTATAGTGAAGTATTGGAACGAAGTTCCCAATCTTACCGTGATGCGTCTTGATAGACCCGCTCATGTGTTTGCTGTTGAAGAAGCCAAAGATGAAAATCCGTGGTATTATGATATTAAATGCTTCCTCCAAAGTCATATTTATTCGTCTGGGGCATCTTTGAAAGATAAGAAGACTTTGAGAAGATTAGCCGGTAATTTCTACCTGAATGGAGATGTTTTGTACAAGAGAAATTTCGATATGGTTCTGCTCAGATGCGTGGATAGACACGAAGCAGACCTGTTGATGACTGAAGCCTATGAAGGTTCCTTTGGTAATCATTCCAATAGACATGCGATGGCAAAGAAGATGTTGCGAGCAGGTTACTATTGTATAACAATGGAATCTGACTATTGCAAGTTTGTGAAGAAATCCCACAAGTGTCAAATTTATGCATATAAGATTCATGTTCCTCCAACACTATTGAATGTCATTTCCTCTCCATGGCCCTTCTCCATGTGGGAAATTGATATGATTGGCATGATTGAGCCCAAAGCGCCGAATGGACATTGTTTCATTTTGGTAGCAATTGACTACTTCACAAAATGGGTTGAAGCAGCATCGTATGCAAGTGTAACCAAGCAAGTTGTTGTAAGGTTTATCAAAAATCAGATCATATGTCGTTATGGTGTTCCAAGTAAGATCATTACTGATAATGGTTCGAACTTGAATAACAATATGGTGGAAGCTCTTTGCAAAGACTTCAAGATTGCACACCATAATTCTTCTCCTTACAGACCCAAGATGAATGGGGTTGTTGAAGCTGCGAACAAGAATATTAAGAAGATCATTCAGAAGATGGTTGTAACATATAAGGATTGGCATGAGATGCTCCCATTTACTTTGCACGGATATCATACATCCATCCGCACTTCAATAAGAGAAACCCCTTTCTCACTTGTTTATGGCATGGAAGTTGTGCTCCCGATAGAGGTGGAGATCCCATCATTACGTGTCTTGATGGAAGCCAAGTTGACTGAAGCTGAGTGGTGTAAGACCAGGTTTGATCAGCTGAATTTGATTGAAGAGAATAGGTTGACTGCCATGTGTCATGGTCAGCTGTACCAGCAGAAAATGAAGAAAGCTTTTGATAAGAAGGTCAGACCTCATGTGTTCAAAGAAGGTGACCTTGTCCTAATTATGAAGGCCCGTATATTGTTAAGAGAGTCTTTTCGGGGAGGTGCTTTGATTCTTACAACTATGGATGGTGAAGAGTTCATGCGTCCTATGAACACAGATGCAGTCAAGAAATACTTCACCTAAAAAGAAAAGAACAACTCAGTAAGTTGAAAACCCGAAAGGGCGGCTTAGGCAAAAATGAGCGTCTCGGTGGATTGAAAACCTGAAAGGGCGATCCAATAAAAATTAGAGACATATAAACAGAAAGAATCATCCCGATAAATTGAGTACCCCACCTTGGGGCAATTTATACAAAAATTAGGGATTATGGCAAGTAATTGCATCCTGCTGATCTTCAGTTTTGAAGACTTTCTCGAGCACATTGACGGATTTTGATCCCAGTAGCAGTCAAGAGCACAGCGGATATCAAGAGGCGGTAGAAGGATTAGTGATCATTGTATTCATTGTAGCCATTTTCCATGTAAATTACCATTTTCAACTTTTGTAAATATCTATGGAGTCTTGTCATTTACAGACTATCATTCTATTAAATAAAGTTGAGCTTTTTCCAATTGTTTCTACTCTTGTTTAATCCAGCCAAATAGATTTAAATTTTATTATGATCATTTTTTGAAATTAAAATTTTAATCAAAAACATATTTTTCTTAAGCATATAAAAGCATTAATTTATCGATGATTCCCTCTTTTATGGATTGGCTAGGAATTGTATCGATGATTCAAACCAACAACATTTTGTATCCTTTGTGATCGTTTTGTCAGCATAATTATCATATATACATATACATACATACACACACACACACACACACACACACACACACACACACACACACATATATATATATATATATATATATATATATATATATATATATATATATACACACACACACACACATACACACATTCATATAACTTTCATTATTGCATTATTACACTTTGTGATCCATTTACTTTGATCCTCTGTTATGGTGATACTGTACCCCCATGCAGATTCGATGTGTTTGTCCTCCTTCAATTGTAGAGCGTCGACCCCCTAAGAAGAAAGACTTTAACCTTTCTCCCTTCCCCACTGAATTATTTCCTCGTTGATGATTATTATTTCAGTTTCCTCTCCAGTTGAGTATCCGGATGGAACCACTCCCCTTGAGTTACATCCTCATTGGGTTGAGTCTTGATAGACCGTTTCTTTCTAGATCTTACATAGATAGATGCTTTTGGTCTCCTGAGACTTTATTACCCAGTAATTGTTAGTATTCTCCTCAATTTACAGTTTGTTACTTCTTGCCCAATACCCAGCAAAGGTAAACCCTTTTTCCTATCGGATTTGTTTTCATGTTTCCCAGGAAGTATATCCTTGATATGTTCATCCTAACCGATGACGGATATTTTCTACCCCTGCTATGAGTTTATCCTTGATATGTTCATCCTAACCGGTGACGGATATTGTCTTTCTGGTGTTCTACCCAGTAAAAAGGTAGTTGTAATCCCTAGTTTGCTTCCCAGAGAGTTAATCCTTGATATGTTCATCCTAACCGATGACGGGTTTCCTTCTCTTTGCGGTCTTCTGCCCAGTAACCGATAGTTGTAAATCATGCTTTTCTCCCCTTTGTAGAGTTTATCCTTGATATGTTCATCCTAACCGGTGACGGATATCCTCTTTTTGGTTTTATATCCAGTAACTGATAGATATAATTCCTATTCTTCCCCTCAGAGTCTATCCTTGATATCTTCATCCTAACTGGTGACGAATATTCTCTTTTTGGTATTCTATCCAGCATTCGATAGATGTAATTCCTGATTTTTGTTCATGTGGTTTATCCTTGATATGTTCATCTTAACTGATGACGGGTATCCTCATTAACATCCCCAGGCAAGTTAATCCTTGATATGTTCATCTTAATTGATGACGGATTTTTCTTTCCTCTGAGTCTATCCTTGATATGTTCACTTTAGCCAGTGACGGATATTCTCTCTCTTTGGTCTTCTGCCCAGTAACTGGTAGTTGTAAAGCCTATTTTTTCTTTCCCCAACAGTTGTTCTTACCCAGTAACCGGTAATGAATACACCTCCTGGCGATTCTCAGCGAGTCATCCTTGATATGTTTACCCTAACCGGTAACGGATGTCCTCCCTGTCAGATTTTGTTATCCCCGTACCCAGTAACCGGTAGTGGAAAATATATTTATGCTCCTCCTGTATTGAAGATCTTTTCTTACCCAGTCGAGTTTGAGTGTGTATTTCCTTAGTGAAATCGTTGTTCCTGCTCGGTTCGAGTATTTCAGTTTTGTTCTGATCTACATGTTTCCCCTGCAGATGTTCCTTTTGTCCCCTGGCTGAGTCTTTCCATTGATTTGTTTTCATGGAATCCCTCGTGTTCCCCAGAAATTTTTTAAGTTGTAGCTTGGCCTATGCATAACCCTTTTTATCCCCTCAGAGTCTCGGTTTCCCTAGTGAGTTTTCCTTATGGAAACGCATTATACTCCTGTGGACTTTCAGTCTCTCCGAATTCTTTTCCTTTGTGGTAACATTTCCCTATAAAGATTTATTATAAAATTCATATCATATGAATCATGAGGTCTCTTAGGGACCAAAATTTGTTTCTATATATTGTTATTTAAGCCCATTCTACTGAGTCGATACGAAGATTTTAACCTTCATCTACTCAATTAGAATGTCCTTAAATAGGGGCAGCTGTAAGACCCCAATTTTGACCCTAAGATCCCTCATGTTACCTCATCATATGCATTGGCATTGGGATCACACCTTGGCATCCTCCTTACCCATCACTCATTGGGTTTGCATTGGGAGAGATCACCAAGCACCATTTGATTGTATCATACTTTGTATTTTATCATCTTTACTAACCAAAATACCAAAAATATGTTTTTGCATTTGTCTAACTCTTTTGTAGGTAGGGCACATGATCACCTATGATCTATCAAGCTCACATCTAGGGTTTAAGACCCTTATTGCTAAGAGTTCAATCAATAATTGGTTTACTACGGCTTTAGACATCATATATGGATCCCCATGAGCTTCACATGTTATTTTGGTCAAGAATTCATCAATAGTTTGGAATTGGTTTGCAATGGAAACCCTAGTTCATTTGGGTGTCTTGTGTAACTTTTTCACCAAGATTCTTCAACAATTGATCAAAGATTTAAAAGGATACTTCAAAATTCATTATCTTATGCATATATGATCCTCCATGACTCCCAAAATCCAAGAGAATTGCAAGTTAGCAAGTTGGTTGATGGTAGTTGACTAGAGGAAATCATCTGATCAAAACTAGGGATCCCTAGACCCTATCTCCTACAATTTTTATCATATAAAAATGATTCCATGAGAAACATTACTCTAAATGACATTCCAAACAACTTTCATGTTGAGGTTTAGATCTAGTTTTTCTTGGAAAGTCATTTTTTATGGTGAAAGATTATAGGTCATTTTGTCTAAACCCTAATTTGGAGGTCAACTTCCCAAGGCCACAACTTTTTCAATTTTTATGAGATGAAATATTTCCAAGTTTCACAATCAAATTAAATACGTCTACTTCAATTTTCATGTTTTGAGTAAGAGCTAATTCAACTTTTATGAGCATGTGATATGAGGATACATTATAGGTCATTTTGGACCAATACCATTGAACAAGTGATTTTCTTCAACTTCAAAAATGCATACCTACTTCATATCAAATCCAAAGGAGGTCAAATTTGTGACTATTTTGAAGGACTTTGAAAGAGATACAACTTTGATGAAGGAACTTTTCTCATTTGAAGCTCACACAAAAAGTTAGCCAAGGTGGAATAAGTGAACATATGGCTTGACACTTAGAAAACATTTTGATATGTTAAAATTTCCAAACATACACATCAAAATCCATCATGATACAAGCTTCAAATGGAAAAGTGTCCAACATGAAAGTTGTTCCTCTTGATCTAACCTTTCCAAAAAGTTCAATTTCACCCATTTTGGATAAGATTTGAGTGGATTGTGCATGGCTTGAACATTGCATCATCATTTGGAAAAGATCAAACTTCAAACTTCCATAAACATTTGCCTTGCATTCCAAGTTGATTTCAGACTTGCTCACACTCAATTATGGACCTAAAGGGATGATCTCATGGGCCTGTACACGCCCATGCACCCATGCATCACTCATTGCCAATTTTGGAAACTCACTTGCAATATGCAAATAACACTTGGTGCAGCTATAAATAGAGGCCTATAGGTTCAGAATCGAGGATTCCTTCGCGCCAGCTTTGATCCCAAACCCCAAACCCTTCCATTTGAGAGGATAATCCTGATAATTTCCTTGTGAAATTGAGTTTGAATCTCACTATTTTGAGATTCAAAACTCCAGGGATCCAAGGCCTTTTGTGCATCCTAATTTACTTCTGCAAGCTTCCTGAGTGAGATCAAGCACGAGCCAAGGCAAGAACAAGTGAATCCAGACCTGCATTGAAGGTATTTTCCAGAAAAATTCATCTCTTCGATTCTCACTCAATTCTCCATAATTCTCTTGGATCCTTGGTTGTCTGAAGTCCTACCAATGTAAGCAACAAGATTGAGTTACTTTGAGGTCAAATCGAAGCAACTCAGATCATGCACCTCAAATTTCCACTCCTTGTATCTCTCAATATACTTGGAGTTGGGATAAATTGAGGCCAGATTCGTGCTCAGTGCCATTTTTACTTTAAAATCATGTCCTTCTTTTTTATTTTAGTGATGGTTATGATTGGACCAGTCCGGCGAGGCTCGCCTGAGAAGGTGACTAGAGATTTGTTCCGGTGGTGAGTTGGCAAGATCCAAAGCCACATGATCTTTTTAAAATGTTTTAATCACGAGAGTTGGTTTTGATTACCTGGTTTTTGGCACGCTGACTCAAGTCCACCATGGAAACCGCGCTTGTGGCCACTTGATCTACCACCTCAATTAATGAGGGAGATCAAGGGGTCCACGTTTTTTCTGATAATTTGATTTTCATTTTATTTGTGTTATTTTCATTAATTCTCCTTAATTTTAATATTGATCCCAAAAATATGAGAGTTTCACCAAAAAAAATTAAATAAAATTCCTCTTTCATTTTCTGAATTAAAATTATTTTTTGGATCATTATTAATATTTTTCATAATTTAATCGTTTTTGTGAAAAATTTTAATTGTTTAAAAATAGTTTTAAGTTCCTAAAAATGATGAAAAAATTTCTCCAAGGTCCTTTGAACTTGTTTGACCTATGATAAATCTCATGGTCATTTCTTTGGTGTTTTGATGAGGTTTTAGGAAATTGACCAACCATAATTTAATTTAATGCATATTTTAGTTGATTGTAATTGATTAAATGCCAAATAAATTGTGTTGAGCTTCTATTATTGACTTGTTGAGTTTGACTTGTGTAGTTGGGCATTGGTCAAGGTTGATTTGACTTTGTTAAGTTAAGATCATTGGATTTAGGGGATTGATGAAATGTATATTCCATCTCCCAAAATGAATGAATGATATTAATTTGGTAAAAGTCCTCATTTGACTAATTTTTGTTGATTTCATTCCCCCTCCCTCTTCATCTCATTCCCCTTCTTGATTCATTCTTGTCATTGGACCTATGATATCTCAAATCATTTGACACAAAAGGCATAGCATTCTAGTTAGTGAGATTGTAAGTCTCCCCTCTTTCATGGTATTATGTGGAAACTTGGCCTTTTTTCCTTCCTTTGTAAGATATCTTGGTTCAAGGATCCATGCTTGTGAATAGTGGGTTGAGTGTTCTCCAAAGAATGACTTAAACAATACAAAGCAAAAGAAATACTAACTTCTAATCAACTAACCACTAACATTTAATTTCAAGCCATTTACTTTTATGTACTTTAATTTCAAGCTCTATTCATTTGCCATTATTCATACCATTCAATCTGTTTACTTTAATGCCATTTTCACTTTGCCCCCTTGGGCCATAATTTGTGATATATTGTGTTTGTATATACTTGTTTGTTTTTGTGGTCTTTTGACCTTAATGTACATAATAAAAACAAAAACCCTAAATGACATTTGGGTGGACTGTTGGATTTGATCTGAGATAGTGGACTTAGAATTAGGCAACACTCATTATGCAAAAGAACTTGGCCAATGCCAACTTTCATGAAACCAAGTGCCTGTGAAGTGAACATTCATCTGATACAATGTTGAAGATCCATTAGAGTTCATCTGCAACATGATTATATTGAAGCTGTTATTTTGAACCTGGGTCTAATGCCTACTTTTGGAAGTCATCTGATGCATGGGAAATTTTGAAGAAGATTATGGAGTTGCTAAGCTTGGATGTGGATATCTTTATTTAATGCCTTGCGGTCAACTTGCTATTTGTGTATTGACATTGCTTAATTCTAAAGTCCAAGGGAAATTTTGGTTTCTATATGACATTCTTGTTTATTGGATTGCAGCCCATTGGTCAGATCTTTTTAACTCTTAACTTTTAAATTTGTGCTTAGGATTAGTCTTTTCATCTCCTTCACATTTCTTTAATTTCAAAATCTCTCCCTCCCTTTTTAAAATCTTCTTTGCTTGTGATTTCTAAACTTAGACCATATTTCAACTTAGAAACTTTGGCCTTATGCCATTGCATTTTTAAAACTCTTTTCTTAATCAAATTTGTAAATCAACTTAACTATACTTGACTTAAAATTTCAAAAGCACAAAAAGGACTAACACTCATTTAAACCATTTTTAGGCCTCTTATGCCTTTGTTAAACTTAAATTTTGAAAAAAGAAATCCACTCACTTTGAAATTGATACCACAAACTACGAGATTTTGATCCCTCATTTTTATGTTAGTACGTAGGCACAAGTCTGAAGTTCTTGTCAAACACAAAAATATAATTAATGAATTCTTTCCTCATCCCCCACCCTATTTATTGCAAACATAATTTTGTACAAAAACACATATGCACACAAGAAAGGGCTCCCTAGGAGTACCTAGGACACTTTGGGTGCTAACACCTTCCCTCTGTGTAACCAACCCCCTTACCTATAATCTCTGGCATTTTATTAGTTTTGATTTGAAAACTTCTTAATTTTGGGTTTTGTTCGTACTTTTCCCTTTTCCTTTGGAAATAATAAAAGCGCGGCGGCGACTCTGGTTTTATTGACGTCTTGCTTATCCATAGCTTGATGATCATGAATTTACCGCTATAGTATTCACCTCTATTCATAGACTTTAGTGCAATTTGAATCGAACGATTGATAAGGTCTTCATCAACACAAGAAACAACAACAAAGATTCCCCTCTCTCCATTCTATTCACTTCCATTCTAATCATTCCAATTTAATCATTCAACACATTCTTTTGCCTCATTGATCACCTTGCTTTCAGCCCTAGTGGGCTGAACTACGAAAGCTCTGATTTCCTTATTTCACTATAAGGATACGTAGGCAGGAGAATCCAGTTTCTTCGCGAGCTATATTATTTATCAATATACCTTATCAATCTACCTTATTTATCAATCAATCATTCTCTATTCATTCAATCATATCATCCTTTTGAGATCAATCGTACTTCTCCTTGGACTCCTTGTCTATCCTTTTGGGATGTCTTAACGATAGTCCACCTCAATCGAGTTGCTTGGGCTACAACCCCAAACATTTAATTCAGTCTTTCTTTTTGGCATTACCTTATAGTGGCGGCCAGCTAGTCCACATATTGGTAAATTCCCACCTTGCTCTTCGATACAGAGTCTATCTCCTTCTTGGATCTAAGATATTATCCTTATTTGATCTCGAACTATTTGTTTCCCCAGCAAGTGATACTATTTTTTGTACTACAGTACTATAATCATTCCTTGAAGTGGTATTTGTCTCGTGAGCCCCCTGTGCTTAGACAAATGTCTCTCTTTCTATTCTCGTGGTTCTGAACTATGATTGCTCTGACTTTCTCATTGCACAATGAGAATACGTAGGCACGAGGATGTGAATCCCTGGGGAGCATACTCCTAATTATTTCTCGTCCGCCTTAGGGCATCGCTCATATATTCCATTATCCATTGTCTACCTTCGATCATAAATCATTCACCCAGTGACATATTATTCTTTTGACATCGAAATACCCTTTGTTTGGAATTCCATATACATCATTTTAGGATACCTAATGTAGTCCGTCTTTCTACCTAGAGTTGTTTGGGCTACAACCTCAAACACTTAATTCTTTCTTTTTTGGCTAAACACCTTATAATGGCGGCCTGCTGGTCCACGTATCAGTTTAAGTTGTTTCCCTCTATGGTACAAATCCAATTCCTCTTATGGATTCCAATACACTTTCACCTTTCAATTTCAAACAATACTTCTTCAGACACTTATCACCAAATATTAATTTATGTGACTTCGGTCACTTTATTCCATTCATTTCATGATTCATTCATATTCTACCTTCATTCACTCCACGTGATATACCAATTACCTTTGAGCCAAATACACTACCTCTTTGTTCTCCTTCTTGCGTCACCTTGTGAACCAAGAGATGTTTGGGACCACGCCCAAACACCTATTTCTTCGTCTTTTCGGATTTACCCTATAGTGGCGGCCTGTTGATCCACGTATTGGTAATAGTCACCTTACTATTGGGTTCATCTTTTTCACCCTTGTTGGAGCCCAAAACACTATTCCCTTGGTTCATACCATATTTCTATCACACTTCTTTCCACCCCCCCCCCCCCCCCCCCCCCCCCCCCCCCCGCCTCTAGTTCCTTGAACTACGAAGCTCTGAATTTCTCGTTGCACTATGAGGATACGTGGGCATGAGGGCCCTAATCCTCACCGAGCACTTTATCTATTTCTTTCATTTCCCATTCTTTTGCAAGTAATTCTAGATATCACATCTATTCGAGCGAGAATAATCAAAACGGTTCCCATGGAGTACCATGGATTTTTGGGGTGTTAATAGCTTCCCCTTGCATAACCGACTTCCTTACCCAGTATATCTCTTTCCCCAGGGTTTTATAGATGTTTTCCCTTCCCTTTGGGGATAAATAAAGTTCGATGGAGACTCTGTTGTATGTTTGAATGTCTGATACGTTCGGGTATCTTTCTGCTAGCTTCAACACCAACATAAAAATGAGGGATCAAAACCCCGTAGTTCGTGGTAAAAATTTCAAAGAAGTTGGTGAATTGATTTTAAAAAAAGTTTAAATGAAAAGGCACAAAAGGCCAAAGGTTTGAATGGGGTTATTAGTTCTTTTTGTCTTTTTAAAATTGAAGTCAATATGGTTAAGTTCATTTACAAGTTTGATTAAGAAAAAGTTTGAAAATTCATTGGCATAAGGCCTAAGTTTCTAATCATTAAAACATGTGTAAGTTAGAAAACACAAACAAAGAAAGTTTTTGAAAAGAGGGAGAGATTTTGAAATTTAAGAAGTGGAAGGATACAAAGGGACTATCCTAGACAAAAAATTAAAAGTTAAGAGTTGAAAAGATCTGATCAATGAGATGCAATCCAACAGACAAGAATGTCGTATAGAAACCCATTTTCCTTTGGACTTTGGCAAGAAACAAGCAATAAGCAATAAGCAATATCCCAGCACTATATGAAGATCAAGGTGTCAAATAAAGATATCCATAATATCCAAGTAAGAAATCCAATAGCTGACAATCTTCAATATCTTCCAATGTAGCAGATGAAATATTCCTTGATCAACTCGGAATAATCATCAGATATAGACAAAAATAACAATATAATAATAAACTCAGAGACAGAGTAGCAGATGAATCCAAGGCATCCAAGGTCTTGCATAAAATGAAGGCATAGTCAAAGGTATCTCAGTCTCAGATGTTGGCATTGGGCAAGTCCTTTAGCACAGGGAATGTTGCCTAATTCTAAGTCCAAAAGTTCATTTCAAATCCAACAGTCCACCATGATGTTTTTTAGGGTTTTTGTTGTTATTAGATGTTTTAAGGTCCTAAGGCCACAACCAAAAACAAGAGCAAACAAATAATATTTATAATCGTAAGATATGGCTCAAATGAGCAAAATGAAAAGGACTTGAAACATAAACAAGTTGTATGAAATGTAAATGGCAATGAATGATAAAGGTACTGAAATTTAGATTGCGTAAAGTAAATAACTTGAAAATAAAACAACACTAGTTAAGAAGTTATTCAATGGTTAGTCAAATGTTAGTGATGAGTTTTAATTGATTAAGTCATTCTTTGGAGAACACTCAATCATTCATTCACAAGTATGAATCCTTGAACCAAGACGTCATCCATGAAAAGGGCTCCAACTTGGATAAATCAACAAGTATGCCACTAGCTCTGATGAATGGAAAAAAGGTCAAGTTCCCACACAATGCCATGAAGAATGGGAGACTTGTAATCTCACTTACTATAATGTTATGCCTTGAGGGATAAATTTAGCTATATGTTAAGCAATCGTAATTGGACATATGTAGAAGTCACAACTATCTGAGATCGGGTAATAAAAATATAGGTGTTAACGCATGTAAGAGATTTGGTACAAAGAACCAAACTCCTAAAACATACCACACACTAAAAAAAATGGGGGAGACCTACCTCAGTAAGACTTATGATGATTCATCTTATACAAGGTCATTGATGAATCAACTAGAATTTAGACATTAGAGAAATCATTGGTTAATGAATGATTGGGGAAGAATAGGGACGAAGATGAAAAAGGAAAGGGAATTAGAAACCCAAATTGATCATGATATGAATTTCATCTGATCAATACCATCCATTTATTTTGGGAGATGAAATGTACATTTCATCAATCCCCTAAATTCAATGGTATTGATCATACAAAAGTCAAATCAACCATGACCAAGGCCAAAACAGAAAGTCAAACATCACAAGATCATAAAAATGGCTCAACATAATTTTTAAACATTTAATCAATTAAAAAATCAAATTAAAAATGAATTAAAATGCATTTTAAAATGGACAAAACCTCTAATCCCTTCAAAACACCAAATAAATGGCCAAAGGATTTATCCTAGGTCAAACAAGGTCAAAGAACCTTAGACAAAAAAAAATCATAATTTTTGGAAAGTCAGAAGTATTTTAAAACAATTAAAAATATGTCCAAAAACATTTAATTCATGAAAGATACCAAAATTAACCCAAAAAATTATTTTAATTCAAAATATGATAGAGGAAAATATTTAAAGATTTTTGGTGAAAGTCCCATATTTTTTGGATTAAAAATGAAATTAATATGAATTAAACAAAATAAAGGAATTAAATGAAAAATCAGAAATAAAATAGAAATTAAAAAAATGAGGGCCATCAGATCTCCCTCATTAATTGAGGTGGCAGATCTGATGGTCAAGCGCGTATCATCCACCATAGTCCACAGTCAACGCACATGTACAAGTGGTAATCAGAATCAAGGGACCAGATTAGAACGTGGACACAAGATCAAATGGTTGGAACCTTGCCAACACACCACCGGAGCCCTAACTCTGGTCATCTTCTCCGGCGGACCTTACCGGACTGGTCCACCCTCAACCAACTAGAAAATGAAAAGCAAGGACACTATTTTAAAGAGAAAAAGCTCAGGATCACGAATCTGGCCTCAATTTTGTCCAATTCGAAATATATTGAGAGATATGAGGAATTGAATTTTGAGGTACACGATCTGAGTTGCTTCAATTTGACCTCAAAGTAACTCAATCTTGGTGTCTACATTGGTAGGACTTCAGACAACCAAAAACCAACCAAAATAGTTGAGAATTGAGGGAGAATCATAGAAGAGAAAATTGAGAAAATCCACCTTCTGTTGGGCAGTGATGAAGCTCAATCTGGATCTCAATTGGCTTGGCTTACTTCTAATTGTTTGCAGAAGGTGAAATGGAAGCTTAAATGGCTTGGACTCTTGGAGTTTCAACTTCAAAATAGAAGTGGAATTGAAACTTGATTTTCAAATAAAAACCTTCAAGATTATCCTTTAATGGAGGTGAGGGTGTTTTCAGTTAAAATCTTAGGCCAGGGGTCCTTTGTTCTGAGCAGGAGGACATGTATATATAGGCTCTTGTATTTCTTTCCACACACTTTCAAAAATTTGTCAAAAATGGAAACCTTTGGTTTCATGGTTGCATGGGTGTGTACAAGGCCCATTGAATGATGCCAAAAGGTCCAACATTATATGCTAATCTACCTGAAATGATATCATGTGATCATGCATTATGGAAATGGAAATTGGACATTGATCTTACGAAATGAAGCCAGGTAAAGAACCCATGCGCAAGTCCCTCAATTCTTGTCCAAATGAAGTGATCTTGGATGATTTGGAAAGGTGACATCAAGGGAAACGACTTTGATGTTGAACACTTTTCCATTTGGAGCTTGGATCATGATTAATTTTGAGGTGGAAGTTGGATAAATCAAACATGGTTGAAAATTTTCTAAGTACAAAGTCAAATGACCTCTTCTTCCACCTTGAATAACTTTTGCTATGAGCTCCAAATCAAAATGGTTGCTTCACCAATGTTGTAGCTCTTTCAGTCCTCTTTAATTTGGTCACAAATTTGACATCATTTGGATTTGGCATGAGGGAGTTATGCATTTCAGAAGTTGAGGAAAATTGCTTGTTCAATGATGATGGCCCAAAATGACCTATAATGTTTCCTCTTGGCACATGCCCTTGCAAGTTGAATTTGACATTTCTCAAAGAATAAAAGTTGGAGAAGACATCTTGAAATCGACCATGAAACTCCGAGCCATCTGAGGGCGCAGACGTTCATGAAAAGATGGACGCCATGAACGACCAATTCCTTGAGCTGAGAAAGGAATTGAGGACTCTTCGAGGAAAAGATCTCTTCGGCAAGTCTGCTGCCGAGTTGTGCCTTGTTCCCGGTGTGAATATACCGATCAAATTCAAAGTTCCTGACTTTGAAAAGTACAAAGGGAACACCTGTCCACTCGCTCACCTGGTCATGTACGCCAGGAAGATGTCCACACAGACTGATAATGATCAGCTTCTGATTCATTATTTCCAAGATAGTCTATCCGGTGCCGCGCTCAGATGGTACATGAGCTTGGACAGTGCCAACATCAGATCCTTCAATGACCTTGGCGAAGCTTTCGTCAAGCAATATAAGTACAACGTCGATATGGCGCCTGACCGAGATCAACTCAGGTCCATGTCGCAGAAGGACAAGGAAACGTTCAAGGAGTACGCCCAGAGATGGCGAGAGCTGGCAGCTCAAATGACTCCACCGCTTGAGGAGAAGGAAATGACCAAGATCTTTCTGAAGACTCTTGGCTCATTCTATTATGAGCGGATGGTAGCAAGCGCTCCCTCTGATTTCACCGAGATGGTGAACATGGGGATGCGTCTCGAAGAAGGTGTCCGTGAAAGACGGTTGGCGAAAGATGATGGTTCTTCTTCTAAACGATATGGGGCGTTTAAGAGGGAAGAAGGGGAAGCACATGCTGTGCAATCCCAGCCCAAGCATAGAAGACCCTCTGTTTAGAGGAAGCCTGCACGTCGTGCCGGTCATCAGCACCAGGTGGCTCACATAGCACCTGTCTTCAAAGACAATGCTCAGCAACATCAGCAATACCAACATCAACAGTATCAGCATCAGCAACAATATCAACAACCTCAGTACCAACAACAACAGTCTCGTCCACAGCAACAGGCTTACCAGCCTCGTGGTAGCACAAGTAATCAAGCGAATGTGAGTTATGATAGGAAGAAGATCAGTTTTGATCCGATTCCCATGTCTTACGCAGAGTTATATCCCTCTCTAATAGAGCGGAAGCTGATTACTCCAAGAGATCCTCCGGCTATACCGGTCAACCCTCAGTGGTGGTATAAGCCTGACTTGCACTGTGTCTATCATTCCGGCGCTCCGGGCCACGATATAGAGAATTGTTTTCAGCTGAAGACCAAGGTTCAGGACCTTGTGAGATGTGGTATTCTGAGTTTTGAAGATTCAGGCCCGAATGTCACCAAGAACCCATTGCCTGCGCATGGGAAATCAGTCAATATGATTCAGGAATGCCTTGGGAAGTACAAGGTCCGGTATGTAAGCCACATTAGGCAGTCGTTGGTTGAATTACACCGTTTGCTGGGTCAGTACAGCTACTTGGAGCATAACCACGACAAGTGCCGCGTCTGTTCGGTCAACCGCTTGGGTTGCGACCAAGTACGCAGAGAGCTTCAAAAGCTGTTGGATGAAGGTACCATTGAGATTCTGCAGAATCGCAATGTTGATAAAGCCGAACCTGAAGTAAGCGTCATCTCACCAGTGTTCAAGTTACCCGAGCCAGTTGTTATTCGTTACAATAGCAACAAGCCGAAGGCTTCCCCTTCCTTGATCATTAAACCTGCCGGCCCTGTGCCTTATTCATCTGACAAAGCTGTACCATTCAGATACAACCCTGTTGCTGTCCAGGATGGGGTCGAAGTACCTTTACCTTCCACTTCCGTAACCACTGTCGCTGATGTAAGTGGGTTGACCAGAAGTGGTCGTGTATTTTCTGCGCCTCCTAAGGCTGTTGCTTCTGATACTGTTGAGCGTCCTGTGGGGACCGCTGTTAATGTTCAGAATCCGGCACTTGATGTCGCCAAACCATCCTCCTCCGTACAAAATACTCCTATTTCTTCAGTTGGCCCGAGCGGCATTGTAGATGAAGAATCTGATGAGATGCTGAGGCTCATCAGAAAGAGTGAGTACAACATTGTAGACCAGCTTCTACAAACACCATCCAAGATTTCCATTCTTTCTTTGCTGCTGAATTCAGAACCCCATAGGGAGGCTCTGTAGAAAGTCTTGGACCTGGCGTATGTAGATCACGGCGTCACCCTTGAGCAGTTTGATAGTATTGTTGCAAACATCACCGCTTGCAACACTTTGAGCTTTTGTGACGCTGATCTCCCTGAGGAGGGAAGAGACCACAACATGGCTTTACATATCTCCATGAATTGCAAATCTGATGCAATGTCCAATGTGCTGGTAGACACTGGATCTTCTCTAAACGTATTGCCAAAATCCACACTCTCTCGATTGTCATATCAAGGTCCTCCTATGAGGCAGAGTGGGGTCGTTGTGAAAGCATTCGATGGGTCGCGCAAGATCGTGATTGGGGAAGTTGATCTCCCAATCAAGATAGGACCAAGTGATTTCCATGTTACTTTTCAAGTAATGGATATCCACCCATTTTATAGCTGTCTCTTAGGCAGACCATGGATTCACGAGGCTGGCGCCGTGACATCCACCCTACACCAGAAGCTAAAATTTGTCAAAAACAAGAAACTGGTTGTGGTAGGGGGAGAAAAGGCTCTCCTGGTTAGCCATCTGTCTTCTTTCTCGTACATTGACGCTGAGGATGAAGTTGGAACTCAGTTCCAAGCTTTATCTATTGATGAACCAATCGAGAAGAAGTCTCCTTCATTCACTTCCTACCGTGATGCAAAGCTGGCCATTGAATGTGGTGCAGTTGCTGGATTAGGGAAGGTGCTTGAACTTGAAGACAATAGATCCCGGGCTGGCATTGGCTACTGTTCTGGGGCATGTAATGAGCAAGGTTTGTTCATAAGTGGAGGATTCATCCATGACGATCAACCTGAAGAGGAAGTTGCTGCTATCTTGGAAGAGGATACAGAGGACGTGAACAACTTCGTTATTCCTGGTGGTGTCTACCACAATTGGGTCGTTGTAGATGTTCCTACAGTCATCCATAGATCAGAGTAATTGTTCACTTTGTTTGAAACCCTTCTCCCATGCCAAAAGGAGAAGTGATGACATTGTTGGCAAAGCATATATACAATGATGTTTTCATTCAATTAATGCATTGTTTAACATTTGTTTTTCCTTTGTTTTCACTTTTTGCTTTTTTTGCATGAAATCAGTGATCACAAAAAACCCATAAAAACAACAATAAAAGCAATCTTTTTCATCTGCATAATGGTTTGCTTGTTTAAATGCTAAAAAATTTCATTAACCAAAATCATTATGCAGGTTGATCCTAAAACCCATTGAACATAATGATCCAACGCCATCTCCCAATTTTGAGTTCCCTGTATTTGAGGCAGAAGAAGATGACGTTGAGGGGATTCCTGATGAGATTACCCGTCTCCTTGAGCACGAAGAGAAGATCATTCAGCCGCATCTCGAAGACTTGGAAACAGTCAACTTGGGGTCTGAGGATTGTGTTCGTCTGGTGAAGATTGGGGCACTCCTTGAAGGGTCTGTCAAGGAAGATTTGATCAGTTTGCTACGAGAATATTCAGATATCTTTGCTTGGTCCTATGAAGACATGTCGGGTTTAGATACAGATATTGTGCAACATTTCCTGCCTTTAAAGCCTGAGTGCGTGCCTGTGAAGCAGAAGCTCAGAAGAACTCATCCAGATATGGTAGTGAAGATCAAAGAGGAAGTTCAAAAGCAAATTGATGCGGGGTTTCTGGTGACTTCTACATATCCTCAATGGGTGGCCAATATTGTGCCTGTTCCTAAGAAGGACGGAAAAGTCCGTATGTGCGTTGATTATAGAGATTTGAATAAGGCTAGCCCGAAAGATGATTTTCCTCTACCACACATTGATATGTTGGTAGACAATACATCCAAATTCAAAGTCTTTTCCTTTATGGACGGATTTTCCGGATATAATCAAATCAAGATGGCACCCGGGGATATGGAGAAGACAACATTCATCACACCTTGGGGAACATTCTGTTATCGAGTGATGCCCTTCGGTTTGAAGAACGCCGGAGCCACGTATCAACGAGCTATGACTACCTTGTTTCATGATATGATGCACAAGGAGATAGAGGTCTACGTTGACGATATGATTGCTAAGTCCCGAACGGAAGTTGAGCATATTGAGCATTTGTTGAAGCTTTTTCAGCGTTTGAGGAAGTTCAAACTTCGCCTGAATCTGAACAAGTGTACATTTGGAGTCCGTTCTGGCAAATTGTTGGGTTTTGTGGTAAGTGAAAGAGGTATTGAGGTTGATCCTGCAAAGGTCAAAGCAATACAAGAGATGCCTGCACCCAAAACTGAGAAGCAAGTCCGAGGTTTTCTTGGCCGCTTGAATTACATTTCCAGATTTATATCCCACATGACTGCCACATGTGCGCCGATATTCAAGCTCCTCCGGAAAGATCAGTCTCATGATTGGACCGAGGACTGCCAGAAAGCTTTCGACAGTATCAAAGAATATCTGTCTGAACCTCCGATCTTGTCTCCGCCTGTGGAAGGAAGACCTCTGATTATGTATTTAACAGTTCTTGAAGACTCAATGGGTTGTGTACTCGGTCAACAAGATGAATCAGGGAAGAAGGAGTTTGCTATATACTACCTCAGTAAGAAGTTTACTGATTGTGAGTCTCGGTACTCTATGCTTGAGAAGACGTGTTGTGCTTTGGCTTGGGCTGCTAAGCGTTTGCGCCAGTACATGATAAATCATACAACTTGGTTGATATCCAGAATGGATCCAATTAAGTATATCTTCGAGAAGCCTGCTTTAACTGGGAGGATTCCCCGTTGGCAGATGTTATTGTCCGAGTATGATATTGAGTATCGAGCTCAAAAAGCTATCAAAGGTAGTATCTTGGCTGACCACTTAGCGCACCAGCCGATCGAAGATCATCAGTCTGTTCAGTATGACTTCCCTGATGAGGAAATTCTGTATTTGAAGATGAAAGATTGCGATGAGCCTACACTTGATGAAGGTCCGGAACCTGGTTCCAGATGGACGATGGTGTTTGATGGCACTGTTAATCAATATGGAAATGGAATTGTGGCAGTGATCATTACTCCTCAAGGTTCACACATTCCGTTTACAGCAAGGCTAACTTTCAAATGCACGAATAATATGGCGGAGTACGAAGCCTGTATTATGGGACTTGAAGAATGCATTGATTTGAGAATCAAATATCTTGATGTCTATGGTGATTCAGCCCTGGTTGTTAATCAGATCAAGGGAGAATGGGAGACGAATCAACCTGGTCTCATCCCATACAGAGATTACGCAAGAAGGATTTCAACATTCTTCACAGAAGTCGAATTCTATCATATTCCTCGAGAGGATAATCGGATGGCAGATGCTCTTGCTACGCTTGCTTCCATGATTGTGGTCAGATGGTGGAATGATGTCCCCAACATTACTGTGATGCGCTTGGACATACCAGCTCACATATTTGCAATTGAAGAAGTGAAAGATGACAAGCCTTGGTATTTTGATATCAAGAATTTCCTCCAGAACCAGGTCTACCCGCCTGGGGCATCTGTGAAAGATAGGAAAACTTTGAAAAGGTTGTCAGGCAGTTTCTACCTCAGTGGTGAAGTGCTGTATAAGAGAAATTTCGATATGGTTTTGCTCAGATGCGTGGATAGACACGAAGCAAACCTGTTGATGACTGAGGTCCATGAGGGTTCATTTGGTACTCATTCCAATGGACATGCCATGGCTAAGAAGATGTTGAGAGCAGGCTACTATTGGCTGACAATGGAGTCTGACTGTTGCAAGTATGTGAAGAAATGTCACAAGTGTCAAATTTATGCGGATAAGATTCATATTCCTCCGACACTTCTGAATGTGATTTCATCACCATGGCCTTTCTCTATGTGAGGAATCGACATGATTGGCATGATTGAGCCGAAAGCGTCCAACGGACATCGGTTTATTCTCGTAGCAATTGATTACTTCACCAAATGGGTTGAAGCCTCTTCGTACGCGAACGTAACCAGGCAGGTGGTTGTGAAGTTTATCAAAAACCAGCTGATTTGCCGTTATGGTGTGCCAGAGAGGATCATTACTGATAATGGATCTAATCTGAATAACAAGATGATGGATGAGTTGTGCGCTGAATTCAAGATTGCACACCATAATTCCTCTCCTTACAGACCTAAGATGAATGGGGCTGTTGAAGCTGCTAATAAGAATATCAAGAGGATTATCCAGAAAATGACTGTCACGTACAAAGATTGGCATGAGATGCTGCCATTTGCTTTGCATGGATATCGTACGTCTGTACGCACTTCAACAGGGGCAACCCCCTTCTCTCTTGTTTATGGCATGGAAGCTGTTCTCCCAGTAGAGGTGGAGATCCCATCAATGAGAGTCTTGATGGAAGCCAAGTTGACTGATGCTGAATGGATTCAGAGTCGTTATGACCAGTTGAATCTGATTGAAGAGAAACGGTTAACTGCCATGTGTCATGGTCAGTTATATCAGCAGAGAATGAAGAAAGCATTCGATAAGAAGGTCAAGCCTCGTGTGTTCCGAGAAGGTGACCTCGTGCTCAAGAAAGTTTTGTCTTTCGCGCCCGATTCCAGGGGCAAGTGGACTCCAAACTACGAGGGTCCATATGTTGTTAAGAGAGCCTTTTCAGGCGGAGCTTTGATGCTTACAACAATGGATGGGGAGGATTTCACTCGTCCTGTGAATTCAGATGCAGTCAAGAGATACTTTGCCTAGAAAAAAAAGTATATGCAAATGAAAAAACAGAATAGCTCGCTAAGTTGAAAACCCGAAAGGGCGGCTTAGGCAAAAATGAGCGTCTCGGTGGAGAACCCGCAAGGGTAATCCAGGCAAAAATTAGAGACTTGAAAAAATAGAACATTTGCATCCTGCTAGATTGAGTACCTCACTCTGGGGCAATCTAGGCAAAAATTAGGGATTCGGCAAGTAACTGCATCCTGACAAGACTTTCTGTTCACCAGTCGTCATTTCGTCAGAAGATTCTCGATTCGTCGTCAACTGAAGCTTCGAATACATCGAGATTCAAATTGGTAGAGAAAGGATCATTATGTTCAATGTAGCCCTCTTCCAATATATATCACTGATTTCAAATTTGTACAGATCTATGGAGTCTTGCCATTTGCAGGCTACCATTCCATCAAATTAAGTTGAGCTTTTTATCCAATTATTTGCACTCTTATTTGTTTCAATTCAACAAATGTTTTGCATGTCTTAAATTGATAAAATGTCATTGTTTTAAACAAATGAATTTTTCAAAAAAAATTGTTTTAAACAAAGTGAACATTCACAATATTGAAAGGATACTCAAGAATATCTCAGTGCTCTCCCGAGGGTGGCATGATCTCCAACAGGTAAGACATTTGTTCATATTCCTGGTTTGGTTGTATCTTCTTTCTTCAGATCTTTGTTGGGGTTGTTCCTCAAACAGAGTTGTTGATGGGGTTGTTCCCCAAGCAGAGTATTGTTGAAGGCTTCGTTTTCTCCAGCAGCAGTTTTCCCCAGCACGGATGTTCCCTTGTGAGATTCGGCGATTGATGGTTTGTCATCTTGGTGCCCCGTCACTTTCTCCAGTGGGTCGACATCCCCAGACTTTATTTGTCTCCTCAGCACATTTGCAAGCAGAGTTGTTGTCACTCTCCCCAGTGCAGGTGCCAGCAGAGTTGTCTGTTTCCTCAGCACGGTCGTTTTCCTTTTAAAAGACTCGGTAAGTTGGCGGTTTGATACCCGGTACTTTACCTTTCCCCCGGCGAAGTCGTCTGTAGAGTTGTTGCTGTCTCTCTATCAGAGTGTTTGTTCTCCTCAGCAGAGCAGGATTTATTTTCTTATTCAGTGGTTGATTGGGTTGACATCCTAGTATTTCAACCATTTTTTTCCTCAGCATAGTCTGCAGAACGTTTGTTGTGGCAGTTTCGCCTGTTGAATACTCCTTCAATCCCCAGTATGGTCGGATGATGGCTCTAGCATTCAGAGAACGAATTGATTTCCTGACTGCTTGTGATCCCCAGTAGAGTGACTTATATAGCAGAATCTACCTGTTGCGATCAGTTTGCTCTGTGTATTCTCCCCAAGTAGAGTGGCTTGTTGCAGAATCTACTTGTGTGGTACATTCTCCCTCAGTGGGTTGTTCCCCAACGGAGTTATGTGGAGTTGCTTCTACAGAAGTTCGTGCTTGTGCAATGCACCTTTTGTTTCTCAGTTGACACTGGGATCCCCTGCAGATATCTTGGGTTTTTCTCTTGTTCCCTAACAGATTCGTCTTGGTGGCTGTTTTGCCTGTTGTGACTTTCTGTGCCCTGATCGGTTTATTTGTTGATCCATCACTCGGAGATTTGGTTTCCTGATATCTCTGATTCTCTGCTTCCTCAGCAGTACCCGCAGATCTTTGCTTCTCAGCATATAGATCTCCAGCAGATTGGCTTTCCAGTTGGTTTTCCCCTGGAAGTATAATACCGGGCGTTTGATTCCTGGACCGGTTGTGTTAGAATTGTCTGTTTTGTCAGCATTCATCAAACATAAATCACGCATATTCACGCATAATCATAAACATTCAGATATTCATGTTGCATTTCTTGCCATATATCCTTTGTTTGTTGTGTTCCCTGCTATGGTGATACCAATCTTCCCTAATAGATCTCCCCTAGCAGATGTCGGGTGTCTAAATCTCTCCATATAGAGTCAGCCCCGTAAGCAGAAAGTGGTTGTTGTCTGTCCTTCTGCAGTTCCCCACTGAGATATATCCTCGTGGATGACGGTTTCTTCCGTTTCCTCCCAACACATATATTGGGACGGATTTTCCTATTTGAGTTGCATCCTCATTAGGACATGTCTTGATTCAGTCTGTCTTTTCGGATTATTCCCGAACTGGCTATTTGCCAAAAGTCTTGTGCTTCCCAGTGGGTTGTTCCCCAGCGGAGTAGTTTTGGTTTTCTACCTAGCAGTCGGTGGTTGTAAATCCTATTTTCCTGCTCTCCAGCAGTTTGTGGTTTGTTATAAGCCCTGTTTTGGTTTCCCGTGCGGATTTGCGATTTGTTCTATCCCCACGCGGAGTTGTTGGTTTTCTACCCCGTATTCGGTAGATGTAAACCCTAATTTTTTTGGTTATCCCCACCAGAGTTTGGCCTTCTGCCTACAAACCAGCAGTCGTAAGTCCTATCTTTGCGGTTTTCCTACCTACAAACCGGTAGTCATAAACCCTGTTTTCTCCACTTGCAGAGTTAATTTTGTTGTTCATCCCAACCGATGACAATCCCCTCTTTGTGGTTATCTTCATTCAATACTTGATGTTGATCTTCCTTTCGCTTGGATAAGTTGCTCAGATAAGCACTTATATCCCTAGCAAGTTTTTTGTGGATAATTGCCGTATGCTAGCAATTTTATCCCCAGCGGGTCCTTTCACCTTTTGTCAGTGATTGTGTTCCCCGGATCATTGATTTTCATCAATGCATTCCCAACGAGCCTTCTTTCATTTACCCTCTTGTTGGTAATGTCTGTTGCTCCCTTTGATTGTTCATCATTATATACCTAGTTTGGTATCCCGATGTCTTTCTTTTCGGATTTTATCCTATAAACAACCTACAACCCGGTTAAGGATAATCTTCCATGCGAGGTTATTATTCACGTTTTGACGGCTATGAATAATATATCTCATGTACTCTTCAGTCGAAGCCTTTCGTGTTTCCCTGGTCGAGTAAGATTCGCTTTTTCCCTTTGCGGAATCGAATATTTCTTTGTTGTCGGATAATTGCCGGATGCTTGCAATTTATCCTTTGAGATCGTCTTTCGTTTACCCGTATGCTTGGTATCGATTGTCTCTCTTTTTGGTTAGCCACCTATTATATACCTCGGTATCTCTGGTGTCTTTTCCTTCCGAGTATATTATTCACGGTCTGCCGGTAATGAACAATATGTCTCATGCGCTCTTTGGTTGGAGTCCTTTGTTGATCTTCTCCAGTCGAGTAAGATTCGTATTCCTTGCGGAATCGAATATCTGTCCTATAAACAAGTCTGCTGTTCTAGCTTTCTTCAGGATGATGAGTGTTTTGGAACACAAACCAATTCACGATTTCGGATCTTATCCTATAAACAACCTACAACCCGGTTAAGGATAATCTTCCATGTGAGTATTCTATCCACGTTCTGACGGCAATGGATATTATAGCTCGTTCACTCTTGGGTCAATCTTTTGATTGTTTTCTCCGCAGAGTAAGTTCGTATTCCTTGTGGAATCGAACGTCCGTCCTATAAACAAGTCTGTTGTTCTAAGCTTTCTTCAGGATGATGAGTGTCTTGGAGCACAAACCAATTCACGATTTCGGATCTTATCCTATAAACAACCTACAACCCGGTTCAGGATAATTTTCCATGCGAGTACATTATCTACGTTTTGACGGCTATAGATAATATATCTCATGCACTCTTTTGTCGAACACTTTGTTTGTTTCCCCAACTGAGTAAGATTTGCATTCTTTATAGAATCAAATATCCATCCTATAAACAAGTTTGCTTTCGCTCTCTTCAGGATGATGAGTGTTTTGGAACACACACCAATTCACGTCTTTGGTCGGTCACCTGTTACATACCTACAACCCGGTATCCTTGGTGTTCCTCCCCTTCTGCTCCCTATTATGACCTCGGTCCCCTGCGGAGTCAGATTTTCCTGAGTTTATGTACCTTTTTCAGGTCTTTCTCAGATGCTTGGTTGATTGATATCTCTCACCCTTATACCGGTCTTAGATATTCATTCTTCCTGAGTTTGTTGCCCTTATACCGGTAGCATCTCATTCTTTGGTACTTCCTCAGTGAAGTTTTCTGTTGCTTCTCCCCAGGAGTCAGCTTGTGTCTCTCCAATGGATTTATTTTCCTTTGGAATTCTTTTCCCCAGTGTGAGTCCTTCACTCCCCAGTGAGGTCTCCAGTCTGATTTCTGTTATCTCCTAACTAGAGTCGTGTCTTATTCGCGCTATGTCAGTTTTGTTTTTCCCCAACTTGAAGTCATGTCCTGCTCACGCATTTCTTTTTCTTTTACTACCCCCAACAAGAGTCTTGTTAGAGTCTCTGTTCCTGGTGAGTGTATTACTCCGATGGATCGTCTTTTCTTCTGTGTGAATCGTATTCCCCACAGAATTTGTGTCTTTTGCATGCATACATTTGCATCATGAGGTCTCTTAGGGACCAAAATTTGTCTCATTACTGTTATTTAAGCCCATTCTACCACGTCAAGATGAAGATTTCTAAACTTCACTTCTCCGGCTAGAATGACCTTAAATAGGGGCATCTGTAAGACCCCAATTTTGTCCCTAAGATCCCTCATGGCTCATATCATATCATATCATAGCCTCAAGGATCATTGCATGCCCTAGCTTCCCTCCTAGTGGGTGGGTACCTTGTGAGTGTGGTTCTTGATCACCAAGCATGTATTGCATTTGTATATCATTGCTTTTCATCTTTCTATTAACCAAAAGTACAAAAATATTGTCATCTAACCATATTACTTGCAGATGAAGCAAATTAGGTCAAATCAATCAAAGTCAGTCATTGAGATAGATGGTGGCCATTCCTGAAGAATTTGGGCACCATGATCATTCATCAAGAGTTCATATGAGTTGTGACATCATTTTGGATCAAGATATCAAGTGGTTAGGGTTTGGAATTCATCAGAACATGGTTCAGTCAACCAAAACCCTAGCAAAGTCAACTGAAGTCAACCATGGTCAACTGTGCATTTAATCAGTGATTTGATGGTGGGAATTGGTCTGAGAGGTCTCATTCATGTCCATATAAGCCTCATATAACATGTCAAACATCCACAGTGAAGAATTTGAAGTCAGACAAGAAATTTCCAAAAATAGAAAGTTGACCTGTAATTGGAATTTGCCAAAAATGGAAACTTCTTCTCCCCAAAATTACATCATCATAAAAGCTTCAAATGAATTTTTTCCCAACATGAAAGTTGAAGATCTTGTTCTCCCATTTCCAAAAAGTCCAAGAACACTCAATTCCCATGTGTGGTTGGCAAGTTATGATCAAATCATTCTCAAAAAAATTTGAACTTCAAAGTGGCATATCTTCCAAACCATTTGGCCAAATTGAGTGAGGTTTTTTGCTACAAGTCATGTTTGATGTGCTCTATCCAAATCTTTCATCACATTTTACCAAAACTCAACCAAGCAAAATGGCATTTTTAAAGTGGTTTGAATTAAATTAAGTGAGGTGAAAAAGTTGATTTTCAAAATAGCCATTTGCCACACATTTTACCATTGGCAAAGGTTCAGAAATCACATTTTGGATGTGTTCAAGGCCCAAATTCGCAGCTGGAACCATGCACCTTGCAATTTGACTTAATTTCATCAATTAACCAAAACACCTCTTTTAACTAAATTCCAATTACCACATAATTAACCAAACTTACAAACACTAAACAGACTATATATGGACATTTTTCTGCTGAAAAGCCCTAGCACACTTTCACCAAAACAGACCAAAACTCATTTTTCTCTCAAATCCTCATTTTGCTTACTTGAACTTTTCTTGGTAAAACCTCAAAGAACTCGAGCTTGTGTTGGTTGCTTCATCCTTCACCATCATTTTTGAGCTCATTGCAAGCCTGAAACAACCACTGAAAGCAAGGAATCGTGACTGTTACTTTAAAGCTCCATCCATGGAAATCTTCGATTTGAGCAAAACCCAACATTGCTGAGCTAAAATTCTTTGTTCATTCACCATTTGGAACCACCAGGAGCATCTGTTTCGAGCATATACGACCCAATAACATCTGTTTCATCACTGTGCTTCCAAGTTGGTAAGATTTCGAATCCCTCATTTTTCAAAATCATGCTATACCTTATGAAGATCTTGCCATGCTGAATATGATGAACTTTAAATCATTGAAAATGGTCGAGTATTGTAGAAGTTGTGCTGAAATGAAATTTGATGTGTGAATGTTGTTTCTGCTCGATTCATCCTTGTTAGCTTGGTTTGGTGTTAATTATTGTTGGATTTGTGATGTACACTGCAAGAGGAACACATTGATATGTTGCTTTTTGATTTTGGTTGCTAAAAAGTTTTGCTGCAAAATTGGAAATGATGAACAAGATGAAGCACATACTGTAGCAAAACCCTAGTTTCTTCTTAAAACCCAGAAAATCGTGTTTCTTCATTTGAAATGTTGTTTTGCATGAGAACACTATTACATTGGCCATGAGCGAATCAGAGGGCGCCACGCTTCTAATTGGAACGTTGCGTTCCATTAAAATGACCAACATATTACGAAAATGCCACTGCCGGATTTCTTTTTATTTAAATCATTTCATTATTTCAATTTTTATTCCATTTGATACACCAATCTTCCAAAAATCATAGCACACTCATTTCTTATCCAAAATTCATGGGATTTTTTGCTAAATGCTCATCTTGATCTCTAGTTTTTTATCATGAGTTTTCCAAAATTTTTGCATGTATGGATTTTAAATTGTGCTAGGGTTTGTCATATGTGTCCATTTTATGTATGTCTCACCAAATCAATTGTGAAATGATGATACATTATCCAATGAGGCTGAAATTTTTTGTGCTTAAACTAGACACATTCCTGGTGATTTTGGTGTAGAGTTTGTGAATTTATCATTGTTGGTTTGTGAGTTATGATTTTTTGAATTAGGGTGTGACAATTTGTGTCACACCATTCATGTCCAACTTCATGATTTTTATTACCATGCTTAATGAACTCAAATTGGTTTGAATTTTTGCATGAACATACTTATGGATGTCTAGAATACATGTGAATGTTTCTGGAATTATTGATAGCATTTCCTATTTGTTTGGGATTTTCTCCCCTGTTTGGTCATATGTTGACTTTTTGTGACACATGTTCTCATTTGATTTGTGAAATTCTCATATATAATTGGATGAACTTGAAATTTGACATGTGATTAGTAGGCATCTTAAGCTTTGTCATGGTTTTGATCCCATTCATTTCTCATATGTTGTCACTGTTTTATGATTTATTGAAGTTGGTACATGTTTGGTTGACTTCTTTGAGCATGCTTGAACTTGCCTTGCCTTTCTGATTTTCATTGACCTACTTCCCTTGATCCAAATGAGCTGAAATTTTATATGCTTATCATGTTATGGATGATGTTTGATCATGAATTATTTGAGGATTTATTGAGATGTTTGAGATTGGTTTTGAGCTAAATCATTCTGTTGACTTCTATGAGCTTCTATATGCCATGCTTTGACCTAATTTGCTTATGAAATGATGATGATGATTGATATGAACATGGAACCAATTGAGTTTGTTTCTTGATTGTTTGAACTTGATTTTGGACACTTGTCACTTGCTGTTTTGACTTTCGTATCTCTTTTTGACCCTAGGCTTATCCTAGTGGTCATGTTGCTCATGTTTAAGTTTGTTGTTTCAGGTTAAGCAACAAATACCCAAAGAGATCAATACAAATTGATTGAGCTTGATTGATTATCATGACTAACTTGTTTGTTTTGTAGGTTGCTCGGCTCACATGCTTTGAGCCTTATGCATTGCACATTTAACTGATTGTGTTGACTGTTGATCTCTATCTCATTTTGATTTAACTTTGAATTGTATACTGATTCTGTTTGACTGGTTTCAGGTACCCTTAGTTGCTTAGTTCTTTAAGAACTTGCTTTGCTTTGCTTTAATAGCAATTTGCATTGAGGTATAATTCCTTATCTTCATGTAGTCTGGAAGACCTGGCCTGTTACTTGGCCAGGCAACTGTCTGAAGTCCTCCTTAAGAGGCAATGCTTGTGTGTGTTTACATTTGTCCCAAGCAGGAAAAGTCCTTTAAATAAGGCAATTGGTAGACAAAAGAGATATGCAACCTATCTCCTACTATTCTGTGTGTCACTCATATTGCTCACACCACATGTGTTGATGCATAGTGAGTAAAAACCCAAGATCTATCGAGTCAATAATCTGTGGAGAGAGTTCCTACTTTCTGAACTCCCACACCTTCTATCATTCAAATGCTCTCCCTGGCCAGGGATAAGAGCAATGAGGCACACCCCTCATATCTTTTCATCTGCTTCACCTTAGCCCCTCAATGGCAAGGTTAAGAGCACCATTAACCCTATTCCAGTTGGCTTCAATGCCTAACCCTTTGTGTGAGCCTGATTGTTTGGTTATAGTGTGTGCTGAATGACTTTAATTGATTGATTGCCTACCTCATATACACATGTTTGCTTGTATGCTTTGTGCATTTATCATCATTAATTGCTCATTAGTGCATGATCATTTCATCTGTCTTTGTGACATATCTTTGTTGTTTGCCCATTAAGGACAATTGTAAGACCATCCTTTGGCCATTGTTCCTATGATATGGAAGTGAGTATAAGACCATCTCATTGGCCACTCATCTTCTCTTTGCTTGATGCATTTGTTGTATGTGAGGATGCAATTGTAAGTCCCTGCAAGTTGGCATTTGCTTTCCTATGATCATATGTTGGATATTGGTATAAGCCCAGAGAGATTGGCATCCGGTATCCAAGTTTCGTTTTGTTTAGGGAGATTGGAATAAGTCCAGCTATTGGCTTCCGACATCCTTGTTTCTTTGTTTAGGAGATTGGTGTAAATCCATCTATTGGTATCCGGTATCCGCTTTTGTTTGTGAGATTGGAGTAAGACCATTGAGTGGCATCCGGTATCACTTGTTTGCTTATTTTGTTATTGCTCATTGCCTATTCCAAAGGACACACTTGAATCATCTTCTATATGATTTCAAGAGGTGAACATTCTAGGAACTTTTACAATCCATTTTCATCCATTCATCCCCATTATGTCCTAAACCTTTTCACACATTGCTTTCAAACTTGAGATAGATATTGTGCAAACATCTTTATGTTTTCAAATCAAAAACCTGGACCCCAAGTCCTTGACTTTTTTCAAACTCCATTTCATAATACTCCTTTTGAATCAATCTTAATCATACTTTGACCCTACTTTTATAATCACAATCAATTAACTTCACCCATTCAATTGTTTTTGGCTTTGTCCATTGTTGATCTTTTCACACATTAGCCATAGGTTTCAATTATCATTGCGGTTGATGTAAACCTCACCCTATCCTTAGTGAGTCGACTATAAGACTTCCGTACTGAAAACATGGTTAACCCCTCTAGTACGTCGAAGCTATCCTCGCATGGTGGATGTTGGTCTTGGTCGAGTTTTCTCCCATTGATAATGAAAAGCCTCAAGTGCTATTGTTTAAAATTGAACTCACAAACCTTTTGGAAATCTTTTAGCCGAACTACGGCGTTTTGATCCTTACCTTTGATGGAAGGTACGTAGGCAACGGGTTCATCCGTTCGAACACAAAAACAATAAAAATTGTATATTCTTTTCTCATCATCCCAATCATGTTTGCACAATACTTATGTCATAACAAATAACAATTTTATACAACAAGTGTGAAAAGGGCTCCCTAGGAGTACCTAGGACGTGATGGGTGCCTAACACCTTCTCATTGCGTAATTTACACCTTACCCAGACTCTCTGATCTTTTCATTAGTTTTCTACGCGTAAAACTTCTTAGGCTTTTGTTCGCTTTTTAGCCAGTCCTTTGGATAAATAAAAGTGCGGTGGCGACTCGAACTCATTGTATGCTTTGCTTATGGTTTAATCGATAAATCATATAGCGACGAATACACCGCTACACTTTCATGGGAGATAGTGGCATACTTGCTGAATTATCCAAGTTGGATCCCTTCTCATGGAAGATATCTTGGTTTAAGGATTCATACTTGTGAATGAATGTTTGAGTGTTCTCCAAAGAATGACTTAATCAATTAAAACTCACCACTAACATTTGACTAACTATTGACTAACTCTTATTCATTAAGATTTTACTTTCAAGTCATTTACTTTATGCAATTTAAATTTCAGTCATTTATCATCCATTGCCATTTACATTTCATATAACTTATTTACGTTTCAAGTCATTTTCACTTTGCTCATTTGAGCCATATCTTATGATTGTATATATTGTTTGCTTGCTTTTGGTCTTGTTTGTTGTCTTAGAACCTTAAAACATTTAATAACAAGAAAAACCCTAAAAAACATTTGGTGGACTTTTGAGTTTGATCTGAACTTTTGGACTTAGGATTAGGCAACATTCCATATGCTAAAGGACTTGGTCAATGCCAACATTTTGAGACTGAGATGTCTTGAATTGTGGCTTCATCTGATGCAAGACCTTGAGGATTTATTTTATTCATCTGCTACTCTGTCTTGGTGCTTAATTGCTTATTTTGTTGTTTGTTTATGTCTGATGTTTTGTTCTGAGTTGATCAAGGAATATTTCATCTGATACATTTGAAGACAATGAAGACTGCTAGCTATTGGAGTGCTTGCTTGGATGTGGCTATCCTTATTTGATGCCTTGATCTTCATGATGTCTGGATATTGCTCATTGCTTATTGATTATTGCTTGATTAAAGTCCAAAGGGAAATGGGTTTCTATATGACATTCTTGTCTATTGGATTGCATCCCATTGGTCAAATCTGTTCAACTCTTAACTTTTATTTGTGCTTAGGATAGCCTCTTCATCTCTTCCCACTTCTTAAATTTCAAAATCTCTCCATCTTTTCAAAAACCTTTCTTTGCTTGTGATTTCAAACTTAGACATTGTTTAATGATTAGAAACTATGGCCTTGCGCCATTGAATTTTTAAACTTCTTTTCTTAAATCAAATTTGTAATGAACTTAACCATATTGACTTAAATTTCAAAAGACAAAAAGAACTAACAACCCCATTGAAATATTTGGCCCTTTCTGCCTTTCTCACTTAAACTTTTGTTAAAATCAATCACCAACTTCTTTGAAATTTTTACCATGAACTACAGGGTTTTTATCCCTCATTTTATGTTGGTACGTAGGCATAAGACCGAAGGTCTTGTCAAACACAAAAGTATAATCAATGAATTCTTTTCTCATCCCCACACTCTATATTTTCTCAAACATATTTTATACCAAAAACATATGCACACATAAAAAGGGATCCTTAGGAGTACCTAGGACACTTTGGGTGCTAACACCTTCCCTCTGTGTAACCAACCCCCTTACCTGTTATCTCTGGCATTTTATTAGTTTTGATTTGAAAACTTCTTATCTTTGGGTTTTGTTTGTACTTTTCCCTTTTCCTTTGGAAACAATAAAAGCGCGGTGGCGACTCTAGTTTTATTGACGTTAAGTTTATCCATAGCTTGACGGTCATGAATTTACCGCTACAAAAATTAAGTGGCGACTCTGATGGGGAGTAGTCCTCAGTGGGTTTAGCCTTCTTTTATGTGTATATATTTGTATATTTTGCTTGTGATATAATATGTTTGTTGTGCTTGGTGATCTCTGTGTGGTGAGATGTTCTAACCCGAACTTGAGTGCAATTAAGATAGGAGGATGGTATAGTCATGTTCAACTTGTGTGGAGTAGTCCTTAACAAGTTGGCTTGAGATCCATTTACTCAGTGGAGACCTCTCTGGAGTTACTGATTTCACACAAGTTATTTGTGGATAGGAATTACTTTATCTAAATCTGGGGTCCGAGAAGCTGAGGACCGTAGAACATTTAACCCAACTTGGCCTATTAAGGATGTAGTGCGGAGACTGTTCCGGTGTGAAGCTAGCGGAAATATACCCGAACGTATCGCACGCTCGAACATACAACAGAGTCCCCATCGAACTTTATTTATTCTGGAAGGAAAGGGAAAACATCGATGAAACCCAATGGAAAGAGATATGTTGGGTAAGGAAGTCGATTATGAAAGGGGAAGGTATTAGCAACCCAAACATCCATGGTATTCTATGGGAACCGTTTCGATCATTCTCGCTCGAATAGGTACTATATCTAAAGATTACTCACAAAAGAATGGGGAAAGGAAATAAATAGATAGAGTGCTCGGGGAGGATTGGGGCCCTCATGCCTATGTATCCTCATAGTGCAATGAGGAATTCAGAGTTTCGTAGTTCAAGGAACTATAGGCGGTATATGAAAAGAATTATGATCAAGGTATGGTCTGAACCAAAGAATCGTGTTTTGAGCTCCAACAAGGGTGAAAAGATGAACCCAAGAGTAAGGTGGCTATGACTAGTACGTGGGCTAGTAAGATCGCCATTATAGGGTAAAACCGAAAAAGACGAAGAAATAAGTGTTTGGGCACAGTCCTAAACATCTCTTGGTTCACAAGGTGATGCAAGAAGGAGCACAAAGGGGCAGTGTATTTGGCTCAAAGATAATTGGTATATCACATGGAGTGAATGAAGGTAGATTATGAATGCATCATGGAGATGAATGGAATAAAGTGACCAAAGTCACAGAATTCAATGTTTGGTGACAAGTGACTGAAAAAGTGTTGTTTGAAACCGAAATGTGAAAGTGTATTGGAATCCATAAGAGAAATGAGATTTGTACCATACAGAGAAACAACTTTAACAGATACGTGGACTAGTAGGACCGCTACTATAGGGTGTTTAGCCAAAAAAGGAGAAATTAAGTGTTTGGGGGTGTATCCCAAACAGCTCTAGGTAGAAATGCGGACTATTCGTTGTACGTCCGGAAAGGGTATGTATGGAATTCTAAAGAAAGTGTATGTCGATGTCAAAGGAATAGTATGTCACTGGATGAACGATTTATGATCGAAGGTAGATAATGGATAGTGGAAGATATGAATGATGCCCTAAGGTGAAGGAGGAATAACTAGAAGTATGCTCACCAAGGATTTGCATCCTCGTGCCTACGTATTATCATTGTGCAATGAGAAAGTCAGAGCAATCGTAGTTCGGAACCACGAGAAATAGAGAGAGACATACAGTGATGAAAAGTATGATTTGTACCAACAAAATGGTATCAAAAGGTATTTGTCTTATCAACGGGGACTCACACGACAAACCTAATTTCAGAGGTTAACTTCCATGAAACAAGGAGAGAGAGATATTTGTCTAAGCGATGGGGGACTCACAAGACAAACACCAATTCAAGGAATGATTGTAGTATTGTATAGTACAAAGAATAGTGTATCACTGGATAGGGAACAAACAGTTCGATATCAACGGAGGATAGTATTTTGGATCCAAGAAGAAGATAGACTCTAAATCAAAGAGCAAGGTAGGCATTTACCCATACGTGGACTAGTAAGACCGCCACTATAGGGTAAAGCCAAAAGGAAAGACTGAATTAAGTGTTTGGGTATAACCCCCAAACAACTCTCGATTGATGAGATGGATTATCGCTAGGATATCCCAAAAGGCTAGACAAGGAGTCCAAGGAGAAGCATGGTTGATCTCAAAAAGATGGTATTGATTGAATGAATGAAGAATGATTGATTGATAAATAGGGTAGCTCACGAAGAATATGGATTCTCCTGCCTATGTATCCTTACTGTGCAATGAGGAAATCAGAGCTTTCGTAGTTCAACCCACTAGGGCTGAAAGTAAGATGATTGGAGGCAAAAGAATGATTTAATGATTGAATAGAAAGAGTGGAATAGACTTGATAGTTACTTGATAAGAATCACACTAAAGTCTATGAGTAAAGGTGGATACGATAAGTAACGAGTCAAACGTCTCACACCCAAAGATATCCAGAATGAGTGTAAGAAAGTTCCATTCTTATTCCTTCTTTACTACTTAAGGCTCATGACATGTAATTCTCATCCTAACTTTCAAGTGGAGAGATAAGAATCTTTGTTGTTGTTTCTTGTGTTGATGAAGACCTTATCAATCGTTCGATTTGAATTGCATTAAAGTCTATGAATAGAGGTGAATACGATGAGCGTTGGGTCATTCGTCCCATACCCAAAGATACTCAGAATGGGGGTAGGAATTCTCCAATCTCACTCCTTCTCTATTACTTAAGGCTTGTATCATACAACTCGATTCATGATTGATAAGTTGTTGATGTAGTCCTTACTTTGTTGTATTGCTTTGTAGTGAGAGAGACTCGTCAATCGTATGATTAGAATTTTGCTAGAGTCTATGAATAGAGGTGGATACGATGAGCGTTGGGTCATTCATCTCATACCCAAAGATATCCAGAATGGGGGTAGGAATTCTCCAGTCCCACTCCATCTCTATTACTTAAGGCTCATGTCACACAATCCTAACTTTGATTTAATAAGCTCTTGTAGTTTGCCACCTTTGATTGCTTGTATTACCCATTGCTTGGTATGATTGAGGATGCCTTGATTGAAGATCTTGACTTGAGGCTTCGAGCTCCACAGTTTAGAAGAAAAGTCTTATTAAGTGACCAAGGGTCTTTTGATCACTCAAATTAGACTGTGGGATTATACAAGTTCAAAGGATTTAATTGATAAAAGTTTCTTTTGATCAATTTGAATCGGGGGTCTTGAAATAGTTTGGAAGCTAGGTTAGCATTTAATCTAATGGTTAGATACTAATTAAACTATCCTAAGGGATCATGCTATAGTTAATTCAAGTTGATTAAAAATTCTATGTTACAAATCCTAAGGGAGCATGTTATAGTTAATCAAAATCTTGATTAAAATTCTATGTTAATTCTATTCCTAAGGGAGCATGTGATTATATGGATAAAATGCCCAAAATTACTCCTAAAGGGTAAAATGGTCTTTTCACAAAAAACGGAATATTGAATTAAAATTCTATTCTATTTTCTAAATGAAAAAATCAATTAGGTTCTATTTCTAAATTTAATAAAATTCTAGAATTAATCAAATATGACCTTTCTAAATTCTAAAGTCTAGATTCTAAAATTTCTAACCTAATATAACATTTTAAATAAGACTAATTAAATCCTAATATCTAATTATCCCATATTCTAAAAAAATTAGTAAAAAATTAATGAATTTCTAATGTCTAATCAAGATTCTTTCAATTAATTCCTAATTAACCTAAAACTAATTACAATTTGAATGGATTCTAATAAATCCCAAAATTAACTATAATCCTAGCTCTAGCAAAAAACAAAATCAGCACAGGCCTAAGCCCACTAAAACTAGTGACTGGATTAGGGATCATGGGGGTGTAAAATGCAATCCAGGAGTGGGCCTCAGGGAAGAGGCCCATTCGTTACTGCACATGCGCGCGGGGGGTGCAGGAAATGGAAAGGGGTTATGTTATGACCCAAAGCGCTTAGGCCTCAATGTCATCCCAAAGCAAAGATGGCGTTGGCCCTGGGGTGCAAAAGGAAAATGGGGGTTTCATTGGGCTAAAATAAGGCAAAGCCCAACAACCAATCTTGAAGTCTAATGTACAATCTCAGCAAAACGTGCCCTTCCGTCAAGCCTTGAAATGGAGTTCTTCCATAGGCCACCGCGCTGGCCGTCGTTTTCGGCGGCGGTGGCCACCAAAATCCACAACTGAGCCATCAAAACAATCTCCTCACCGAGATCTCTCTAAATCCAACCTTAATTTCAACCAAAAACTCTCCCAAAAATCCAATCGGAACAAAATGTGTCAAGAACCCTAACTACCAAAGCTCAAATTAAACCCTCAGAATAATGATTCAAAGCCCCTGGGATTGGGGCTTTGGTTCCACTCCTCATGCTCTATCATTTGTGCACGCGAAATGGAATAAAAATAGAGGATCAAGAACTCACTGTGATTGGAGATTTCGTTGGATTAGGTAAGCTTCTCTAAGTGTTCGCTTCTAATTCGTCTACCACTTCTTCTTCTTCTCTCAATGCTTCTTCTTCTTCTTCTGGTTTAAATGGGGTTTTAATAAGGCTCAAGCACAACAAGTTTGAAGCTCGTGAGCTTCAACTGTTTTGGGATAGTGTGTGTAGTGAGGGTGAGGGAGAGAGTTCAGAAATGATTGCAAGGAGTTGAGAGTGATGATTGTCAAGGTGATCAAATGATGATGATGAACGTGATTAAATAGGCATTAGGTTTGGATTGAAATAGGTTTGGGATTTGGCTTGGATTTTGTTGAGATTAGGTTTGGAATTGGTTAGACTGAACTGACTGAGTCAATTCCAAACTCAGTTAGTTAGGGAGTTAGTTAATGAACTCAGTTGGTTAGCTTAGTTAATGCTAGATGATTTATGACTAGATAATACAAGTTAGAACTTAAGTGGAATGGTCTTGAAGCTTGAGTGATGACCTGCTAAACAGGTTCACTCCAAGTCACCAATTGAACTTGCTAGTTAGCTTAGGAACTATTGTGTTGTGGGTTAGTCTTGTTGTTATGCCTTACTGTAAGTAATGATGTTTAGCCTCTTTTGTGTTGAGTTTTGGTAGTCTTTGCAATTACGCTCAATTTTGCTGTGAATGATTCTAGTCATGTCAATTTCCTGCTTGGTTTTAATGTGCCCCGGCCTTGTTTGGTTTGTTGATTGGTTTGTATTGTGATGTGTTCTGCTGCATGTTTGTTGTATTGCTGCAGAATGGATGGAGAATGATGGTGCAGGTTACCAATCTTGGTTGATGCGTAATGCTTGACAGTTCCAGCTTGGCATTTTGATGGAAGCAAAACAGGGCAAGTTGGTTAATTGATCAAGATGGATTGTTGCCTTCATGTTGCAGAGCTGCTGAACAGGAGATGGTGAGTTGAACTGTTGTGCCCTTATTGAGGTTGTGTTCATTGCTTGGTTTTCTTGGATTTGTTGTAGATGCATTTCTAACTGAAAGTGAGCCTGAGTTGTTATGGATTTGTTGTACTTGCCTACTGCAGCTTGTTAGCCTTGTGCTCATGTCTGGCAATGCCAAATTGGATACAAGGTTTTTGTGGTGTGCAGAGTGGTTTGCATTAGTCATGTGTGGTGCATTGGAGGTATGCTGGTTGTAGCAGGGTTTTCATTACCTTTAGGTTTATTGACTAAACCAAAAGTCAACATACAATTTGAGTCGCCACCGCACTTTTATTTGTCCAAAGGAAAGGCTAAAAAGTGAACAAAAGCCAAGTAAGAAGTTTTATCAAATCAAAAACCAATAAAAATGTCAGAGATCTGGGTAAGGGGGTTGGTTATGAAATGGGAAGGTTTTACGCACCCAAAACATCCTTAGTACTCTAAGGGAACCATTTTTGCAAATGTGTGTTGTGGGTCGGTATTGGTGAAAATATTTGTGCAAAAGATTGGAGGGATGAGAAGAGAATAGATTATATTTACAAATTTTGTTGTTTGAATGGATGAACCCATTGCCTACGTACCATCTCAAAGGAGGATCGAAACCTCATAGTTCGGGGTGAAAATCACAAATATTGGTGAATTGATTTGACCAAAAGCCTCAAGGTCTTTTGTTATCAAAGGAAGAAAGCTCAACCTAAACCAACAATCCACCATGTGAGGAAGGCTTCAACATACTAGTGAGGGGTTATCCCTATAATAAGTATGGACGACTTATAATCCAATCACTAAGGATGAGGTGAGATTTACATCAACCACTATGATAACTCAAACCTATGGTTAATGTTTATGAAAAGGTTTTAACAAAGGTGGTCATTGGAACCACAAAATCAACTTGGAGTGAGTTATATTTACAAGTTAATTTATTTACAAAATGAAGTCAAAGTTGGATTAAGATTTATTCACAAATGAGTGTTAATGAAAATGATTTTGAAAAGTCAAAGGCATAAGGCCTAGGTTTCTAGTTTGAAACAAAGTCAAAGTTTGAAAAAAAATTATTTTTGGCTTGGGTTAGAGTGAGGAGAAGAAGAGAAGGACTATTCCTAAAGCATACAAAGATAAGAAGAGAAAGATAAACCCTTGGAGTTCCTTTTCTTGAAATCATAGAGATGACTCAAGATGCTCCTTTCCTTTGGACTTAGCAAACAATCAAGCAATCAAACAATTGTTTGGATTCAAGCTCCTAGGATCTTCATTTGGCTTGTCTCTCTTAACTTGGCTAATCATGACAATGGTCCTCCTTTCACAATCTCAAGTTAGGATCCCTATCACACAAGAGCAAACATCAAAAAATTCACAACACAATAAGGGGAATGGACAAAGAATAGGTTTAGATAAGAAGTTCTTTTAAGATCAACTTGGAAATTTAGCATTCTAAAGGCATGAGGCCTAGTTACTCTTCAACAAATTTAGCATTCTAAAGGCATGAGGCTAGTTGCTCTTGAACTCCTTTAAGCATAGGTAAGTCCTAATTCTAAGTCCTTTCTCCTTTTTACATTAGGTTCACACAAAACAAAGACAAAGCAAACATAAGATAACAATATATTTATATACAATAATGAGCTCAAAGGAGCAAAATAAAAATGGCATAAACATAAAATATGGGCTCAAGTGAGCAAAGGGAAAAGCAATATGAATAATGAGCATGAAATAAATTTCATTAAAAGTAAAGGGCAAGAAATTAAATGCTCAAATTAAAGTTAGTAATTAGTATGGTTATGTTAGTTTGTCATAAGACAATGTAGCGCTATGTTAAGCAATCATAAGTGGACTAATGTAGTAGTCACACCTATCTGAGGCCGGTCAATAAAACTATAGGCAAATAAACACAAGTTAGAGATCATGACTAGTAAGCCAAGCTCCACAAACTTGCCATGCCAAAACAAAAGGGGAAGGGCCTTGTATGGACTTTAGGTTATTTGCTTGACTAAGAAGCAACCTATCTTGGACACAAAACAACTCACTTGATCATGGATCAAGTTCAGTTTGGTTTGGATCAAAGAAGGTTAAACCTCTCATTTGTCAAGACCAACCATAAGACATTAACTCATTGGCCACTAATGAAAAGAATGGGATGAAGATGAAAGGGAGGGAAAAGGAAGACAAGTATCAAATTCAATTGATCAAATATGAACCAAGTCATCATCAATCAATGCCAAACAGAAAAGAAATGAAGATTACAAGTCAACAAGTCAATCATGATTTTTTGGTATTTTTTGAATTAAAATAAAATGCAAAATAAAATAATCAAATAAGGTCAAACCTCAAATTCATTTCAAATCAACTTCAACAAGTCCAATTAAATTCTCATAGGTCTAACATGGTCAAATAAACTTTGACTAATTTTCTCAAAAATTTTAGAAATCAGAAACTATTTTAAAACAATTAAAAATAATAAAAAATAACACAATATGAATTAAAATCTCAAATAAATCTCAAATCAAATAAGAAATTGATGAGACTACTTTTCATTGACTTATCATAATCCATAGGTGTTAAGAAAATATTTTTGGATTTTTTCAAATATCAGAAAGTATTTTAAAATGAATTAAAACTGTTAAAAACCAAATAATTCACAAAAAATATTAAATGAAGTCACAAAAATAATTAAAAATCAAAATATGAAACTAGATTTTTCAAGAAAAATTTTGGAATTGGTCTCATATTTTTGTGACTTCAAATAAATTTTTTATGAATTTTTGAAAATAAAAGGGATTATATGAAATTAAAATGAAAATTAGAATAATAGAAAAATCCAGCGCCACAAGATCAACTTCATTAAATGACGTGGCATGGATGAATGGATCAGATGCAAGGGCGCATGGTACACTTGAGTCAAACGCGCGGCATGTTGCATTAAAATAAGTAAACATAAGGAATGGTCAGGATTATAACGTTGAGACACGATCCAAGGGCTGGGAAAGCATACACGTGGTGATGGTGGTGGAAACCACCATCTTCTCCGGTGAGATACCAGAATCCGGCCACCACTTGTAGAGAAAAATTTTGTAACGAAAATGAAAAACAAGGACATCAAAATGAAGCTCAGGTGATGTACATCACCACTGTATCCATGGATCTTCCTCACTCTTCCTATTTTGAGAGAAATGTGAGATGGAAGATCATGGTATGTCAACTGCAAATGCACAAAATGAAGAATTGAGACCACCACTGGCCTGCCTCAAGTGTGAGGACTTCAGAAAACCACACAAACAAGAGAAAACTACATTGGATTGCAAGATCTAGATCCAAAAAGTTTGAAGTTCTACCTCTGAATTGGAGCTCTTAGGGCCACGAATTCTTCAAGATCTTGATCCCTTTCTACTCTGGAGATGTAATGGAGATGATAGGTTAAGGAATTGAGCTTTGAAAATCAACTAATGATGTTGAATTTCAAGCTTAAAAAAGATAGAAAAATCTGAAAATTCCTTTGGTATTGGTTGGGATTTTAGTGCTGCAGCATTTCAGGTCTCCACAAGGTTGATGAATGGGTGAGAGGGAGCTCTTATTTATAGCTGAAATGTGGCTGAGCTCATGATTCCCTCGTGTGCATGGCAATTTGAACTTTGGTGCATGGGCCTGTACAGGCGCATGTGAGGCCTAATGAGGGGTGCTAATCCATGCTGAGATCAATTGAAATGGAATTGGACGTGTAATTTGGAAGGAAATACCTTGCACATGAAGTTTCAACATGAAATGTCAAAATGAACATAAAAGAAGAGCTCTTCAAAACTCTCACATGGAAAGTCCAAAAAAGTAATGTGAGTAACGGTTGGAAAGCCCTTGAAATAAGGAATAAAAGTCATGTTGGGAAAAAATTCATTTTTAATTTGGAAATTAATGAAAACTGGATGTGAAAGTTTGGGTACAAAACATGTTTAAGTCACCTTTGAAAAATTTTACTAAAAGCAAGCCTCTTCAAGCCCCTCTGTTTGCATGATGCAAGCTTCAAATGAAAAAACCTCCAACATCAAAGTTGTATATATTTTCAATATGATCAATTTAGACTCAAATTTTGCATTATTTGGATTTTCCATGAAAACGTTATGGGCATTTGAAGTTAGGTACTTTTTTCTAATTCAATGACTTGGGTCCAATGTGACCTATAATGTTTTGTATTATCACATGTATTTATTTTAGGATTATGAAATTTTGTCCAACATAACAATTTAAGTAGACATCTTAAGCTTTCTAATGCATTTGGTCTCACCTTAAAATCATACAAATTGAAGAAGTTAGGTCCTTGGGAAGTTGACCCAAAATTAGGGTTTCAGTCAAAATGACGTATAATGTTTTGAAATGAATGATGCCTTCCATGTTTCAAATGGATTTTTTATGAACATGAAAGTTGTTCATATAGTTCTTAATAACATGTTTTATCTTGGGTTCATCTTCATTTGACAAACACATAAAAAGTTATATCTTAGTTGACCTCAGTTCAGTCAGATGACTTGACTGGTCAACTTTTCAAGGCCAAACTTCCAATCTTGATGAGTGAGTGATTGAGGATCCTCAAATAAGCTCAAATATGCATAAAATAATGAATGAAAGAACTTACCGTTATTAAATTTGATCATAGGTTGGTGTTTCCTCATGGGCAAGGCACAGTCAAAGCACAGTTGTAATTAGGGTTTCCTTGGGAAACAATCCTCAACCCCTTTGGTTTATCTTGATCAAATTGGCAAATTGAGATACTTGGGAGACATATATGATGATTAGGAACTTTTCGGACCATTGTCATGCTTCTTCTCATCTTCATCTAGCCATTTCATTGAGCTTATGAGCCTCCTAGAAGCATGGGAGCACATGATCACTTGAGCTTCAAAACAAAAAGAGTTAGAGTGACATATTTTTGTGCTTTTGGTTAGTAATCAAATAAGAAAAGCAATAATATACAATACAAGCATGCTTGGTGGTCTCAAACCACTCACACAAGTCCCAACCCTAGGGTTAAGGAGCTAAACATGCTATGATCCTTGAGGCAATGCACTTGTGCAATAACATGATGCCATGAGGGATCTTAGGGTCAAAATTAGGGTCTTACACTGGTGTGCAGGTTTTGCAGCTTTGGCAATATCAAATTAGGTTAATCATTTGGTATGATGCATGTTCATGATCATGGCCTTGTGTAAGACCCCAATTTTGGGCCCTAAGATCCCTCATGGCCCATATCATATCATATCATGGCCTCAAGGATCACTGCATGCCCTAGCTTTCCTCCTAGTGGGTAGGTTGCCTCGTAGGTTGATTTTTGATCACCAAGCATACTTTGCATTTGTATATCTTTGCCTTTCATATGTTTACTAACCAAAAAGTACAAAAATATTGTCAGTTTAACCTTGTTGATTGCAGATGAAGCAATTAGGTCAAAGACAGTCAACAGTCAGTCAAAGCAGTGGATGGTGGCCATTCTTGCAGAATTTGGGCACCATGATCAATAATCAAGAGTTCATATATCTTGGGATATCATTTGAAGTCAAGGTCTCAAGGAATTAGGGTTTGGAATTCATCAGAAATGCTTCAGTCATCCAAAACCCTAGAAAAGTCAAACTTGGTCAACTGTTGATTTAATCAGTGATTTGATGGATAGAATTGATTTGAAGGAGTTCATTCATGCTTATACAAGCCTCATCTATCATGTCAAACCTCATCATGGAAGAAAATCAAGTCAAATCAGAAATTTTCCAGAAATAGAAAGTGGACCTGTAATTTCAACTGCCAAAAATGGAAACTTCTTGATCCTCAACTTACATCATGATACAAGCTTCAAATGAATTTTTGCCCAACATGAAAGTTGAAGATCTTGTTCTCCCATTTTCAAAAAGTCCAAGAACTCTCAAATCCCATGTGTGGTTGTCAAGATATGATCAATTCAATTTCAGAAATTTGTGAACTTCAAAGAGCCATATCTCATGAACCATAAGGCCAAACTTGGTGGGGTTTTTTCCTACAAACCACATTTTTCCTCCTCTTTCCAAAAATATAAATTTCATTCACCAAAACCTTACCATTCAAAATGGCATTTTTGGACCTATTTCATTTAAAATCAAGTTTGACCAAACTTTGACTTTTTGATTCTTTGACTTTTTCACACTTTGGCCAATTGGAAATGCTTGGAAACATCATTTGTGATTTGTCTAGAGCTTAAAATCATGTTCATTCCACCACCATGCCACAATTTTGGCCAAAGTAGCATAACTTGGTAATTTGGCAAATGGCTTCATATAAGCAAATCAATGTTAGCAATCAATAAGGAGACCAAAAACAGCAAACACAATTGTCATATACAGCCTGTTTTAAGGCCCATTCGACCACAAACTTACACCCTCCATATGCAATGCTCATAATTGGAAATTTGGCAAATGGACTCATAAGAACCAAGCAAGCTTAGCAATTCATAAGCAAATACAAAATAGCAGCTTGGAAGGTGATTTGCAGCCTGTTTGAGGCCCAGTTCGTGTACAGCATACACCTCCATTTTCCACTTATGCAAGCTTAGCAAAAATTGCAAATTGGCTCATTTAACATAAGCAAGGTTAGCACATGATTAAGGGATGCTAAACAGACCCTTATAAGGCATTTTTCTGTCAAATCCAACCCTAGAGACAGCAGCCACACCAGAAACTCTCTCATTTTCTCTCATTTCCATTTTTCACGATTTGAATTTTTTCTGCTCAAACACCAAAAACCCTTGAATAACCTCCATTGTTTATTCACTTGGACCTCATTTGGGAGGGTTTTCGAGCATCTAATCCTGACTGTAGTGCATTTCCTCGGTCTGTTTTCTTCAAGCCATAACAATGGAAAATCGTGAGTTGGATACTTAAGAGCATCATTGAGCTGGCTTACTTCAAGAATCCTCCATTATAAAGCACAAGGGCCATCTGTTTCGAGCTGCATCCATCAGAACACCACTGCATCTCATTTTTCTTCACAGCCAAGTTAAGCACCAATGCCTCAAAGGTCATCCAAATTTGATTGAGTTGGATTATGTATATTGTGCTAACCCTTGTTTTGTAGGTGTGACTCATATGAGCTTGACTTTGTGCCTTGGCACCTCTGTTTATGGTTGACTGTTGTTTATCCATTTCTTTTGGTTTAAACTGTTGACTTGTTTACTAATAAGTTTGACTTTTTCAGGTACACTTTAGTTGCTTTAGTTGCTTGCTTTGCTATTTAGCATTTGCTTTGAGGTATAAACCTTTCTTCTTCATGTAGTCTGGAGACCCGGTCTGTTATTTGACCGGGCAAACTGTCTGAAGTCCTCCTTAAGAGGCAATGCCTGTGTGTGTTTAAAATTGTCCCAAGCAGGAAAAGTCCTTCAAGTAAGGCAATTGGTGGAAGGTAGGGATAAGTAATCTATCCCCCACTATTCAGTGTGTCCTCTCTTTGCTCCCATTACATGGTTGAAGCATTGAAATAAATACCCAAGATCTAATCGAGTCAATAATGGGGAAAGAGTTCCATCTTTCTGAACTCCCCCACTTTCTATTTGATGCTCTCCCTGATCAGGGATAGAAGCAATGAGGCACACCCCTCATTCTCCTTTTCATCTGCTTCACCTTAGCCTCTCAATGGCAAGGTTAAGAGCGACATTTACCTATTACAGTGGACTTTCATAGTCAAACCCTCTTGTGTGAGCCCTCATTGTTTGGCTATAGAGTGTGCTGTTTGATATTCATTGATTGATTGATTGCTTCATGTGCACTTGTTTGCCTGTATGTTATGCATTTATCATCATCATCAATTGCCATTAATGCATGATCATCTCATTTGTCTTTGTGATGCTATCATTGTGGCTTGCCCATTGAGGACAATTGTAAGTCCATTGCTTTGGCATTTGCTCCTATGATATGGAAGGATAGAGTGTAAGACCTCATTGGTCACTCATATCTTCTGTTTTATCTGTTTGTATGTGAGGATACAGTTATAAGTCCCTGTAAGTTGCCATCTGTTATCCTGTGATCATAATGTGGTCTGTTTGATTTGTATGTGAGGTTGCAGTTATAAGTCCCTGTAAGTTGGCATCTGTTATCCTGTGATCACAATTTGGTTTGTTTGTTTATGTGAGGTTGCAGTTATAAGTCCCTGTAAGTTGGCATCTGCTTTCCTGTGATCCTAATCTGTTTGTTTATGTGAGGTTGCAATTGTAAGTCCCAGCAAGTTGGCATTTGCACTCCTGTGATCATATTGTTGCTTTTGTTCTTGTATGTGAGGATCCATTGTAAGTCCCTGTAATGTGGCATTGGATTTCCTAGGACCATACTGTGGAGTTAACCTAAGTCCAGATAGATTGGCAGTTGATTTCCATATTTCATCTTTGTTTTCTTTTGAGGAGATTAGTGTAAGCCCATTGAGTGGCATCTGATATCCATTTTTGTTTTAGGAGACTGGTGTAAATCCATCTATTGGTATCCGGTATCCGCTTTTATTTCTTTGCCTGTGGAGATTAGTGTAAGACCATTGAGTGGCCTCTGATATCCCGTTTTGTTTTAGGAGATTGGTATAAGACCATTGATTGGCATCCGGTATCCGCCTTTCTTTGCTTTGTTTGTTTATTATTATCCATTGCTATTCCAAAGGACACACTTGAATCATCTGCTATATGATTTCAAGAAGTGAACCTTCTAAGAAGTTTTACTTTCCATCTTCATCCATTCATCATTCATTATATCCTAAACCTTTTCACACTTTATCTTTCAAATTTGACACAAGTGTTGTGCAAACATCTTCATGTTTTCTAATTAAAAACCTGGACTCAAGTCCTTGACTTTTTTCAAACTCATTTCATAATACTTCTTTGAATCAATCTTAATCATACTTTGACTTCATTTTCATAATCACAATCAATTAACTTCACTCATTCACTTGTTTTGGCTCTGTCCATTGTTAATCTTTTCATGCATTAGCCATAGGTTTCAATTATCTTTGTGGTTGATGTAAATCTTGCCTATCCTTAGTGAGTCGACAGTAAGACTTCCGTACTGAAAACAGGGCTAACCCCTCAAGTACGTCGAAGCTATCCTCGCATGGTGGATGTTGTTTTTGGTCGAGTGTTCTCCCATTGATAATGAAAAGCCTCAGTGCTTGTGTTTAAAACTGAATCCACCAACTTTTGGAAATCTTTTAGCCGAACTACGGCGTTTTGATCCTTACCTTTGATGGAAGGTACGTAGGCAGCGGGTTCATCCGTTCGAACACAAAAACACAAAAATAACTAACTTGTATATTCTTTTCTCATCATCCCAATCATGTTTGCACAATCTTTATGTCATAACAAATAACAATATTTTACAACAAGTGTGAAAAGGGCTCCCTAGGAGTACCTAGGACGTAGTGGGTGCCTAACACCTTCCCATTGCGTAATTTACCCCTTACCCAGAACCTCTGATCTTTTTATTAGTTTTCTACGTGTAAAACTTCTTAGGCTTTTGTTCGCTTTTTAGCCAGTCCTTTGGATAAATAAAAGTGCGGTGGCGACTCGAAATTTCAATGTATCTCTTAGCTTATGATTTAATCGATAGATCATATAGCGACGAATACACCGCTACAGAAAAGTGGCGACTCCACTGGGGAGCTGATCGATCCTTGGTGGTATTGCCTACTTTTCACCCTTGTTGTGCTATATTAATATTTGTTATTTGACATATTTTTGTACAATTTGGGATCACTGTATTGATTGTAATGTGTGAATTGCTTGATATACAATTGCTGTTTGCTTTGGTGATCTTTGTGAGATGAGTTCTATACCCGAACTCGAGTGCACTCTAGGATAGGAGAATGGCATAGTCCTGTTGACTGGTGTGGAGTATTCCTTAGCCAGTTGACTTGCGAGTCCATTCACTTGGTGGAGGTCATGTTGAACTAATAATGTCACACAAGTTATTTGTGGTTAGGCATTATTCTTTCAATCATGTTCCGCAGAAGCCAAGGACCTTAGTTTACCAAACCCATCTTGGCCTATTTTTAGGACCGTAGTGCGGAGGTCGTTCAGATGTCAGTTCTGATACGATTGTTACGCGATACTACACTCATAAGAGTTTCTCTTGAGAATATTCTTGGAATACGAGTATTCGTTCCTCCGATAATATTCGAAAGATGGAACGATGATTATGGGAACCTCTGATAGAACATGTCTGGCAGGTTTAAACCCTAGTACACTCCCTTTGGGTGGTTCTTAACCGAGACTCCATGCTCGTGACTCTCAACAAACCCGTGATTCGTGGTTGAGTCGTTCAAACATTGTTAATATCAATGGATCCCGGATCAGGTGTAAAACCTAAGATCCACCAAAGCGGCTGGTTGATATTAGGGATGTTTGAACCGGTTCATGTACCGTTAATATCAATGGAACTTGGGTGTCGATAAGGTGAAAACCTAAATCCACCAAAATGGATGATTGATATTAGGGATACATAGAGCTTTCCCACGACCTTTGTTTGGTGTGCTTTGTTTGATCCTTGAGTGTGTTTGTTGCATTCATGCATTCACGCATTCATCCGCATTCATGTCATCAGAAAAGAAAATTTTCAAGGAACTTAAAGGGTTATTTGCAAAATTTTCAGACATGGAAAGACCGAAAAGGTATACAAAGAAGTACAGCTTCAAGCAGCCTGATATAAAAGAGTTAAGGAATCTGACATCATATGTACTAGATCCCTTGGGTTTCAAAGCTCGATATGGGAAGCTTCTACCTCTGCTCACCACTCAGGTTGACGAAGGGTTGATGAGCACTCTTGCTCAGTTCTATGATCCGCTCTATCATTGCTTCTTATTTCCGGACTTCCAGTTATTGCCAACCTTGGAGGAGTACTCTCACCTTATTGGGATTCCTATTCTGGATCAAGTGCCGTTCAGTGGCTTAGAGAGTATTCCATCTGCTCGAGAGATTTCCAGCTTGTTGCATATAGATGAAGATCTGATTAGAGCTAATCTGACTACCAAAGGCGGAATTCAGGGTTTTCCTTCCGAGTTCCTCATTGCCCAAGCTACCTTTTATGGGAAGGCCATGAGTGAGGATGCCTTTGAGGCTCTGTTCGTGTTACTCATCTATGGATTGGTGTTGTTTCCCAACTTCGACAAGTTCGTCGACATGAATGCCATTAGGATCTTTTCCGTCCTTAATCCGGTTCCGACCTTGTTGGGTGATGCATATGTCTCCATGCACCGGAGGAATATGAAGAATGGAGGAGTCATTGTCTGCTGTCTACCCCTGCTGTACAAGTGGTTTATTTCGCACTTGCCGCAGACAGTTGCTTTCAAGGAGAACAAGGGATGTCTACGGTGGTCTCAGAGACTCATGTCTCTCACCAATGATGATATCACCTGGTATGATCGCGTGTATGATACCGTTCAGATCATCAATTCTTGTGGTGAATTCCCCAATGTGCCTCTTCTTGGTACATGTGGTGGAATCAGCTACAACCCTACGCTTGCACGTCGTCAGCTTGGGTTCCCCCTAAAGGATAAACCCCATAACATTCTGTTAGAAGGTGTATTCTTTCAGGAGGGTAAAGATCCCCAAGGCCTGAAAGCCAGATTTGTCCGTGCATGGCGCAATATCCGTAAGAAGAGTAGGAATGAATTGGGTCCGAAGAACTGCATTGCTTTGGAGCCCTACACCTCTTGGGTCAAACAGAGGGCTGCCACCTACTTGATGCCATATGATCATCCAAGACCTACACTGTTGGATGTGGCTGGGCCTTCAACCCTCCCTACCCAACGTGTAGAGGAGTTGAGAGAAGAAGACCTTTCGCGTGCCTGGATCCGCGAGAGAGAAGAATTGCTACAGCAGCTCAAGGAGAAGGATGCTATGATTGAATTTCTCGAGCACCGAGTGATCGACGATCCGAACGATACTTGGACTTCTCTACTTCCTCAGTCATCCAAATTCTGGAAGAGGAAGTATGATCGACTTGCTAAAGAGAAAGCTGATATGGAGGCTGCCTATGAGAGAGAGATCAAGAAGTTGTGCACTTCTCGTCTTCCAGCATCCCGAGCTAATAGGGATCCATAGGATGTCATTTACCTCTCCTCTTTGTAATGAATTCAAGAATGCTGTACTTCTTTGTCTTAATATTTTGAATGAAATATTTTCCATAAAATTAAATTGTTTAAATATTCAAAATATTGCAAACAATACCCTAAGGGTTCCTTGAAAACAAAGCATTTGCACAAGCATTTCATGCATCATTCTTGCATAAGCAGGTACCCATCTTTTCTGGTCTTCCGGTTCTAACCTTTGCTCTTCATTTATTTTGAAGACAAGCTGACTCACCGGTATTATACGAGAGTCAACTCCACCAGAATCATGGAGCAATTGGAACAAGAGAACCAGAGTCTGAGAGATGAAGTCGCCAGACTTGGCGCTTTGATGGAGCAACTCCTTGCTGCCCAGAATCAGCCTGCTCCTCAACCAGCAACTCCCGTTCAGCGGACGGTTATTTCCGAAGTGGCTACTTCAACGGTGCCTGTCAGCGCCCATCAGCCGAATGCCATGCCTCCCGGTTTTCCTTGGGGGATGCCTCCAGGCTTCATGCCTGATCTGCCAGCTCCTACGTTTGCTCAAATGCCGGCATCTAGCCCGGTCCCTGTTCCCGTTCCTCCTGTCGTGCATACCATGCCTAGGGTAGACGACACCATCTATCACTCTGAAGCTTCTGAGGGCTCAGATGTTCACGAGAAAATGGATGCAATGAACGATCAATTCCTTGAGCTGAGAAAGGAATTGAGAACTCTCCGTGGCAAAGATCTCTTCGGCAAGTCAGCAGCCGAACTTTGTCTAGTTCCCGGTGTTAAGATACCAATCAAATTCAAGGTCCCGGACTTTGAAAAATATAAAGGGAACACTTGTCCTTTGGCACACCTGGTCATGTACGCCAGGAAGATGTCCACGCAGACCGACAACGATCAACTCTTGATCCACTACTTCCAAGACAGTTTGTCTGGTGCTGCTCTCCGTTGGTACATGAGTCTGGACAGTGCCAACATCCGCTCTTTCAACGACCTTGGCGAAGCTTTCGTCAAGCAATATAAATACAATGTTGATATGGCGCCTGACAGAGATCAACTCAGGTCCATGTCACAAAAGGACAAGGAATCGTTCAAGGAGTACGCCCAGAGATGGCGTGAGCTGGCAGCTTAAATCACTCCACCATTAGAAGAGAAAGAGATGACCAAGATCTTTCTGAAGACTCTTGGGTCATTTTACTATGAGAGAATGGTGGCCAGCGCTCCCTCTGATTTCACCGAGATGGTGAATATGGGGATGCGTCTTGAAGAAGGTGTCCGAGAAGGACGGTTGGCTAAAGATGATGGTTCTTCCTCTAAACGATATGGAGCGTTTAAGAGGAAAGAAGGTGAAGCACATGCTGTGCAGTCTCAGCCAAAGCATCGAAGACCCTCTGCTCAGAGGAAGCCTGCACATCGTGCCGGACATCAGCATCAGGTGGCTCATGTAGCGCCTGTATTCAAGGATAATGCTCAACAGTATCAGCATCAGCAGGAATATCCACAACCGCAATACCAACAGCAACAGCAGCGTCCACAGCAACAGGCTTACCAGCCTCGTGGAAGTACAGCCAACCAAGCCAACATGAACTACGATAGGAAGAAGATCAGCTTTGATCCGATTCCGATGACATATGCAGAGCTTTATCCCTCCTTGTTGGAGAGGAAATTGGTTTCTCCCAGGGATCCTCCTGCTATCCCTGCCAATCCACAATGGTGGTACAAACCAGACCATCATTGTATCTACCATTCCGGTGCTCCGGGCCACAACGTTGAGAACTGTTTCCCGTTGAAGACTAAGGTGCAAGACCTTATGAGAAGCGGAATTCTGAGTTTTGAAGACTCAAACCCGAACGTCACCAGGAACCCATTGCCTTCGCATGGGAAATCTGTGAATATGATTCAGGAAGACCTTGGGAAGTACAAGGTGAAGTATATCAGTCATATCCGGCAGTCATTGGTTGGATTACATAAGATGCTGTGTCAGCACAGCTATTTGAAGCATAACCATGACCAGTGCCGCGTCTGCTCGGTCAATCGTTTGGGTTGTGACCAAGTACGCTGTGAACTTCAGAAGTTGTTGAATGAAGGTACCATTGAGATTCTCCAGAATCGCAATGTGGATGCAGTTGAGCCCGAAGTGAGCGTCATATCACCGGTGTTCAAATTGCCTGAGCCTGTTGTTATTCGCTACAATAGTAACAAGCCGAAGGCTTCCCCTTCTTTGATTATCAAACCAGCCGGCCTGTGCCGTATTCATCTGATAAAGCCGTACCGTTCCGGTACAATCCTGTTGCTGTCCAGGATGGGGTCGAAGTACCTTTGCCTTCCACATCTGTAACCACTATTGCTGATGTCAGTGGGTTGACCCGAAGCGGTCGTGTATTTTCTGCGCCGGCAAAGGCTACTGTTTCTGACACTGTTGTGCACCCTGTAGGGAATGCTGTGAATGTTCAGAATCCGGCACTTGATGTTGCCAAACCCTCCTCGTCTGTACAAAAAACTCCTGTTTCTTCAGTTGGCCCAAGTGGCATTGTTGATGAAGAATCTGATGAGATGCTGAGGCTCATCAGAAAGAGTGAGTACAATATTGTCGATCAGCTTCTACACACGCCCTCCAAGATTTCTATTCTTTCTCTATTGCTGAATTCAGAGCCTCATCGGGAATCTCTGCAGAAAGTCTTGGATCTGGCGTACGTTGATCACGACGTCACCTTGGAACAATTTGATAGCATTGTTGCAAACATTACCGCTTGCAACACTCTGAGCTTTTGTGACGCTGATCTCCCTGAGGAGGGAAGAGACCACAACATGGCTTTACACATATCCATGAATTGCAAATCTGATGCAATGTCCAATGTGTTGGTGGACACTGGATCTTCTCTTAATGTATTGCCAAAATCCACACTCTCTCGTCTGTCATATCAAGGTCCTCCTATGAGGCAGAGTGGGGTTGTTGTAAAAGCATTTGATGGGTCGCGTAAGACCGTGATTGGGGAAGTTGATCTCCCAATTAAGATAGGACCAAGTGATTTCCAGGTTACTTTCCAAGTAATGGATATCCACCCATCTTATAGCTGTCTCTTAGGCAGACCATGGATTCATGAGGCTGGCGCCGTGACATCCACCCTACACCAGAAGCTGAAGTTTGTGAAAAATAAGAAATTGGTTGTAGTAGGGGGAGAAAAGGCTCTCCTGGTCAGTAATCTGTCTTCTTTCTCGTACATTGATGCAGAGGATGAAGTTGGAACTCAGTTTCAAGCTTTATCTATTGATAAACCAATCGAGAAGAAGTCTCCTTCATTCACTTCCTACCGAGATGCGAAGCTGGCCATTGAATGTGGTGCAGTTGCTGGATTAGGGAAAGTGCTTGAACTTGAAGATAACCGATCCCGGGCTGGCGTTGGCTATGGTTCTGGGGCATGCAATGAGCAAGGTCTGTTCACAAGTGGAGGATTCATCCATGCTGATCAACCTGCAGAAGAGGAAGCTGCTGCTATCATTGAAGAAGAAGATGCAGAAGACTTGAACAATTTTGTTATTCCTGGTGATGTCTGCCACAATTGGGTCGCTGTGGATGTTCCTACAGTTATCCATAGATCAGAGTAATTGTTCATTTTGTTTAAAACCCTTCTCCCATGCCAAAAGGAGAAGTGATGACATTGTTGGCAAAGCATATATACAATGATATTTTCATTCAATTTTCGCATTGTCAAAACATTTGTTTTTCCTTTGTTTTCACTTTTTGCTTTTCTTTATGAAATCAGTGATCACAAAAAACCATAAAAACAAAAACAAAAAGCTATAAAAGCAACATTTTTCATCTGCATAATGATTTGCTTATCTAAATTCTGAAGTTTTTCTTTAACCAAAATCATTATGCAGGTTGATTCTAAAACCCATTGAACATAATGATCCAACGCCATCTCCCAATTTTGAATTCCCTGTATTTGAGGCAGAAGAAGATGACGTTGAAGAGATTCCTGATGAGATCACCCGTCTCCTGGAGCACGAAGAGAAGATCATTCAGCCGCATCTCGAAGACTTGGAAACAGTCAACTTGGGGTCTGAAGATTGTGAGCGCCTGGTGAAGATTGGGGCACTTCTGGAAGGGTCTGTCAAGGAAGATTTGATCAGCTTGTTACGAGAATATTCAGATATCTTTGCTTGGTCCTATGAAGACATGCCGGGTTTAGATACAGATATTGTGCAACATTTCTTGCCTTTGAAGCCTGAGTGCGTGCCTGTGAAGCAGAAGCTCAGAAGAACTCATCCAGATATGGCAGTGAAAATCAAAGAGGAAGTTCAGAAGCAAATTGATGCGGGGTTTCTGGTGACTTCGACATATCCTCAATGGGTGGCCAACATTGTGCCTGTTCCTAAGAAGGACGGAAAAGTCCGTATGTGCGTTGACTACAGAGATTTGAATAAAGCTAGCCCAAAAGACGATTTTCCTCTACCACACATCGACATGTTGGTAGACAATACAGCTAAATTCAAAGTCTTTTCCTTTATGGACGGATTTTCCGGATATAATCAAATCAAGATGGCACCAGAGGATATGGAGAAGACAACATTCATCACACCTTGGGGAACATTCTGTTATCGAGTGATGCCCTTCGGTTTGAAGAACGCCGGAGCCACGTATCAACGAGCTATGACTACCTTGTTTCATGATATGATGCACAAGGAGATAGAAGTCTATGTTGATGATATGATTGCTAAGTCCCGAACGGAAGTTGAGCATATTGAGCATTTGTTGAAGCTTTTTCAGCGTTTGAGGAAGTTCAAACTTCTTCTGAATCCGAACAAATGTACCTTTGGAGTCCGTTCCGGCAAGTTGTTGGGTTTTGTGGTAAGTGAAAGAGGTATTGAGGTTGATCCTGCAAAGGTCAAAGCAATACAAGAGATGCCCGCACCCAAAACTGAGAAGCAAGTCCGAGGTTTTCTTGGCCGCTTGAACTACATTTCCAGATTTATATCCCACATAACTGCCACATGTGCGCCGATATTCAAGCTCCTCCGGAAAGATCAGTCTCATGATTGGACCGAGGATTGCCAGAAAGCTTTCGACAGTATCAAAGATTATCTGTCCGAAGCTCCGATTTTGTCTCCGCCTGTGGAAGGAAGACCTCTGATTATGTACTTAACAGTTCTTGAAGACTCGATGGGTTGTGTACTCGGTCAACAAGATGAATCAGGGAAGAAGGAGTTTGCTATCTACTACCTCAGTAAGAAGTTTACTGATTGTGAGTCTCGGTACTCTATGCTTGAGAAGACGTGCTGTGCTTTAGCTTGGGCAGCTAAGCGTTTGCGCCAGTACATGATTAATCATACAACTTGGTTGATATCCAGAATGGATCCAATTAAGTATATCTTCGAGAAGCCTGCTTTAACTGGGAGGATTGCCCGTTGGCAGATGTTATTGTCTGAGTATGATATTGAGTATCGAGCTCAGAAAGCTATCAAAGGTAGTATCTTGGCTGACCATCTAGCGCACCAGCCGATTGAAGATCATCAGTCTGTTCAGTATGACTTCCCTGATGAGGAAATTCTGTATTTGAAGATGAAAGATTGCGATGAGCCTACACTTGATGAAGGTCCGGAACCTGGTTCCAGATGGACGATGGTGTTTGATGGCGCTGTTAATCAATATGGAAATGGAATTGGGGCAGTGATTATTAATCCCCAGGGATCGCACATTCCGTTTACAGCAAGGCTAACTTTCAAATGCACGAATAACATGGCGGAGTACGAAGCCTGTATTATGGGACTTGAAGAATGCATTGATTTGAGAATCAAGTATCTTGATGTTTATGGTGATTCAGCTTTGGTTGTCAATCAGATCAAAGGTGAATGGGAGACAAATCAACCAGGTCTCATTCCGTACAGAGATTATGCAAGGAGAATTTCAACTTTCTTTACAGAAGTTGAATTTTATCATATCCCTCGAGAGGATAACCGGATGGCAGATGCCCTTGCTACGCTTGCTTCTATGATTGTTGTCAGATGGTGGAATGATGTTCCCAATATTACTGTGATGCGATTGGACAGACCCGCTCACATATTTGCAATCGAAGAAGTGAAAGATGACAAGCCTTGGTATTTTGATATCAAGAATTTCCTCCAGAACCAGGTCTACCCGCCTGGGGCATCTGTGAAAGATAGGAAAACTTTGAGAAGGTTGTCAGGCAGTTTCTACCTCAGTGGTGAAGTGCTGTACAAGAGAAATTTTGATATGGTTTTGCTCAGATGCGTGGATAGACACGAAGCAAACCTATTGATGACTGAGGTCCATGAGGGTTCATTTGGTACTCATTCCAATGGACATGCCATGGCTAAGAAGATGTTGAGAGCAGGCTACTATTGGCTGACAATGGAGTCTGACTGTTGCAAGTATGTGAAGAAATGTCACAAGTGTCAAATTTATGCGGATAAGATTCATATTCCTCCGACACTCCTGAATGTGATTTCATCACCATGGCCTTTCTCTATGTGGGGAATTGACATGATCGGCATGATTGAGCCGAAAGCGTCCAACGGACATCGGTTTATTCTCGTAGCAATTGATTACTTCACCAAATGGGTTGAAGCCGCTTCTTACGCGAATGTAACCAGACAGGTGGTTGTGAAGTTTATCAAGAATCAGCTGATTTTCCGTTATGGTGTGCCAGAGAGGATCATTACTGATAATGGATCCAATCTGAACAACAAGATGATGGATGAGTTGTGCGCTGAATTCAAGATTGCACACCATAATTCCTCTCCCTACAGACCTAAGATGAATGGGGCTGTTGAAGCTGCTAACAAGAACATCAAGAGGATTATCCAGAAGATGACTGTCACGTACAAAGATTGGCATGAGATGCTGCCATTTGCTTTGCATGGATATCGTACGTCTGTACGTACTTCAACAGGGGCAACCCCTTTCTCTCTTGTTTATGGCATGGAAGCCGTTCTCCCAGTAGAGGTGGAGATCCCATCAATGCGAGTCTTGATGGAAGCCAAGTTGACTGATGCTGAATGGATTCAGAGTCGTTATGACCAGTTGAATTTGATCGAAGAGAAGCGCTTAACTGCCATGTGCCATGGTCAGTTATATCAGCAGAGAATGAAGAAAGCATTCGACAAGAAGGTCAAGCCTCGTGTGTTCCGAGAAGGTGACCTCGTGCTCAAGAAAGTTTTGTCTTTCGCGCCCGATTCCAGGGGCAAGTGGACTCCAAACTACGAGGGTCCATATGTTGTTAAGAGAGCCTTTTCAGGCGGAGCTTTGATGCTTACAACAATGGATGGGGAGGATTTCACTCGTCCTGTGAATTCAGATGCAGTTAAGAGATACTTTGCCTAGAAAAAAAGTATGTGCAAATGAAAAAAGAACAAATGAAAAAACAGAATAGCTCGCTAAGTTGAAAACCCGAAAGGGCGGCTTAGGCAAAAATGAGCGTCTCGGTGGAGAACCCGCAAGGGTAATTCAGGCAAAAATTAGAGACTTAAAAAAGAATATATTTGCATCCCGCTAGATTGAGTACCTCACTCTGGGGCAATCTAGGCAAAAATTAGGGATTTGGCAAGTAACTGCATCCTGACAAGACTTTCTGGTTCATCAGTCGTCATTTCGTCAGAAGATTCTCGATTCGTCGTCAACTGAAGCTTCGGATACATCGAGATTCAAATTGGTAGAGAAAGGATCATTATGTTCAATGTAGTCCTCTTCCAATATATATCACTGATTTCAAATTTGTACAGATCTATGGAGTCTCGCCATTCGCAGACTACCATTCTATCAAATCAATTTGAGCTTTTTATCCAATTTATTTGCACTCTTATTTGTTTCAATTCAACAAATGTTTTGCATTGCTTTAAATTGATAAAATGTCATTGTTTTAAACAAATCAAATTTTTCAAAATTTTTGTTCTAAACAAAGTGAACATTCACAAGATTGAAAGGATACTCAAGAATATCTCAGTGCTCTCCCGAGGATGGCATGATTTCCAACAGGTAAGACATCCGTTCATACTCCTGGTTTGGTTGTATCTTCTTTCTTCAGACCTTTGTTGGGGTTGTTCCTCAAATAGAGTTGATTGTTGGGGCTGTTCCCCAGTACAGTCGCAAGCAGAGTGTTGTTGAAGACTTCGTTTTCTCCAGCAGCAGTTTCCCCTAGCATGGGTGTTTTCTTATAGAAGTTTCGGTGGTTGATGGTTTGTCATCTTGGTGCCCCGTTATCTGTCTCCTCAGCGCAGTCATGAGTATAACTGATTGATTGATACTCCCCTCGGAGTCGCGAGTAGAGCTGTCATTAATATCCCCGCCAGAGTTGCAAGTGGAGTTGTTACCTCTTTTCCCCATGCAGTGTGCCAGCAGGATTTGTCTGTTTCCTCAGCACGTTTGTTTTCTTTTGAAGACTCGGTAAGTCAGTGGTTTGATACCCGGTACTTTACCCTTTCCCCGGCAATGTCGTCTGTGGAATTGTTGCTATCTCTCCACCAGAGTTTTTCTCTTCAGCAGAGCAGGATTTATTTTCCTACTCAGTGGTTGTTTGGGGTTGACATCCCAATATTGCAACCATCTTTTCCTCAGCTCAGTCTGCAGGATGTTTGTTGTGGCAGTTTCGCCTGTTGAATACTCCTTCAATCCCCGATATGGTCGGATGATGGCTCTAGCCTCCAGTGAACGGATTTGATTTCCTGACTGTTTGTGATCCTCAGTAGAGTGGCTTGTATTGCAGAATCTACTTGTTGTGATCAGTTTGCTATGTATATTCTCCCCAAGTAGAGTGGTTCGTTGCAGAATCTATTTGTTTGATCTGTCCTCCCTCAGTGGGTTGTTCCCCAAGAGCGTAGCCGACAGTTTTCCCCAGTAGAGTTGCTTATGCAGTTAGATTCTATTCGGATGATATCATTCTCCCTTAGTGGGTTGTTCCCCAGCGGAGTTATGTGGATTTGCTTCTACAGCAGTTTGTGCTTGTGCAATGCACTTTTGTTTCTCAGTTGACACTGGGATCCCCTGCAGATACTTTGGGACTCCTCTTGTTCCCCTACAGATTTGTCTTGGTGGCTGTTTTGCCCGTTGTGACTTTCTGTGCCCTGATTGGGTTGTTTCCTGATATCTCTGACCCTCTGCTTCTCCGGCAGTACCCGCAGATCTTTGCTTTACAGCATGTAGATCTCCGCAGATTGGCTCTCCAGCTGGTTTTTCCCCTGGAAGTATAATACCGGACGTCTGGTTCCTGAACCTGTTTGTGTTAGAGTTGTCTGTTTTGTCAGCATTCATCAAACATAAATTACGCATATTCATGCATATTCATAAAACATTCCGATATTCATGTCGCATTTCTTGCCATATATCTTTTGTTCGTCGTGTCTCCTGCTATGGTGATATAGATCTCGTTACAGATCTCCCCAAGCAGATGTCGGGTATTATAAAATCTCTCCATATAGAGTCAACCCCATAAGCAGAAAATTTTGTCTTTCCTTCTGCAGTTCCCCACTGAGATATATCCTCGTGGATGACGGTTTCTTCCGTTTCCTCCCAACACATACATTGGGATGGAAGTTCCTATTTGAGTTATATCCTCATTAGGACGTATCTTGATTCAGTCTGTCTTTTCGGATCATTCCCGAATTGGCTATTTGTCAAATGTCTTGTGCTTCCCAGTGGAATGTTTTTGGGCCTCTACCCTCATACCGGTAGTTGTAAGTCCTATCTTTCCTGGCTTTCTTGACAGAATTTGTGGTTATACACCTTTTTTCTCCAGCCAGAGTTTTGGTTTTCTACCTCGTACCCGGTAGTTGTAAATCCTATATTTTCCTGCTCTTCAGCAGTTTGTGGTTTGTTATAAACCCTATTTTGGTTTCCCGTGCGGATTTGTGATTTGTTCTATCCCCACGCGGAGTTTTTGGTCTTCTACCCCGTATTCGGTAGATGTAAACCCTAATTTTGTGGTTATCTTCATTCAATATTTGATGATGATTTTCCTTTGCTTGTATAAGTTGCTCAGATCAGCACTTATATCCCAAGCAAGTCTTTTGTGGATAATTGCCGTATGCTAGCAATTTTATCCCCAGTGGGTCCTTTCACCGTTTGCTAGTGATTGTGTTCCCCGGATCATTGGTTGTACACCAATGCATCCCCAGCTAGTCTTCTGTCGATAATTGCCGGATGCTTGCAATTTATCCTCAGCAGATCGCCCTTCATTTACCCTTTTGTTGGTAATGTCTGTTGCTCCTTTTGATTGGTTATCATTATATACCTAGTTTGGTATCCCGATACCTTTCTTTTCGGTTGATTTATCCTTTATTAACCCAGTAACCGGTTGTGGATAATCTTCCATGCGAGTATATTATTCACGGTCTGCCGGTAATGAATAATATATATCATGCACTCTTCAGTCGAAGCCTTTTGTGTTTCCCCGGTCGAGTAAGATTCGTTATTTCCCTTTGTGGAGTCGAATATTCTTGTTGTCGGATAATTGCCGGATGCTTGCAATTTATCCTTTGAGTTGTCTTTCGTTTACCCGGATGCTTGGTATCGATTGTCTCTCTTTTTGGTTAGTCACCTATTATATACCCAGTAACCGGTATCTCTGGTGTCTTTTCCTTTCGAGTGTATTATTCACGGTCTGCCGGTAATGAATAATATATCTCATGCGCTCTTTAGTTGGAATCCTTTGTTGATTTTCCCCAACTGAGCAAGATTCGTATTCTTTGTAGAATCGAATAGCCATCCTTTAACCAGTTTGTGTTTTGGATGATGAGTGTTTTGGAAGTGAAAACCAATTCACGTTTCGGTAGATCACCTATTATATACCCAGTAACCGGTATCTCTGGTGTTTCTTACCATGCGAGTTTATTATCTACGTTCTGACGGTAATAGATAATATATCTCATGCGAGTATCTTATCCACGGTCTGCCGGTAATGGATATTATATCTCATGCACTCTTTGGGTTTGTGTCCCCATTTGAGTAAGATTCGTTTTCCCATTGTGGATTCGAATGCCCATCCTGTAAGTCGATTTGCTTTTTCAAGCCCTCCTTTCGGATGATGAGTGTTTTGGAAGTGAAAACCAATTCACGTTTTCGGATTTTATCCTATAAACAACCCAGTAACCGGTTCAGGATAATTTTCCTTTCGAGTATATTATTCACGGTCTGCCGGTAATGAATAATATGTCTCATCTGAGTATTCTATCCACGTTCTGACGGTAATGGATATTATATCTCGTTCGCTCTTGAGTCAATCTTTTGATTGTTTTCCCCTCAGAGTAAGATTCATTTTCCTTGTGGAATTGAATGTCCATCCTATAAACAAGTTTGCTTTTCTAGCTCTCTTCAGGATGATGAGTGTTTTGGAAGTGAAATCCAATTCACGCTTTGGTCGGTCACCTATTATATACCCAGTAACCGGTATCCTTGGTGTTCCCTCCCTTCTGCTCCCTATTATGACCTCGGTCCCCCTGTGGAGTCAGATTTTCCTGGGTTTGTTACCCGTATGCCCGGTAACATCTCATTTCTTTGTTGCTTCCCTCAGTGGAACTTTTTGTTGCTTCTCCCCCCAGGAGTCAGCTTGTGTCTCTCCGATGGATTTATTTTCCTTTGGAAGTCTTTTCCCCAGTGTGAGTTCTTCATTCCCCAGTGAGGCCTTTATGTCTGTTTTCTGTATTTCCTAATCAAAGTCGTGTCTTGTTCACGTTGTGTCAGTTTTGTTTTTCCCCAGTTTGGAGTCGTGTCTTGTTCACACATTTCTTTTTCTTTTATTATCCCCATAGAGTCTTGTTAGAGTCTCTGTTCCTGGTGAGTGTATTACTCCGATGGATCGTCTTTTCTTCTGTGTGAATCATATTCCCCACAGAATTTGTGTCTTTTGCATGCATACATTTGCATCATGAGGTCTCTTAGGGACCCAAAATTTGTCTCATTACTGTTATTTAAGCCCATTCTACCGCGTCGAGATGAAGATTTCTAAACTTCACTTCTCCGGCTAGAATGACCTTAAATAGGGGCATCTGTAAGACCCCAATTTTGGGCCCTAAGATCCCTCATGGCCCATATCATATCATATCATGGCCTCAAGGATCACTGCATGCCCTAGCTTTCCTCCTAGTGGGTAGGTTGCCTCGTAGGTTGATTTTTGATCACCAAGCATACTTTGCATTTGTATATCTTTGCCTTTCATATGTTTACTAACCAAAAAGTACAAAAATATTGTCAGTTTAACCTTGTTGATTGCAGATGAAGCAATTAGGTCAAAGACAGTCAACAGTCAGTCAAAGCAGTGGATGGTGGCCATTCTTGCAGAATTTGGGCACCATGATCAATAATCAAGAGTTCATATATCTTGGGATATCATTTGAAGTCAAGGTCTCAAGGAATTAGGGTTTGGAATTCATCAGAAATGCTTCAGTCATCCAAAACCCTAGAAAAGTCAAACTTGGTCAACTGTTGATTTAATCAGTGATTTGATGGATAGAATTGATTTGAAGGAGTTCATTCATGCTTATACAAGCCTCATCTATCATGTCAAACCTCATCATGGAAGAAAATCAAGTCAAATCAGAAATTTTCCAGAAATAGAAAGTGGACCTGTAATTTCAACTGCCAAAAATGGAAACTTCTTGATCCTCAACTTACATCATGATACAAGCTTCAAATGAATTTTTGCCCAACATGAAAGTTGAAGATCTTGTTCTCCCATTTTCAAAAAGTCCAAGAACTCTCAAATCCCATGTGTGGTTGTCAAGATATGATCAATTCAATTTCAGAAATTTGTGAACTTCAAAGAGCCATATCTCATGAACCATAAGGCCAAACTTGGTGGGGTTTTTTCCTACAAACCACATTTTTCCTCCTCTTTCCAAAAATATAAATTTCATTCACCAAAACCTTACCATTCAAAATGGCATTTTTGGACCTATTTCATTTAAAATCAAGTTTGACCAAACTTTGACTTTTTGATTCTTTGACTTTTTCACACTTTGGCCAATTGGAAATGCTTGGAAACATCATTTGTGATTTGTCTAGAGCTTAAAATCATGTTCATTCCACCACCATGCCACAATTTTGGCCAAAGTAGCATAACTTGGTAATTTGGCAAATGGCTTCATATAAGCAAATCAATGTTAGCAATCAATAAGGAGACCAAAAACAGCAAACACAATTGTCATATACAGCCTGTTTTAAGGCCCATTCGACCACAAACTTACACCCTCCATATGCAATGCTCATAATTGGAAATTTGGCAAATGGACTCGTAAGAACCAAGCAAGCTTAGCAATTCATAAGCAAATACAAAATAGCAGCTTGGAAGGTGATTTGCAGCCTGTTTGAGGCCCAGTTCGTGTACAGCATACACCTCCATTTTCCACTTATGCAAGCTTAGCAAAAATTGCAAATTGGCTCATTTAACATAAGCAAGGTTAGCACATGATTAAGGGATGCTAAACAGACCCTTATAAGGCATTTTTCTGTCAAATCCAACCCTAGAGACAGCAGCCACACCAGAAACTCTCTCATTTTCTCTCATTTCCATTTTTCACGATTTGAATTTTTTCTGCTCAAACACCAAAAACCCTTGAATAACCTCCATTGTTTATTCACTTGGACCTCATTTGGGAGGGTTTTCGAGCATCTAATCCTGACTGTAGTGCATTTCCTCGGTCTGTTTTCTTCAAGCCATAACAATGGAAAATCGTGAGTTGGATACTTAAGAGCATCATTGAGCTGGCTTACTTCAAGAATCCTCCATTATAAAGCACAAGGGCCATCTGTTTCGAGCTGCATCCATCAGAACACCACTGCATCTCATTTTTCTTCACAGCCAAGTTAAGCACCAATGCCTCAAAGGTCATCCAAATTTGATTGAGTTGGATTATGTATATTGTGCTAACCCTTGTTTTGTAGGTGTGACTCATATGAGCTTGACTTTGTGCCTTGGCACCTCTGTTTATGGTTGACTGTTGTTTATCCATTTCTTTTGGTTTAAACTGTTGACTTGTTTACTAATAAGTTTGACTTTTTCAGGTACACTTTAGTTGCTTTAGTTGCTTGCTTTGCTATTTAGCATTTGCTTTGAGGTATAAACCTTTCTTCTTCATGTAGTCTGGAGACCCGGTCTGTTATTTGACCGGGCAAACTGTCTGAAGTCCTCCTTAAGAGGCAATGCCTGTGTGTGTTTAAAATTGTCCCAAGCAGGAAAAGTCCTTCAAGTAAGGCAATTGGTGGAAGGTAGGGATAAGTAATCTATCCCCCACTATTCAGTGTGTCCTCTCTTTGCTCCCATTACATGGTTGAAGCATTGAGATAAATACCCAAGATCTAATCGAGTCAATAATGGGGAAAGAGTTCCATCTTTCTGAACTCCCCCACTTTCTATTTGATGCTCTCCCTGATCAGGGATAGAAGCAATGAGGCACACCCCTCATTCTCCTTTTCATCTGCTTCACCTTAGCCTCTCAATGGCAAGGTTAAGAGCGACATTTACCTATTACAGTGGACTTTCATAGTCAAACCCTCTTGTGTGAGCCCTCATTGTTTGGCTATAGAGTGTGCTGTTTGATATTCATTGATTGATTGATTGCTTCATGTGCACTTGTTTGCCTGTATGTTATGCATTTATCATCATCATCAATTGCCATTAATGCATGATCATCTCATTTGTCTTTGTGATGCTATCATTGTGGCTTGCCCATTGAGGACAATTGTAAGTCCATTGCTTTGGCATTTGCTCCTATGATATGGAAGGATAGAGTGTAAGACCTCATTGGTCACTCATATCTTCTGTTTTATCTGTTTGTATGTGAGGATACAGTTATAAGTCCCTGTAAGTTGGCATCTGTTATCCTGTGATCATAATGTGGTCTGTTTGATTTGTATGTGAGGTTGCAGTTATAAGTCCCTGTAAGTTGGCATCTGCTTTCCTGTGATCACAATTTGGTTTGTTTGTTTATGTGAGGTTGCAGTTATAAGTCCCTGTAAGTTGGCATCTGCTTTCCTGTGATCCTAGTCTATTTGTTTATGTGAGGTTGCAATTGTAAGTCCCAGCAAGTTGGCATTTGCACTCCTGTGATCATATTGTTGCTTTTGTTCTTGTATGTGAGGATCCATTGTAAGTCCCTGTAATGTGGCATTGGATTTCCTAGGACCATACTGTGGAGTTAACCTAAGTCCAGATAGATTGGCAGTTGATTTCCATATTTCATCTTTGTTTTCTTTTGAGGAGATTAGTGTAAGCCCATTGAGTGGCATCTGATATCCATTTTTGTTTTAGGAGACTGGTGTAAATCCATCTATTGGTATCCGGTATCCGCTTTTATTTCTTTGCCTGTGGAGATTAGTGTAAGACCATTGAGTGGCCTCTGATATCCCGTTTTGTTTTAGGAGATTGGTATAAGACCATTGATTGGCATCCGGTATCCGCCTTTCTTTGCTTTGTTTGTTTATTATTATCCATTGCTATTCCAAAGGACACACTTGAATCATCTGCTATATGATTTCAAGAAGTGAACCTTCTAAGAAGTTTTACTTTCCATCTTCATCCATTCATCATTCATTATGTCCTAAACCTTTTCACACTTTATCTTTCAAATTTGACACAAGTGTTGTGCAAACATCTTCATGTTTTCTAATTAAAAACCTGGACTCAAGTCCTTGACTTTTTTCAAACTCATTTCATAATACTTCTTTGAATCAATCTTAATCATACTTTGACTTCATTTTCATAATCACAATCAATTAACTTCACTCATTCACTTGTTTTGGCTCTGTCCATTGTTAATCTTTTCATGCATTAGCCATAGGTTTCAATTATCTTTGTGGTTGATGTAAATCTTGCCTATCCTTAGTGAGTCGATAGTAAGACTTCCGTACTGAAAACAGGGCTAACCCCTCAAGTACGTCGAAGCTATCCTCGCATGGTGGATGTTGTTTTTGGTCGAGTGTTCTCCCATTGATAATGAAAAGCCTCAGTGCTTGTGTTTAAAACTGAATCCACCAACTTTTGGAAATCTTTTAGCCGAACTACGACGTTTTGATCCTTACCTTTGATGGAAGGTACGTAGGCAGCGGGTTCATCCGTTCGAACACAAAAACACAAAAATAACTAACTTGTATATTCTTTTCTCATCATCCCAATCATGTTTGCACAATCTTTATGTCATAACAAATAACAATATTTTACAACAAGTGTGAAAAGGGCTCCCTAGGAGTACCTAGGACGTAGTGGGTGCCTAACACCTTCCCATTGCGTAATTTACCCCTTACCCAGAATCTCTGATCTTTTTATTAGTTTTCTACGTGTAAAACTTCTTAGGCTTTTGTTCGCTTTTTAGCCAGTCCTTTGGATAAATAAAAGTGCGGTGGCGACTCGAAATTTCAATGTATCTCTTAGCTTATGATTTAATCGATAGATCATATAGCGACGAATACACCGCTACACCTTGTTTCATGTTGATGAAGGATATTAACAGCTTGATGCATCGCATGAGTGTGGTGTGAGGTTACTGTCATGGTTGTTTTTCCTGCAGGATCATGGCAGGTTGTGTTAATGAAATCACTTAGCTAGGTTGTAGCTTGGTCGTGGCTTGTTGATCAGGTTTACGTTGGCAGTGTTCATGACATGAGTTTGTGTTCTCTGCTTGTGTCTTGCAGGTATGGCTCTTTGGCTTATGGTGTAGCATAATTAGCATTATTATAGCGCAAGTAGGATGCAGTCATATGGTTCTGCAGTAGGTTTACTTGACTGCTTGGTAAATGACTTGTGTAGCGGGAAATTCATGATCATCAAGCTATTGACAAGCTAGAGATCAAATAACAAGAGTCGCCACCGCGCTTTTATTTTTTCCGAGGGAAAAGGGGAAAAGTACGAACAAAACCCAAAAGTAAGAAGTTTTCAAATCAAAACTAATAAAAAGTCAGAGATCACAGGTAAGGGGGTTGGTTACACAGAGGGAAGGTGTTAGCACCCAAAGTGTCCTAGGTACTCCTAGGGAGCCCTTTTTGTGTGCATATGTACTTGGTATAAAGTGATGTTTACAAACAAATAGAATGGGGGGATGAGAAAAGAATTCATTAATTATATTTTTGTGTTTGACAAGACCTTCGGTTTTGTGCCTACGTACCAACATAAAAATGAGGGATCAAAACCTCGTAATTCGTGATACAAATTTCAAAGTGGATGCATTGTTTTTTAACAAAAATTAAGTTTGAGAGGCATAAAGGCCTAAAAAATGGTTTGAATGAGTTAGTTCTTTTTGGCTTTTTGAAAGTTTAAGTCAAGTATAGTTAAGTTTATTTACAAGTTTGATTTAAGAAAAGAAGTTTGAAAATGCAATGGTATAAGGCCAAAGTTTCTATCTTTTTTTGCAAAAGTGGTCCAAGTTTAGAACAAAAGTAGTTCACACAAAGAAGATTTTGAAAAAATGGAGGGAGAGATTTTGAAATTAAAGAAGTGGGGAGAAGATGAAGAGGCTATCCTATGTACAAAATTAAAAGTTTAGAGTTGAAAAGATCTTACCAAATTGGTAGCAATCCAATAGACAAGAATGTCAATAGAAACCCAGAATTCCCTTGGACTTTTAGAATCAAGCAACACACAAATGCACAATTATATTATCTTGAAGAGCAAGGCATCAAATAAAGATGGCCACACCCAAGCTTATCCATTCCATGACCTTCTTCAAAGTAGCCCATGTAACAGATGAATTCCACAAGTCACCGGTTCAAAATAACAGCTTCACAATGATCATGTTGCATATGTACTTAGAGAGGTCTTCAAAGATGTATCAAATGAAGTTCAAATTGCAAGCACTGGATTTCTCAGCAAGTTGGCCTTGGCCAAATCCTTTAGCTTAGGAAGGTTGTCTAGATTCTAAGTCCATTTGTCCAAGATCAGGCCAACAGTCCACTCAAAAGTTTTTTAGGGTTTTTTGTTGTTATTATGTACATTAATGATCAAAGACCACACAAACAAGCAAAGTATACACAAACAAAATATATCACACAATATGGTCCAAATGCGCAAAGTGAAAATTGCATTAACATAAACAATTAGAATGATATGAACATTGGCAAATGAAATAGAGTGCTAAAAGTAAATTGCATTAAAGTAAATGCTTGAAATTAAAAGTTAGTAGTTAATAGGTTAGAAGTTAGTATTGTTTTGCTTTTGCTTTTCATTTCAAGACATTCTTTGGAGAACACTCAACCCACTTATCATAAGCATGAATCCTTGAGCCAAAACATCTCCCAAAGGAAGGAAAGAAGGCCAAGCTTCCACACAATACCATGAAAAAGGGGAGACTTACAATCTCACTAACTAGAATGTTTATCCCTTTTATGTCACAAATTTAGCGCTATGTTAAGCAATCGTAATTGGACTTATGTAGAAGTCACAACTATTTGAGGTCGGGCAATAGAATTGTGGTGTTAATGCATGTTAGAGACATAGTATAATGGAATATGCTCATGAAACATACCACACACAAAAAGAATATACAAAAGGTGTGGTCTAATCTCATCCATACTCATGTCAATTTTTCAATCAACTAGCATTAGGACTTTGAGATGTCATAGGCCAAATGGAATGAATGAATGAAGAAAGGGAATAAGATGAAGTGGGATGGGAATGGATCAAAACACAAATTGGTCAAAGGAGGACTTTAAACAAATTAATATCATTCATTCATTTTGGGAGATAGAATGTACATTCCATCAATCCCCTAAATCCAATGATATTAATTTGACAAATTTAAATCAACCTTGACCAAGGCCCAACAATAAGAGTTAAACATAAACAAGTCATCACAATTGGTCAACAAATTTATTTGGCATTTATTCAAATTAAAAATACTAAAATAGTGCATTTAAATATAATATGGTTTGTCCAATTCCTAAAATCTCATCAAAACACCAAAGAAATGGCCATGAGATTTATCATAGGTCAAACAAGGTCAAAGGACCTTGGAGAAAAATTTTCATAATTTTTGGACATTTAAAAATATTTTTAAACAATTAAAAACAAATGCAAAATCAATTAATTCATGAAAAATATTAATAATGATCCAAAAAATAATTTTAATTCAGAATACGAAAGAGAAAAAATTTTGAAATTTTTTGGTGAAAGTCCCATATTTTTTGGATCAATATTGAATTTAATATGAATTATTGAAAATAATGCGATTAAAATGAAAATTAAAATATCAGAAAAAACGTGGACCACTTGATCTCCCTCATTAATTGAGGTGGCAGATCAAGTGGATCAAAATACGCGTTCCACCGTGCACTCAAGTCAGCGCGTAATAGGCATGGTATTCAAAAGGAACGCACGAGATTAAAACAAATTACATGGATCTTGTGGCTGTGAGACATGTCAGCGCATGGTTGGAGTTGTAGCTCCAGTCTTCTTCTCCGGTGGACCTCACCGGACTGGTCCACCATCAACCATCACCAAAATTAAAAACAAGGACATGATTTCAAAGTAAAAATGGCACTGAGCTCGAATTTGGCCTCAATTCACTCTAACTCCAAGTATATTGAGAGATACATGGAGTTGAAATTTGAGGTACATGAACTGAGTTGCTTCGATTTGGCTTCAAAGCAACTCAAACTTCTTGCCTACATTGGTAGGACTTCTGACAACCAAAGAATCAATAGACTTGAGCAAGAATTTGAGTGAATTGAAGAGATCAAAGTTTCTAGAAAATACCTTCAATGGAGGTCTGAATTCAACTGATTTTGATCTTGCTTGTGCTTGATCTCACTCCACTTGCTTGCAGAAGAAGGATTGGATGCTTACAAGGCTGTGAATTCCTTGAGATTTGAATTTCAAAACAATGGAAATTCAACCTCAAATTCAAATGAATTTCTCAGGTCTATCCTTTCAAAGTGAGGGTTTGAGAGGGGGGTTCGAAGTTGGCGCGAATGTGTGTTGATTGCTGAGCATATGAGACTCTATTTATAGCTGAAACCATTGATATTTGCACACTTGAAATCCACATTCCAAATTTGGTCATTGATGATGCATGGATGCATGGATGCATGGGCGCGCATAGGCCCATAAAATCATTGCCATAAGTCCACAAATGAATGTTAGATAGTCTGAATTCAGCTTGGATTGCAAGGCAAGTATGCATTTGGATTTGAAGTTTGATCCTTGCCAAGTGATGACACCACGTTCATGCCATGTGCAGCCTATGCATTCCTTGTCCAAAATTAATGAATTTGAGCTCTTTGGAAAGGTGAGATCAAGAGGAACAACTTTCATGTTTAACACTTTTTCATTTGGAGCTTGGAACTTGGAGAAATTTGAGGTGGAAGTTTGGAAATTTTTTACATATCAAAATGTTTCTAAGTGTCAAGTCATATGTCTCAATATTCCACCTTGCTTAACGTTTTATATGAGCTTCAAATGAGAAACGTGTATTCATAAAAGTTGTAGGTCTCTCAAAGGCCTTCAAAATGGTCCCAAATTTCATGTCATTTGGATTTGAAATGATAGAGTTATGTATTTTTGAAGTTTGGAAAAATCACTTGATCAATGGTATAGGTCAAAAGTGACCTATAATGTAACCTCATATCACATGCTCAAAAAAGTTGAATTATCTCCCACTCCAAACATAAAAATTGAAGTAGACACATTGAATTTGATTGTGAAACTTGGAAATCTTTCATATCATAAAAATTGAGCAAGTTATATCCTTGGGAAGTTGACTTTCAAATTAGGGTTTAGACAAAATGACCTATAATATTTCAACATAGAAAATGATTTTACAAGCAAAACTAGCTCTAGTTATCAACATGAAAGTTGTTTGGAATGTAATTTAGAGTAAGGTTTCTCTTGGAATCATTTTCATATGGTGAAAATTATAGGAGATGGGGTCTAGGGAGACCCAGTTTTGATCAGATGAATCCATCTGGCCAACCACCATCAACCAACTTGCTAACTTCCAATTCTCTTGACTTTCTTGGCTCATGGTAGATCATATATGCATAAGATGATGAAATTTGAAGTTTCCCTTGATAAATTGGATCAATTGGTGAGATAGCTTGTTGGAGAAGTTACTTAAGATACCCAGTCAAACTAGGGCTTCAAAGGCAAATCACCCTCAAACTCTTGAAGAAAACTTGATCAATGTAACATCTAGAGAACATCGGGACTCATATATGATGCTCATAACCATTATTGAATCAATTATTGGTTGTGCTCTTTGTTCATGAGGGTCTCAAACCGTAGATGTGAACTTGATGAATCAATGGAATCATGCCCTTCCTACAAAAGAGTTAGACAAATGCAAAGACATATTTTTGGTACTTTGGATAGTGAAATGATAAAATACAAGTATGATATAATCATAAAGTGCTTGGTGATCTCTCCCACAACAAACCAATGAAAAGGGGTAAGGAGGATGCCAAGATATGATCCCAATGCCAATGCTTATGATGGAATTACATGAGGGGTCTTAGGGTCAAAATTGGGGTCTTACAGCTGCCCCTTTTTAAGGAAATTCTACTTGAGGAGGTGAAGGTCAAAATCTTCGGCTCGGCTCAGTAGAATGGGCTTAAATAACAACATAGAGAAACAAATTTTGGTCCCTAAGAGACCTCATGATGCATATGACGTGGATGCAAAAGTTAATGCACTGTGGGGAAATATTGCCATAAAGGAAAAAGAAATTAGAGAGACCGAAAATCTGCAGGAGCACAATGCGTTTCGTAAGGAAAACTCGCTGGGGAGACAGAGACTCTGGGGAAAAAGGAGTTATGCGTAGGCCAGGCTAAAACTTAAAACTACTGGGGGACTAGAGGGATTCCACACAAACATGGAAAAGACTCATCCAGGGAAATAACAACATCTGCAGGGAACACGAGTAAGTCAGGATAAAACTGAAGTACTCGACTTATGTAGGGGAAAAGCGATTTCACTAAGGAAATGCACACTTAAATCAACTGAGGAAGATAAACTTCAACACAGGAGGAACAGAAATCTATTATCTACTACCTATTACTGGGTAAGGAGATAATAAAGATCTGGCAGAGAGAACATCCGGCATTGGTTAGGATGAACATATCAAGGATGACTCACTGAGGACCACAAGGAGGGAGTATTCATTACCGGTTACTGGGTAAGAATAGCCTTGCTGGGAAAAACTGCAGAAAATATAGGATTTACAACTACCAGTTACTGGGCAGAAGACCAAGGGCGAGAGTATCCGTCATCGGCTAGGATGAACATATCAAGGATAAACTCAATAGGGAAGAAAATCCGTCATCGGTTAAGATGAACATATCAAGGATAGACTTGCCTGGAAATGCCAAGGAGGATACCCGTCATCGGTTAGGATGAACATATCAAGGATAAACTCAACAGGGAAGAAAATCCGTCACCGGTTAAGATGAACATATCAAGGATAGACTTGCCTGGAAATGCCAAGGAGGAACCCATCATCGGTTAGGATGAACATATTAAGGATATACCAACAGAACAAAAAGGGTAGGAATTACATCTATCGAAAGCTGGATAGAAAACTGTCAGAGAGAAAATCTGTCATCGGTTAGGATGAACATATCAAGGATAGACGTTGCGAGGGGACAAAGTAGGATTTACAACTACCGGTTACTGGGTAGAAGACCAAAAAGAGAAGAAAACCCGTCATCTGTTAAGATGAACATATCAAGGATTAACTCTCTGAGGAACAAAATAGGGATTACAACTACCTTTTTACTGGGTAGAATACCAATCAAAGAGAAAATCCGTCACCGGTTAAGATGAACATATCAAGGATAGACTCTGAAAAGGGGATAAAGCGGGATTTACAACTACCGGTTACTGGGTAGAAAACCAAAAAGAGAAGAAAACTCGTCATCGGTTAAGATGAACGTATCAAGGATTAACTCTCTGAGGAACAAAATAGGGATTACAACTATCTTTTTACTGGGTAGAATACCAAAAAATGAGAATATCTGTCACTGGTTAAAGTGAACATATCAAGGATAGACTCAGGTAGAGGCAAAAAAGATATATGTCACCGGTTAAAGTGAACATATCAAGGATATACTTCCTGGGGAATAGATCCACTGAGGACTCTACTGAGGAGAAAAATAAGGGTACTTTGGTCGGGTATTGGGCAAGAAGTAACAAACTGTAAACTAAGAAGAATATTACCAGTTATTGGGTAATAGACTCTCAGGGGACCAAAGCATCTATCTAGGTAAGAGCTAGAAAGAAAACGGTCAGTCAAGACTCAACCCAATGAGGACATAACTCAAGGGGAGTAATTCCATCCAGAAAATCTACTGGAGAGGAAACTGAAATAACAACCATCCACAAGGAAATAAACTCAGTGGGGAAATGGAGAAACGTTAAGGTCTTTCTGCTTAAGGGGCTGACACTCTACAATTGAAGGAGGACAGACACCAGATTTGGTATGGGGATAAAATACCGCCATAACAGAGAATAAGAATCTCAAACAAATCAAATATGGAGATGCAGAATATGCAAATTATGAAATTATATGAATGTATATGTATATGTATATATGATGATTATGCTGACAAAATAATCACAAAGGATACAAAGGTGTTGCAAAGAATTTGAACCACTGGTACAATCCTCGGTCAATCCACAAAATATGGAGACAATTGCTGGAGAATAGAGAGATCAACATCCCAAAGGTTCAAACCTAACTGGGGAAGGAGGAGATCTGCTGAGGATAGAACATCCAATCTATGAGGAATTTTAGGTCAACACCATAAAAAATGGGAGACAATCCTATAGAGAATAATCATAACAAAAGCTTCTCAGAAACCAGGAGGAAACTCTGACTGGGAGCAAGTTGAATAGAGATTGGTGGGGACACCAAAGTGATCCACTGGGGGAAGATCAACCATCTCTGAAGATCAACCCTGCTGAGGAAATGCGAACTTCGCGGGGGAAGGCAGAAACTCTGTCGGGGAAAACAACATGCCGCAGGGTATCTGAATCAACCAAATCAACTGGGGATAAAGAAAGAAATTTCACTGAGGATCAAACATTCCGCCGAGGAACTGAATCAACACCAATGTCTAGGGATACCCAAAGGATTAACTGCTTGGGGAACCTTTGATGCTTCACACTTAAGGACTTGTTATTCATTGAAATGTTGTTGATATTCCTTTTACTTGCTTTGGAAAAATTCTTGCTTTTATATATTAAAGAAAACTTGATTTTGATTTAAAAATTTAATTTCAAAATGATCATAATAAAATTTAAAACTATTGGCGGATGTAAATAAGAGTAGAAACAATTTGGATAAAAGCTCAACTTTATTTAATAGAATGGTAGTCTGTAAATGACAAGACTCCATAGATTTTACAATGTTGAAAATGATAATTTACATGGAAAAGGGTTCCATTGAATACAAATGATCCTTAATCCTTCTACCAGCTCTTGATATCCACTGTGCTCTTGACCGCTGCTGGGGTGATGAATCGATGTCAACCCTTGTGCTTAAATAAGCCTTCAAATCACTAAAGATCAGCAGAATGCAGTTACTTGCCATAATCCCTAATTTTTGCATAAGTTGCCCCAAGGTGGGGTACTCAACTTATCGGGAAATTCTTTCTGTTTTATGTCTCTAATTTTTGCCTGGATCGCCCTTTCGGGTTTTCAATCCACCGAGACGCTCATTTTTGCCTAAGCCGCCCTTTTGGGTTTTCAACTTAGCGAGTTATTCTTTTTTTTAGGCGAAGTATTTCTTGACTGTATCTATGTTCACAGGACGAGTGAACTCTTCACCATCCATTGTTGTAAGAATCAATGTGCCGCCTGAAAAGGCTCTCTTAACAACATATGGGTCTTCATAATTAGGAGTCCATTTTCCTCTGGAATCTGGCTTGAACTTCAAAATCTTCTTGAGCACAAGGTCACCTTCTCTGAACACTCGACGTTTGACCTTCTTATCAAAATCTTTCTTCATTCTCTGCTGATATAATTGACCATGACACATGGCAGTTAATCTCTTCTCTTTTATCAAATTCAACTGGTCAAACCTGGTCTGACACCATTCAGCCTCAGTCAACTTGGCTTCCATGAGCACACACAATGAAGGAATCTCAACCTCTACGGGGAGCACTACTTCCATACCATATACAAGAGAGAAAGGGGTTGCCCCTGTTGAAGTGCAGACGGATGTACGATACCCATGCAAAGCAAATGGGAGCATCTCATGCCAATCCTTATATGTGACAACCATCTTCTGGATAATCTTGTTGATGTTCTTATTCGCAGCTTCAACAGCCCCATTCATCTTGGGTCTGTAGGGAGAAGAATTATGATGTGAAATCTTGAAGTCTTTGCAAAGAGCTTCCACCATATTGTTATTTAAGTTCGATCCCTTATCAGTAATGATCTTACTTGGCACACCATAACGGCATATGATCTGATTCTTGATAAACCTTACAACAACTTGCTTGGTCACATTTGCATACGATGTCGCTTCAACCCATTTTGTGAAGTTGTCAATTGCCACCAAAATGAAACGATGTCCATTCGAAGCTTTGGGCTCAATCATCCCAATCATATCAATTCCCCAAATGGAGAAGAGCCATGGGGAAGAGATAACATTCAATAGTGTCGGAGGAACATGGATCTTATTAGCATAATTTTGACACTTGTGGCACTTCTTCACAAATTTGCAACAGTCAGATTCCATTGTCAGCCAATAGTAACCTGCTCGCAACATCTTCTTCACCATTGCATGTCCATTGGAATGAGTACCAAAGGAACCTTCATGCACTTCGGTCATCAACAAGTCTGCTTCGTGTCTATCCACGCATCTGAGAAAAACCATGTCGAAGTTTCTCTTGTACAGTATATCACCATTCAAGTAGAAATTTTTGGCTAATCTTCTCAAAGTCTTCTTATCTTTCAAAGATGCCTCAGGCGGGTAAATCTGACTTTGGAGGAAACATTTGATATCATAATACCATGGCTTCTCGTCTTTAATTTCTTCAACAGCAAACATATGAGCTAGCCTATCAAGCTGCATCACAGACAAATTGGGAACTTCATTCCAATACTTCACTACAATCATTGATGCCAACATTGCAAGAGCATCTGCCATCCGGTTCTCATCTCGGGGGATATAATGAAATTCAACCTTTGTAAAGAAAGTTGAAATCCTTCTCGCATAATCTCTATATGGTACTAAACCGGGTTAATTTGTCTCCCATTCTCCTTTGATCTGATTCACAAGCAAAGCTGAATCACCGAAGACATCCAAATACTTGTTTCTGAGATTCATGGCCTCTTTAAGCCCCATAATGCAAGCTTCATATTCTTCCATATTGTTTGTACATTTGAAAGTCAATCTAGTTGTAAATTGTAGATGCGTGCCTTGAGGAGTAATAATCACTGCCCCAATGCCATTTCCATATTGATTAACAGCTCCGTCGAATACCATGCCCCAACGGGAACCAGGTTCTGGCCCTTCGCCAAGCAATGGTTCGTCACAATCTTTCATTTTCAAGTAAAAAAATTCTTCATCAGAAAAATCATAATGTACTGACTGGTAATCTTCAATTGGTTGGTGAGCCAAATGGTCAGTCAAGATATTACCCTTGATTGCTTTCTAAGATCGGTATTCGATATCATACTCTGATAACAACATCTGCCAACGGGCGATTCTCCCAGTTAATGCAGGCTTCTCAAATATATACTTGATTGGATCCATTTTGGATATCAACCAAGTGGTATGATTCAACACATACTGGCGCACACGCTTAGCAGCCCAAGCCAATGCGCAACAAGTTTTCTCAAGCATAGAATACCGAGTCTCACAGTCGGTGAACTTCTTACTGAGGTAGTAAATTGCAAATTCTTTATTTCTAGTCTCATCTTGCTGACCAAGAACACAAACCATACTATCTTCGAGCACAGTCAAATACATGATCAACGGTCTTCCTTCAACAGGTGGAGATAAAATCGGAGGTTCAAGCAAATATTCCTTGATACTGTCAAAAGCTTTTTGGCAGTCTTCGGTCCAATCACAAGACTGATCTTTCTGAAGAGGCTTGAATATAGGTGCACATGTGGCAGTCATGTGAGAAATGAATCTGGAAATATAAGTCAAGCGGCCGAGAAAACCTCTTACTTGCTTCTCAGTTTTAGGCGCAGGCATTTCTTGTATTGCTTTGACCTTGGCAGGATCAACTTCAATACCCTTCTCGCTGATAATAAAGCCCAACAACTTACTAGAACGAACACCAAAAGTACACTTATTGGGATTCAAGCAGAGTTTATACTTCCTTAAACGCTGGAATAGCTTCAACAAATGCTCAACATGTTCCTCTTCATCAATTGATTTAGCAATCATGTCATCGACATATACTTCAATCTCTTTATGCATCATATCATGAAAAAGAGTAGTCATTGCTCTTTGGTAAGTTGCACCAGCATTCTTTAAACCGAAAGGCATCACTGTATAACATAATGTTCCCTAGGGTGTAATGAATATGGTCTTCTCCATATCTTCGGATGCCATCTTGATCTGTTTATATCCTGAAAATCCATCCATAAACGAAAAGACTTAGAATTTAGCAGTATTGTCTACCAACATATCAATGTGTGGTAGAGGGAAATCATCTTTCGGACTGGCTTTATTCAAATCTCTATAGTCAACACACATGCGGACTTTTCCATCTTTCTTTGGCACATGCACAATATTGGCCACCCATTGCAGATACTCAGCAGTCACAAGGAAACCGGCATCAATCTGCTTCTGCACTTTCTCTTTGATCTTCACAACCATATCGGGATGCGTTCTTCTCAACTTCTGCTTGACTGGCGGGCATTCTGGCTTCAACGGCAATCTATGCTCCACAATCTCAGAATCCAACCCAGTCATGTCTTGATAGGACCAAGCAAACGCATCTGAATATTCTCGAAGAAGATCAATCAACCCCTTCTTAGCATCCGGACACAGTCGAGACTCAATCTTGACTTCCTTCACATCATCTTCGGAACCCAAGTTGACTAGCTCAATCTGCTCTTCAAACGACTGAATAATCTTTTCATCTTGCTCAAGAAGACGAGTCAATTCATCGCTCACTTCTACATCACTTTCCTCCTCGACCTCAAACACATGGAATTCAAAATTTTAAGAAAAAGAAGGATCATTGTATTCAATGGGGTTAGGAACCAACCTGCATAATGATTTGATATTTTGATTTTAGAGAAGTGAATTTGTGACCAAATATTATGCAGATGGACAATTATATTGTTTATTTATGTTTTTTGTGATTATCATTTTCAGAATAAAGCAAAAAGTAAAAATAAACATCAAAGATGTGGATGAATAGAATTAATTTTATTGATGATCAATTTAAAATGCCCAAACAATGTTCACTTCTCCCTTAGGCATAGGAGAAGGATTTTAAAATGTAAAAGCAATTACTTAGGTCGATGCAAAATAATAGGAATATCAACAGCAGTCCAATTATTGCATGTCTTTCCATGCGTTACAAAGTTGGTGCAGTCTTCCTCTTCGATATCCTCTAGCACAGCAGCTACGTGTTGTTCGTTGCCATGAATGAACTCTCCGCTACGGAAGCTGAGTTGCATATCTTCAGATCTAACAGTTGATGAACCTTTCTGGAATCCCAAACCGATTTTGCCTTTGTAATCGGAGACCTCTACCATGCGCCCCCATTGATCAACAGAACCTTCTTCAACAATCTTCTTGGCATCTTTCAACGAGGACATAGGTGCCCCAACTCTCTTCTCAGCAGCAATATACAAGGCTTGGAACGGAGTTCCAACCTCATCCTCAGCTTCAACATACGAGAAAGATGACAGATGGCTAACCAACAGCTCCTTCTCTCCTCCAACAATCACAAGCTTGCCATTCTTGACAAATTTCAATTTTTGATGTAGAGTTGAGGTAACAGCTCCTGCCTCATGAATCCATGGCCTTCCCAATAAACAGTTGTAGGCCAGGTGGATATCCATTACTTGAAAGGTAATCTGAAAATCACTCGGACCTATCTTGATTGGAAGGTCCACTTCACCAATTACTGTCTTGCGCGAACCATCAAAGGCTTTGACGATTACACTGATATACCTCATAGGCACTACTTGGTAAGATAGCTTTGACAAAGTCGACTTCGGAAGCACATTTAGTGATGAACCTGTGTCAACAAGCACATTTGACAAAGCATCTTCCTTACAGTTCATTGAAATATGCAAAGCCAGGTTATGATTTCTTCCCTCCTCAGGGAGTTCTTCATCGCAGAAGCTCAGATTATTGCATGAAGTGATGTTAGCCACTATGTGATCAAACTGATCCACAGTAACATCATGCTCTACATATGCTTGTTCAAGAACTCTCTGTAGTGCTTCTCTGTAGGCTTAGAAATTCAAAAGCAGAGACAACACTGAGATTTTTGAGGGGGTCTGAAGTAACTGCTCTACCACATTAAATTTGCTCCTCTTTATTAATCGGAGTACCTCATCATCATCATTGGCTTTCAGTTTGCTGGATTCACCAGACTTATCTTTTGAACAACTAATCGGATCTATATTAGGCACCTCTGCCTTCTTACCAACAATCTTTTCCTCTTTATTTTCTGGGAACACCGGCCCAAACACTCGACCACTGCGGGTCACCTTCGTTACATCAACAATGCTCACTACTGAACTAGTCGTAGGTAACGGGACCTCTTGACCATTCTTTATCATTGTAGCATTGTACTGGTACGGTACATCCTTATCAGATGAATATGGGATTGGACCCGCTAACTGTATTACCAACGGCGATATTGATCTTTGACTGATGTTATTATTGTTACTGCTATCATATTGAATTACCAATCGCTCTTGTTGTTTGAAAACGGGAACTATGACATTGACATCGTCATCTATATGACGGGATTGGACAATTTGAATCATGCCTTCATCCATCAAACGTTGGATGTCCATTTTCACTACATCACATCCTCTTGGGTTCACACTACAAATAACACAACCATCATGGTCATGTTCGCAGTCACTCACCAAACAGATATCCTTGTGCATCTGCACCAAAGATCTTGAGATAAACCGGATGTCAAAAACCTTGAATTCTCCAGGACAACCGTCCACCATATTCACTGAAGAGTTCCCATGAGCGGGCAAAGGGTTTGTTTTCACATTTGGTGTATGGTCCTCAAAGGACACCATACCACTCTTCATAAGCTTTTGAACCTCATACTTCAATGGATAGCAATTTTCAATATCGTGCTCGGGTGCTCCTCGATGAAAAGCACAACGGAGCTCAGGTTTATACCACCAGGGAAGTGGTTCTGGAATTTGCGGTGGATTCCTCGGTTGAATTAAGTTCTTGAGAACTAGCGAGGGATACAGCTCTGCATATGACATAGGAATTGGGTCAAAAGAGACCTTCTTCCTCTCAAAGTTATGCTGATGATGATTGTTGTTGGTATTGTTGTTGTTGTAGGTGTTAATTCTTTGTTGCGGTTGTTGTTGTTGACGTTGATGTTGTTGTTGTTGTTGAATTGGTGTTGCTTGTTGATTAGAAAATACTGAAATTACTGATGACACTTGATGATGATGATGTTGACGGGGTGGTGGATTTCTTCAGAATTGAGGCCTCCTCTACCTCCCACTGATTACTGCATTGGTCTCACTATCCTTCTTCTTACCAAAGTTGCTACCATATCTCTTACTTGTTGACGCCTCATCTCTTGACAACTGTCCCTCATGGACTCCTTCCTCAAGCCTCATCCCCATATTTACCATTTCGGTAAAATCACGGGGGGCACTAGCGATCATGCGTTCATAATAAAATGAACTCAGGGTTTTCAAGAAGATTTTTTTCATTTCTTTCTCCTCCAAAGGAGGAGTGATCTGGGCAGCCAACTCCCTTCATCTTTGTGCGTACTCTTTGAATGTCTCTTTGTCCTTCTGAGACATAGACCTCAAATGGTCTCTATCCGGCGCCATGTCCACATTATACTTATATTGCTTCACAAAATCCTCTCCCAAGTCGTTGAAAGTAAGAATGCTTGCACTATCCAACCCCATGTGCCAACGGAGTGCAGCACCAGTCAGGCTATCCTGGAAGTAGTGCATAAGCAATTGATCATTATTTGTCTGAGTAGACATACTGCGAGCATACATCACAAGATGAATGAGCGGATAAGAATTCCCCTTATATTTTTCAAAGTCAGGCACTTTGAACTTCATCGGGATCTTGACATTGGGCACTAAGCACAACTCGGTAGCACTCTTCCCAAACAGATCTTTACCTCTCAACATCTTCAATTCCTTGCGTAGCTCAAGAAACTGATCTTTCATCTCATCCATCTTCTCATAAACATCCGGACCCTCAGACGGCTCGGAATGATAGGTGGTATCCTCTACGCGAGGCAAAGTGTGCACAACGGGAGGTGGCACGGACATGACCGAGCTAGATGTCGGCATGAAAGCAAATGTAGGCGCAAATCCTTCAGGCACAAAATTGGGCGGCATTCCCCACGGGAATCCAGCAAGCATATTCGGCGCGAAGTGGGCGGTAGCAGCAGGCATGGTAGATGTAGTCACCTCTGAAGTAACAGTCCTCGCGGGAGGAGTTGCTGGTGTTGGAGAAGCTTGATTCTGAGCAGCAAGAATTGACTCCATCATGGCAGTCAGGCGAGCGATGTCGTCCTTCAGCTCTCTGTTCTCTTGCTCCAAATGTTCCATGATTTTCTAATGATTGGCTCGGGTATTGTACCGGTGAGTCAGCTTGGCTAAAGCACAGAAGAAACACCAATCAGACATCTGGAGAAAACCTGCTTATGCAAATGATGCATGAAATGCAATGCTTGATTATTTTTATTTTCAAGGAACTTACTATTTCATTTGCAAGTACATAATATTTAAATGGCAATTGCAACAATTTGATATGACCAAAAATCTCTTTTTATTTATATAATTTGGAAGGATTACACTAAGTACAATTTTAGAAACCAAATCAAAAAGATACAAGAGAAACGGAGACTAGTCATCCTAAGGATTCCTAACAACAATGTTAGAAGATCTAGCTGTAGGCGCGTACTTCCTTCAAATGCGACGGATCTTGGTCTCAAAAGAAGCCTTCATCTGAATCTTCTCGAGTACAAGTTGGTCAACAATCTTCTTCCAAGCAACGGAAGGCTGAGGCATGCTAGAAGATGAAACCTCTGGCTCTCTCTGTCTCTTCGTCACTCGGTCTTCAAGTAGCTCGATAAGTTCATTTTTGTCCTTAGACTCTAACTGCAACTCTTCATGCTTCTTGCTTAAAGCACGGAAACACTCTTCCCACATATCCTTCTCTTGCTTCATATTGGCGAGCGCGTCTTCCAACTCCTCTACATCTTGGTTAGGGAGAGTTAATGGTTCAACCACAACCATAGACATAGGTCTTTCACAAGGATATGGCATCTTCAACTCCATAGCTCTCTTCTTCACCCAAAGAGTATAAGCTTCCAAAGCTACACAATTGCACGGACTAGACTCGGATCTTCCTTTCCTATGCACATTATGCCAAGCATGCACGATCTTCTACTTCAAATGTTGGGAATCTTTACCCTCTTGATAGAAAAGACCTTCTAATAACGTGTTATTAGGTTTGTCTCTCAAGGGGAACCCAAGTTGACGACGAGCCAAAGCAGGGTTGTAGTTAATTCCTCCTTGTGTGCCAATGATAGGCACATTAGAGAATTCACCACAACTATCAATAATCTCCAAATTGCTTAAAGACGGATCATACCAAACTATATCATCATTAGTGAGAGACATAAGTCTCAGAGACCACCTTAGACATTGTTTGTTTTCCACAAAAGTAGGTGTCTGAGGCAAGTGCGAAATAAACCACTTGTACAGAAGAGGAATGCAACAGACAATCATTCAACCACCCTTAGAATTCCTTAGATGCAAATAGAAATACATATCACCCAACAAAGTAGGCACATGATTCCTAATCAAGAAAAGTCTAATGGAGTTAACATCAACAAAATCGTCAATGTTAGGGAACAAAGCTAATCCATAGATGAGCAACACAAAGATAGCTTCAAAAGCATCCACACTACCAGCTTGAGCAAAAGTAGTAGCTTCCTTGATGAGGAAAACAGATGGCAACCCAAATAACCCTCCTTTCTTCACCCAATGAGCCTTTATCTCAGACTTCTTCAAGTGAATAGCTTCAGCAATAATACTAGATCGGGGAATCTCCTCCAATCCACTAAAAGGCACTCTACTAGAAACAGGTATCCCCAAAAGATGAGAATACTCCTCCAATATAGGCACAAGCTGAAAATCTAGGAAAGTGAAACAATGGTAGAGAGGATCATAGAATTGCACTAGCACACTCAAAAGTCCTTCAGCCACATCAGCAGACAAGATAGACAGAAGCTTCCCATGACGTTGTTTGAAGTCCAAGGGATCTAATACAAAAGATGCTAGCTTCCTTAACTCTTTCAAGTCGGGACATCTGAAACTGTACTTCTTAGTGTTCCTTCGTCCATAATCCATGGTCTGCAAATATTTGCAAATGATACCTTGGTTCCTTGAAATTTTCGTGTGATGAATGTTATGATGTGCATGAATGCATGAATGCAACAATCACAAATAAGGGATCACACACAAGGCAAACAAAGGTCAAGGGATGAATTGAGTCATTGTCAAGATCAATCATCCATTTTGGTGGATTGTGGATTTCACCTTATCAACACCCAAGTTCCATTGATATTGACAAGACTTGATTGGATCAACCAAGAATCAAGGGTTTGTTGTAAGTCACGAGCATGGAGTCTAGGTAAGAACCATCCCAAAGGAGTGAACTAAGGATAAAAACCTGTAGATCATGTTCTAAAAAGTTCCAAGAGTCTTAATTCCATCTATCGGATATTACATGTCAAGATGACTGACTCATCGACCCATAATAATCTCAAGAGAAACTCGTCTGAGTGTAGTATCACGTAACAACTGTTATCAAGTCTACACTTGAATAGTTTCCGCACTACGTCCTAAATAGGCCAAGATGGGTTAAATGTTCTACGGTCCTCAGCTTCTCGGACTCAATTAGAAATAGTAATGCTTAACCATAAATACTTGTGTGACATTTCCAAATCCAAAGGAGTCTCCACTGAGCAAACAGATCTCAAGCCAACTTGTTAAGGACTACTCCGCACAAGTCTAACATGACTATATCATCCTCCTATCTTAATTACACTCAAGTTCGGGTTAGAACTTATCTCACCACTCAGAGACCACCAAGTGTAACACCTCAAAATTTGCCCTCCTCTCTTGGGACTAGCATAACATATTACATATCATTTTTTAGGTCATTAGGCATTGCATATTGCATATCATGTGGTTACATTGTGCAAGCCATTCTCCCAAGTCTTGATCAGAAGATGAGGAAGTCAAAGTGCAAGCTAGGGTTTTATTGGACTGGTCATTAATCATCTGAGGATGTGGAGGTCCAAATTAGGGTTTCATGATTCTCAAAGGAGATTGGTCTTCATCTTGTTTGCAATGATTCATCATCATCATCATGGTTTGATATCATCAAGTGTTGAAGCAGATTCCTTGAGATTAGGGTTTTGACCACTGGTCAACCCTAATCAGTTGCATTGGGCCAATCAGGGCATAGCTAAGAGGATGGGGATCATTTCATGATTTTATTGAGCTTATGGAGGCTAGGGTTTCACCCTTGGGCCATTTCATCAGAAGGTTGGGGCTCAGATTGATCTATGCATTGCCAAATTCATCTATCAGTTGGAAAAGTCAACTGTGGTCAACTGTGCATGATTTAATGGATTTGGAGGTGGGATTGAGTTGGATACACTTCATTCATGTTGAAACAAGTGTTATTTGACATTTCAAAGCTCAAGAATGGAGAAAATCAGGTCAGAACAAAAATTGCCAAAAATAGAAAGTGACTTGTAATGGAAGTTTCCAAAAATGGAAAGGTTTTGACCACAAAATTACGTGTCCAAAAAAGCTTCAAATGAAAATTTGTTCAACATGAAAGTTGTAGATCTTGGTCTCACCTTTCTAAAAAGTCCAAGAACTTGAAATTCCTATGTATGGTTGGCAAGTTATGGTCCATTCAATTTCAAAAATGACGCATAATCAGAGGGGCATAACTTCCACATGAAGTGTCCAAATTGAGTGATCTTTTTATGTGCAAACTCCATTTGACATGTACTTTCATGGTGCATAATTGGAATTCATCAAAAATGGTCAATGCAAAAAGTCAATTTTCAAGTGTACAGTTAAAAATCCAGGGGCAAAATGGTCCAACTTGAGAAATAATGAGAATTTTGGAATGGGGATTTTTGCAACACCTCACAAATGCAATTTGAAAATTGTTTGAATGGTCATAACATGTCAAGGTGCAATATTTGAACAATTCACTTTTGAAATGCACTTGAAATTATACCATTTGCCATGACATAGTGAAAATCAAAATTACATGGCCAATCAATGTGGGACAAGTTGCAACACATCATAACAGATATTTAGAGCATATGTGAGCTGTCAAATGAGCTGTCATTGGCCTGTTGTGAAATGGCATTTTTGCCCTTGCTTTGAAAATGACATGTTGCTAATTACCATTCACTTTTGCTAATTGGATGATTAAGAGCTGATTAATTGGAAGTATATATTCATAATCATAACTAACTTCTGATTACAATCACAATTTACAAGAAACTCAACAAACTTTTCCCTCCAAATTCTCCAAAAGTTCAAGAATATTCAAGAGCAAATTCAACAAAACTCTTCCAATTCTCCACCAAAATCCGAAATTCTTTTTGCTTCCTCCTCCATTCATCTTCCTCTCAAACTGTTTTGGCAAGTGGCATCAAGAAACCTCACGAATCTCAACTGTTGCAAAGGAGCTCATCAATGGCAAATTTCGATTTCTCATAATTGGAGCATTCTCGAGCTGTTCTATCTTCTCCAATTACCTTCCTGAAGCATCTTCTTCATCTGTTTTGGATTGTTGCGCGCAAAAGTTCAAGGAATCACTTCTGTCTTCAACTTAAGGTTAGAATTCGAACATCATCATTTCTTAAATTGTTATATGCTTTTGAAAGATTGTTCAACGTAGAATACGATGCAAGTTGTGGTTTGTGGATTGGTTGATTGTAGAGAGAGATATCGCGTTTTCAAGTTTTGAGTGTGAAACTTTAATTGATCGATCCGTGAGATATAGTGAGAGTTAGGCAAAAGCGTTAGCATATCCTTAATCTACATGCTTAGACCTTTCCAAACATGTATCATTTGCTTGATTTGGTGAAGAATTGCTCGAGGCCGATGCTGCCGTTGAAGAACACACGCGTGCGAAGAAGGAAGAGAGTTCTGGATTTTTTCACCGTTTGATTCGCTACAGTGTTGGTTTCCGTTTGAATTCTGTTTCCCTCCATGAAGCACCAATAACGCGCTGCCACTGAATTAATGAATTTGGCCTTGGACATGTTATTTACGAAACTGCCATTAATTTAATTAATTAATTCGTATTACATTTTAATAATCATTCAATAATTTAACAAACTTAGAAAAATCATAGAAAAATATTGACAAGTCCAAAAATTATGAGGTTTTTTTTGTTGGATCCTATTTTTTCTCTAGTTTTTTATGAGCATGGTTTCACAAGTTGTGCATGGTGAATTGTTGACTTGGACTATAGATCTTTGACTTGTGTGTATTTTTTACATGTTTTGCCATTTTCAATGTGAAATGCTCATACATTAAAGGAAATGATTGAAATTTTTTGTGCTCATTCTGGACATGTTGATGGTGATTTCCATGTAAAGTTTGTGATTTTTGGATACCTGATGATTGAGTTATGATTTTTTGAATCTAGGTGTGACAATTGGTGTCACACCTAGCTAGGTCAACTTTCTGAATTTATTTGCATGGCCTAGGATTGTTGAATTCCTCTAATTTTTTGCATGGATGATCATTGATATGTTAAGACAACATGTGAATTGTTCTGGATTTTTCTATGGCATTTTCCATTTGATTGATAATTTTCTTCACTGTATGCTCATTTGGTAACATTGTGTGATACATGTTGGCATTTTGCTTGTGAAATTCTCATATGGTTTTGGATGAAGATGAAATTTGGTATGCTGATTGTAGACACATTATAGGACATCATAGTTTTGGTCCCATTCATTTCTAATATGTTGTCACTGTTTTGTGAATTTTTGAAGTGAATGCATGTGTTGGTGCTGTGAATTGGCTTGAATAAATGTGTCTGGATTTATTGATTTTCATTGACCTAGTTTCTTTTGTCCAATTGAGCTGAAAATTGACATGCTACTTGTTGATTGTGTCCTGTTTAGGTGTGAATTATTTGAGGATTTTTGGAATTGTTTTGGTATGCTTTTGAGTGAAATAGTTCTGTTTGGTCTTTTGGTGTTGCAAATTACATGATTGATGTTAAAATGTGCATAAAATGATATTAGTGAATGGTATAAGCATGGGACCAATTGCATTTGCTTTTGAATTGTTTTAATTTGATTTTGGTTGAATATTACTTGCTGTTTAGATTTTTTCTCCCTTTTGGACCCTAGGCTTGGCCTAGTGGTCTAGTTTCTCACATTTGGTGTGGATTTTCAGGATGAAATGCATAATGCTTGAGGAGAATGCTTCAAGTCAATTAAATTGAGATTGTTTGATGTTGAGAACTAACATGAATTTGTTTTGTAGGTTGTGAAGCTTGAGCTTGAGCTTATAGCTTGCACTTATGTGCATTAACCTGTGTTGTTTGTACAGATTAACTGATTAACATTTGCTGTTTATTGTTGGTTTGTCTGAGTACTGATGATACTTAATTGATTTCAGGTACATTTAGTCGCTTACAGTTCTTTAAGAACTTGCTTGTTGCTGCTTGGTTTTTAAACCACTTGAGGTAGGACTTCTATTCTTCATGTAGTCTGGAAGACCTGGCCTGTTACTTGGCCAGGCAACTGTCTGAAGTCCTCCTTAAGAGGCGATGTTTGTGGTTGTTTACATTTGTGCCAAGCAGGTAAAGACCTCTATGAGGCAATTGGTGGATCAAAGGGATATGCAATCTATCCCCCGCTATTCTGTTGAGTCGTCCCTCTGCTCACACGGCTGTGTGTTGATGCATTGGGACACAAACCCAAGATCTTGTGCTGTTGCACAATCGAGTCAGAGTCTTTGAGCGTAGAAGGGTCCCTCTATTTTGGACCCACGCTCCTTTGTCTGAAGCTCTCCCTGGTCAGGGATAAGAGCTGTGAAGTCTAATCTTCACTCACCTTTCATCTGCTTCACCTTAGCCCCGCAATGGCAAGGTTAAGAGCGAACACTACCCATGTACAGATGACTTGCTTCGGCAGTCAAACCCATTGTTTGAGCCTCACTTGACTGGTTATAGTGTGTGCTTTGTGAATATTTGTTTGCTCTGTTTGCTTGTATGCTTGTATGCTTGTTTTCCTGGATAGGATTAGCTTGCAGTTGCGCAAGTAGGTAGAAACCTCAACATAGGGCAATGATGCATGACAACACTAGGCTCGAGTACAGCTCCCTAGTAGTGTGTCTTCCCTTGGTTTCTGGCTAAAGTTTCTTTCCCTTTCAGGGGGAACTACATCGCCCTGATCCTTGTTCCAGACGAGGTATGTAGGCAGGGGGTCGTGCGAGACCTCTCCGGGCACTTTTTTTTCTTTTTGTGTATGTCTGTTGGGTTCGGATGCTGACGTAAGCCCAGTGATTGGCAGTCGGGCTCCACGTTTGCCCTTTTGTGCTTGTTTGGTTCGGATGCTGACGTAATTCCATTGAGTGGTTGTCGGACTCCATGTTTGCCATCTGTTTGTGCGTTTTGTGTTGTTTGGCGTGCGTAAGCCGAACTACAGTGGCTCTGATTCTCGTTCCAGACGAGATATGTAGGCATAGGATGCGATGTCCTATCGAGCTCCCTTCTCTTAACCCCACCTGCGTTCCTTGTGTGTGTGTGATGTTTTAGCAACCTTTTCTTTCTTTTAGAACGTGGATCCCGTCGGGTACGACGGACGTGAGGGGTGCTAATACCTTCCCCTTGCGTAACCGACTCCCTTACCCTTTCTCTTTGGTCGCGAGACCATTTCCTTTCCAGGTTTCTCTGAGCGTTTCCTTTCCCTATCTTGGGATAAATAACGCGCAGTGGCGGCTCTGTGTTGTTTTTTGTTTCAGCCCGCCGGTTGTTTTTTCGCGGATGCGACAGCTGGCGACTCTGCTGGGGACCACGATGTAGACCTGTGCTGGTCCATCTTCCCTAAGCGAGTCTCTCCTAGCGTTCTAGGATAGCTTAGGTTGCTTGTCTTGCTTTATTTATTGCATTTATTATTCTAACAGTGTCTATATTTGCATAAATATTTGCATGCATCATACTATCATGTTGTTGCCGTCCTCTGTGCAGGTGGTTCCTCTGTTTTGGGGTGGGTGTTCTGAGTGGGGCTAAAACCCAGGCCCGAGTATGCACCTAGGATTAGTGTGGTCTCACGTTCCTCATTTGCTGTATCAGTATATTGTTGTAACGTGACATACCACAAGCCAGACGAGGTTCCTTTGATAGTGCTTTCCTCTGTGGGGTACCCCACTTTGGTTGAGTTACTTCATCTGAACTGTTGACTCTGGTGACCGATCATTTCCCGGATCTTTGGTTTAGACGATCTTAAGGGAGCTACAATGGCACACCCGAAAGGGCAAACCCATTGAGTATCTCTGCCCGATTGCCGAGACTATTATCCGCCTTAGGATGACCTGATTAGAATTTACCTGTGAGGGGAGGGTGATTCTTACAGATGCATGTTCTGTTGATGACTCAGATGGTGACTTTTTGTTCCGTGGATCAGAGTCCTATTTATCAGTCAGATTTATGGCCAGTTGTGTCTGAGACGCCGGAGTGTTGTCCGTGTTATTTATCAGCGGGGATCTGTTTATTTCAGGATTCCCCGGGCCGAGTTATTTATTAGTGGGGATCCGTTTATTTCAGGATTCCCTGGGCCGATTCAGATGATTGTGGGTATCTGTTTAGAGATGGTTTGATGATGATGATGATGATGTATCTGTCTTCCGTTTATTTCGGAATCTCAAGTTGGATTTGTGGTTACATGTTCCCTCAGATGGTTGTGATCGGTTCAGAGATCAGGGCTGTGACTCAGTGTAACAGATGATCAGATGACTTGGAGGATGGCAATGCATTGCATTCATACATCTGCATCATTCTCATTTTGCATTCATCTGCACCAAACCTACGTCTAGCCATGTGGGGAGTATTATGGATTGAGAATTTGGTTGAGAGACATCTGAATGTCAGAATGTTATTGGAAAAATATTATCTGTCTCGATGAAACTAGAATCGAAGGACAGAATCTTCCTCATATGGATAGACGTGCATTCATGCATATTAACCGGTTTGCTGTTTTGCAGGTATCGGTCTAACCAGTGCGCACAACTTTTCCGCCCAGATACCCTCCAAGACGCAACAAATCCAAACTGATGGATCCTCCCAATGCTGACATCCTCGAACTGAAAGAGATGGTGAGGGATTTGTTCAGTGTTGTGCAAGGGCTTGCCTTGGGGCAGAAAGCCATGGCCGAGAGATTGGAAAGGATTGAGGGCTGGATGATCAAGGAGAAAGTTCAGGGAAAGGCTCTGTCATCCGAAGTAACAAATCCCTCTAGCTCTGTAGTGAAGAAATCCCTTGACAGTGGTCAGCCCAAGAAGAAGGTTGAATCAGGTGGTGCGCAGACTAAAAGAGAATGCAGTAAGGATCGTTACCACCCTTATGCTGCCACCGTAACCATTCCTGTTGGTGATTCATCTGCACAACAGCGGCAATCACCACCTCAATAGAGGACACAGAGAGTTGTGGGCCAAGTGAGAAGGAGGACGACAGATCGTCATTTCAATAAACCGCCCGTGACTTACGCCTCTCTGTTTAAGAGGTTGAAGGGTCTTGGATTGGTACAGCCGAGGATGTTGACTCTGTTGAAACCTGATCAGAGGCCTGCCAGTTATGATGAGAATGTCAGGTGCGAGTTCCATGCTGGGGCACCTGGACATCATGTTGAGGATTGCAAAGCTTTTAAGCATGTGGTCCAGGACTTGGTGGATTCTAAGGCAATCAACTTTGCACCGACGACAGATAATAGTGCTAACCCCGTGACAAGGCAGGGTCCTGTAAAAGTGGAGATGATGTCGAAGGACAAGAAAGGGATAGAGGTGACTGAGAAGGATCAGTTAAGAATGCCCATGTCTGTGGTCCCAAAACGCCCGACGAAAAATGGAGCTTTCCCTCGTGTTGATGATTGTTGTGCGGCCGTCGCTACAAAGGGGTGTGTAGTAATTGGGGAATCGGTCCAGAGAAAGATGAAAGTAGAAATGGACAATGTAAGGTGTAAAACACCCAGTCTGGCAGTTGAAACCATCAAGGTGAAAAATGCCGTTGGTGTTGAGAAAGAGAAAAAGCCGTCCATTTCTTCTTACAAACAGGCGGTGGAAGTGGTGAGAAATAGAGGGATCCCAGGCTGGGGACAGATCATAGGCATTGTGGTAAAGGCGGATATGTTTGGGATTGGTTACCATCCAGGTCAAGACTCGTCTGAGCAAAACAGAGGACGTCATCCGTCGTTCACCTTTGTCAGTGCCGGAATGCTAGATTCGGATTGCACCTATACAGTGGGTAAAGAAACTGACAGTGACTGGGAGATTGATCAATGGATAAGATCGTGCATACCAGGCAGCTGGAAGGCTTAAAAAGATCAGCACTGCCACTCATCCGGAAGAGTAATGATTTCTGTTTTGATTTTATCTGCATGAAAGCCATACGTGTTGCTCGACACGTAATGGTTCATTGTAAGGGCCACCTCATGTTTAAATTTGCAATTTCTGCATCATTAATAAATGGATGTTTTTCAGTCAAAAAGCGGTGTTCCCTGTTTTTCATTTATTTTTGCAGTTTAAAAAATAAATAAAAATGGCAATGTTTGTTTTTATTTTTCTTTTTTGATTTGTCTCGTCCCAAAGTCGAAAAATAATTCTCCGGATCTCGTTGATAACAATTTGGTTACACCTCATATGACTTCGACAATCCAATCTATCATGCTGAAGAAGAAGGCGAAGAAGATTGTGATCTGCTGGAATTAGCCAGGTTGTCGAAACAAGAGGAGAAGGTGATTCAGCCGCATGAGGAGCGGATTGAGATTGTTATTCCAAGCACCGCCGAGGTCAGGAAGGAAGTAAAAATTAGGGCCGCTTCAGAGGCAAGTCAAGAGCAGAATGGTAGCCCTGTGGAAAGAGCATGTCGATACCGTCGCCTGGTCATGTCAGGATATGCCAGGGTCAAGTACCAATGTCGTTGTGCACAAGCTACCATGGAGAGAAGACTGTCCTCTAGAGAAGCAGAATGTCGATGCCACGTATCAGAGTGACTTTGTTTCATGATATGATTCATCATGGAACCAAATGCTATGCTATGACATGATAGCAAAGTCCCAAACAAGAGAGGGGCATCTGGTAGATCTGGCCAAGCTGAATGGACCAGTTGAAGATAATTCAGACTGAGGTTGAATTCAGATAAGTGCACTATCAGAGTGCGGGCCCGTAAGCTGTTGGGGTTCATTGTAAGGGAGGAATCGAGGTTCATCCTGCAAAAAAAAAAAAAAAAAAAAAAAAAAAAAAAAACAAGGGAAAAAAGAACAATAAGAGAAACGCCTGAACCGAGAAAGAAAAAGAGAGGTTCGTGGTTTCTTAGGTAGATTGAACTACATGTCACGGTTCATATCTCATCTAACAGCCACATGCGAACCGATATTCAAGATGTTGAAAAGAAAGATCAAACGGTCAGGTGAAATAATGATTGCCAAAAGGGTATTGAAAGAATAAAGAATAAGTTGCAGGGACCTCTGATTCTGATACCTTCCGTGGAAGGAGCGATTGTTAATCTGTGCTTGACGGCCTTCGAGGGGTCTACGAGGTGTATTGGGTCAGCATGACGCGTCTTGTCGAAAAGAGCATGCAATTTACCTTAGCAAAAAGTTTACCGACTGTGAAACAATACATTCACTGTTCGAGAAAACTTGCTGTACTTTGGCATAGGCTGCTCGCCGACTGAGACAGTGTATGCAGGTTCATAACACTTTGTGGATTTCCGAGATGGATCCGATCAAGTATGGGTGTGAGAATCCAGCATCGACCGGATGGGTTGTGAGGAGCAAAATAATGTTGACTGATTTGTGGTGCTCTCAGAGAGCAATCAAGGGGTATTGTCTGATTACATCGCTCCGCAACCCATTGAGGATTATCAACCGATGAAGTTTGAAGTCCCTGATGATGACATATCGAGGTGCTCCAATCGAAAGATTGAGAGTGACCGATCCCGGAGGAGAGGCCTGACCTTGAATCCAAACGGGTTTTGATGTCTGATGGGGTTAATGTGGACGAGTTAGTGCTTTGGTTACGCCAAAGGGATCCCATGTTCCCTTCGTTTCCCGGATAGCATTTGAATGCGCTGACAATGTGGCAAGTACGAAGCTTGTATACCGGGTATCGAACCTCGGTGCGCCTACTGGGACAACGCCTTTCTCATTGGTGTATGGAATGGAAGCCGTGTTACCTGTTGAAGTTCAGATTCCCTCTTTGAGAGTCCTGATGGACGCGAAATTGCAAGAGGCAGAATGGGTAAGGACTCGGTACGAGGAATTGAGCCTGATTGAAGAAAAGAGGCTGGCAGCCATCTGTCATGGTCAGTTATACCAACAACGGATGAAGCGTGCTTTTGACAAGAAGGTACGACCTCGGGTGTATCACGTGGGTGATATGGTGCTGAAAAGGATCCTTCCTCCTCAAGACGATCGAAGGGGCAAATGGACACCCAATTATGAAGGTCCATTCGTGGTCAAGAAGGTTTTCTCTGGTGGAGCCTTGTTGCTAACGACTATGGATGGCGAGGATTTTCCATCCCCTGTGAATGCGGACGCAGTTAAAAAATACTTCGTATAAAAAGACCCGCTGGACGAAAAGAACAAAATAGTCCAGGCAAAAATGGGCATCCCGGCGAACCAAAAACAGAAAAAAGGTTCGGGCAGAAATTAGGGATAAAATGAAAAAACTGTACACCCGGCAAGTCGAAAACCTGAAAAGGCGACTTGGGCAAAAAAGGGTATCCCGGTGGACTGAAAACCCGAGAGGGCGGTCCAGGCAAAAGAGGGATTGAAACGAACAACTGCGTCTAGCATGATCGTCTGCGCTTTGGTTAAAGCATCATGGATAATGCCCGGTAGGGATCAATCAGAATCGTCTTGTTCAGAAGGCAGAAAGCACGGAGAGTCTGAGGACATACGGGGTGTAACAGAGTTGGAACTCGATGAGATCACGGGTTTCACATTGCCATTAGGATAGATTTTTCCTTTTGTGCGTGATTACCTCTTTTCAGGAATTGCTTCCTTTGTATTGCTCAATTTGAGCCACACTTTTCAAATTAATAAAATGCATATTCAGTCAAATAATTTTGTTTTTGTTTTTCATTACCGCTTTGATTGCAAAAACATCCAGATATTTTTGATAAAGAATCTTTGCATTTTAAGACATACAGGTCCCTTCCAATGCATGTTTATAAGATTGAAAGCTTGAAATCTTATTCGGAAGGTTGAGTGACCCAAGTGTTGAAATCTTGACACGCCTGGGGCACGGTTTTATCTAACGATCTATTTTGCAGGAACTGTTAGGTATTTTCACTCACTTGCAGGTTGTGATGTGGAAGCTTTGTAACAAATCCCCATGGAGTCCAGTCAGGGACGAGTGAAGGAATGATGAAGGGACGTTGAGGCGTACGACGGTCCTTGAATTAATCAAGAAGACTCTTCAAAATCGGAAGATTGGAAAGCCTGTAGAAATTCCCCGCAGAGTCTGGTCAGGGACAGGTGAATTGGAGAACAATGAAGGGACGACGAGGGACGTCCGACGACCTTTGGAATTAATCAAGAAGACTCTTCAAAGTCGGAAGATTGAAAAGTATGTATAAATCCCAGGAGTACGTTTCCGTCGAGCGCGGAGCGATTGGGAATACAAGATGATGGAGCAGAAAAGATCCAGACGAGTCTGGGAGTTCTCAAAAGTGGAAAGCTGATACGAGATTGGGAGGTGGATACCATGGTTCGACGAGTCGGCGGGTGTTCTGTACCAACTTTTCTCATTTCCCCAGCTAGGTCCCCAAGCAGAATTAGAGGACCAACTCCCCAGCAGATCCAAGGTCTATGGATCCCTTAGCCGAGTCGAGATGATTGTCCCCGGCGGGTTTAAAACGGTGTGTCCTCAGCAGCCAGGCCTGAAGGTTGCTATTCCCCGAGTGGAGCGGGTTTCAATGAAATATATCTCCAGCAGTGTTCATCCTACCAGTGGATTGGACAAGTTCCCGTAGCGGACGAATTTTGCATCCCCAACTGAGTTGATTCTAGCTGTGGATTGCATGGGTTGTTCCCAGCGGAGTAGCATTCGTTTCCCTAGCAGGGTCTGGATGGTTATCCCCAGCAGGTGTTAGAATTGATGCTTCCCCAGTCGACAGGCTTGGAGATTGCTATTTCCCCAGCGGAGTATCTGTGAGCATTTCCCCAGTGAAGTCGTCAGGTATCTGTGAGGGTTTCCCGAGGCAGAGTCAGGATTGATATCTCTAGCAAGTCAAAGACTGTTGTATCCCCACAGAGTGTTGGTGGTTCTTATCCCCGGCAATTCTCGAGCGGTTTGGGTGCAAAGGAGGTTCTTCCCCAGCAAGGGTTACCTTATCCCAGCAGCAGTGATATTCCCCAGCAGGGTGGAGATCGGAGTATTGACGAGTTCCTCAGCAGAGTGTCTCGTGCTCCTCAGGAGAGTCCTTTGAGGGGGACATTTTTTATACATTCATCATGAAAAAATAGCATAGCATGTTGCATAGAAAAATAATAAAGCGCGTAGCATTTCCATAATTATGGAGCATTACGCAGAAAAAATCAATCATGCATCATATTGCAAGCACAAGCTAGTCTCAAGCCGTGGTTACCGTTTGAGAGGTGGTTTTACCAGAAGTAGAGGTGCTACTCCGAGGAGTTTGGCCTCATGATTTGATCAAAGGTATTTCCCCAGTAGTGCGATACTGGAGGAGTTTTTCCGTCGGGCAGAGATGGAAAGGTTACGCGATCAGCGCGACTTGGGCCGTGGTTACCATCTGAAAATGGTTTTTGCCGGACAGTGAAGACGATACTCCGAGGAGTTCAGCATCGGGATTTTGGAGCAACAGTATTTCCCAGTCATCAGTAAGTGTCTGGTCGAGCTTTCTTTGGTGTCAGTAAACATTATCATTCGATGTCCAGTAAACGTCGAGTTATTTCCCAGTCATTGTTTAGTGTCTGGTCGATCCTGGTTTGATGTCCTGTCAACATCCTTGTTTGATGTCCTGTCAACATCCTTGTTGGATGTCCTGTCAACATCCTTGTTTGATGTCCTGTCAACATCCTTGTTTGATGTCCTGTCAATATCCTTGTTTGATGTCCTGTCAACATCCTTGTTTGATGTCCTGTCAACATCCTTGTTTGATGTCCTGTCAACATCATTGTTTGATGTCCTGTCAACATCCTTGTTTGATGTCCTGTCAACATCCTTGTTCGATGTCCTGTCAACATCATTGTTTGATGCCTGTCAACATCATTGTTCGATGTCCAGTAAACGTCGGGTTTTCTCCCAGTCATCAGTCAGTGTCTGGTTGAAAGTGTTACTCTGAGGAGTTCAGCATCACGACGTCAGATCAGCAATGTTCCCCAGTAGTGCGATATTGGAGGAAATGTTTCCGTCGGACAGAGATGGAAATAATATCAGAAGACGTTACGCGATCAGCGCGATTTCGGGGTTCAAATGGAGAAAAGAAGATGTTGAGGCATTTTCTGGAGACGGGGTTCAAATGGAGAAAGGGAGATGTTGCGGCATTTTCTGGAGAACGGGGTTCACATTGGCGATCGCAAATTATCGTCAGGCGACTGGGGTTCAAACTGGAGAATGGGGTTCATTATTTGGCAAACAGGAGAACGGGGTTCAAATGCAGAGATCCGAGGATCGTTTGCGCAGAGAAGAATTTTTGGGGTTCAAGAATGCGGTGATCCGAGGATCATTTGCGCAAAAGAAAATTTCGGGGTCCAAGAAAAGAAAAAAAAGAAGAAGAATAATAATTCCGAGCGGATGAGTGGTGTTCTGGCCATGGTTATCCCTGCGTTGCCATTTATTTTGGTATCCAGGTCGACATTTCTGTTTCGGCATTTCCGACCGACTTTCTCCGTACCAGACGGGTTTTTCTTTCAAGACTGTGTTCTTCGCCGATTCTGACAGGCGTTGTTAATTATTTTCCCGATCAGAGTGCAAATTGTTCGTCTGTTCTTGGTATTCAATCACTCTTCATCCTGATCATCTGAAAGCCGAGGCTATTCATATCGACAGGTTCACAGTGGATTGAATAGGGGCAGCTGTAACACCTCAAAATTTGCCCTCCTCTCTTGGGACTAGCATAACATATTACATATCATTTTTTAGGTCATTAGGCATTGCATATTGCATATCATGTGGTTACATTGTGCAAGCCATTCTCCCAAGTCTTGATCAGAAGATGAGGAAGTCAAAGTGCAAGCTAGGGTTTTATTGGACTGGTCATTAATCATCTGAGGATGTGGAGGTCCAAATTAGGGTTTCATGATTTTCAAAGGAGATTGGTCTTCATCTTGTTTGCAATGATTCATCATCATCATCATGGTTTGATATCATCAAGTGTTGAAGCAGATTCCTTGAGATTAGGGTTTTGACCACTGGTCAACCCTAATCAGTTGCATTGGGCCAATCAGGGCATAGCTAAGAGGATGGGGATCATTTCATGATTTTATTGAGCTTATGGAGGCTAGGGTTTCACCCTTGGGCCATTTCATCAGAAGGTTGGGGCTCAGATTGATCTATGCATTGCCAAATTCATCTATCAGTTGGAAAAGTCAACTGTGGTCAACTGTGCATGATTTAATGGATTTGGAGGTGGGATTGAGTTGGATACACTTCATTCATGTTGAAACAAGTGTTATTTGACATTTCAAAGCTCAAGAATGGAGAAAATCAGGTCAGAACAAAAATTGCCAAAAATAGAAAGTGACTTGTAATGGAAGTTTCCAAAAATGGAAAGGTTTTGACCACAAAATTACGTGTCCAAAAAAGCTTCAAATGAAAATTTGTTCAACATGAAAGTTGTAGATCTTGGTCTCACCTTTCTAAAAAGTCCAAGAACTTGAAATTCCCATGTATGGTTGGCAAGTTATGGTCCATTCAATTTCAAAAATGACCCATAATCAGAGGGGCATAACTTCCACATGAAGTGTCCAAATTGAGTGATCTTTTTATGTGCAAACTCCATTTGACATGTAATTTCATGGTGCATAATTGGAATTCATCAAAAATGGTCAATGCAAAAAGTCAATTTTCAAGTGTACAGTTAAAAATCCAGGGGCAAAATGGTCCAACTTGAGAAATAATGAGAATTTTGGAATGGGGATTTTTGCAACACCTCACAAATGCAATTTGAAAATTGTTTGAATGTTCATAACATGTCAAGGTGCAATATTTGAACAATTCACTTTTGAAATGCACTTGAAATTATACCATTTGTCATGACATAGTGAAAATCAAAATTACATGGCCAATCAATGTGGGACAAGTTGCAACACATCATAACAGATATTTAGAGCATGTGTGAGCTGTCAAATGAGCTGTCATTGGCCTGTTGTGAAATGGCATTTTTGCCCTTGCTTTGAAAATGACATGTTGCTAATTACCATTCACTTTTGCTAATTGGATGATTAAGAGCTGATTAATTGGAAGTATATATTCATAATCATAACTAACTTCTGATTACAATCACAATTTACAAGAAACTCAACAAACTTTTCCCTCCAAATTCTCCAAAAGTTCAAGAACATTCAAGAGCAAATTCAACAAAACTCTTCCAATTCTCCACCAAAATCCGAAATTCTTTTTGCTTCCTCCTCCATTCATCTTCCTCTCAAACTGTTTTGGCAAGTGGCATCAAGAAACCTCACGAATCTCAACTGTTGCAAAGGAGCTCATCAATGGCAAATTTCGATTTCTCATAATTGGAGCATTCTCGAGCTGTTCTATCTTCTCCAATTACCTTCCTGAAGCATCTTCTTCATTTGTTTTGGATTGTTGCGCGCAAAAGTTCAAGGAATCACTTCTGTCTTCAACTTAAGGTTAGAATTCGAACATCATCATTTCTTAAATTGTTATATGCTTTTGAAAGATTGTTCAACGTAGAATACGATGCAAGTTGTGGTTTGTGGATTGGTTGATTGTAGAGAGAGATATCGCGTTTTCAAGTTTTGAGTGTGAAACTTTAATTGATCGATCCGTGAGATATAGTGAGAGTTAGGCAAAAGCATTAGCATATCCTTAATCTACATGCTTAGACCTTTCCAAACATGTATCATTTGCTTGATTTGGTGAAGAATTGCTCGAGGTCGATGCTGCCGTTGAAGAACACACGCGTGCGAAGAAGGAAGAGAGTTCTGGATTTTTTCACCGTTTGATTCGCTACAGTGCTGGTTTCCGTTTGAATTCTGTTTCCCTCCATGAAGCACCAATAACGCGCTGCCACCGAATTAATGAATTTGGCCTTGGACATGTTATTTACGAAACTGCCATTAATTTAATTAATTAATTCGTATTACATTTTAATAATCATTCAATAATTTAACAAACTTAGAAAAATCATAGAAAAATATTGACAAGTCCAAAAATTATGAGGTTTTTTTTGTTGGATCCTATTTTTTTCTCTAGTTTTTTATGAGCATGGTTTCACAAGTTGTGCATGGTGAATTGTTGACTTGGACTATAGATCTTTGACTTGTATGTATTTTTTACATGTTTTGCCATTTTCAATGTGAAATGCTCATACATTAAAGGAAATGATTGAAATTTTGTATGCTCATTCTGGACATGTTGGTGGTGATTTCCATGTAAAGTTTGTGATTTTTGGATACCTGATGATTGAGTTATGATTTTCTGAATCTAGGTGTGACAATTGGTGTCACACCTAGCTAGGTCAACTTTCTGAATTTATTTGCATGGCCTAGGATTGTTGAATTGCTCTAATTTTTTGCATGGATGATCATTGATATGTTAAGATAACATGTGAATTGTTCTGGATCTTTCTATGGCATTTTCCATTTGATTGATAATTTTCTTCACTGTATGCTCATTTGGTAACATTGTGTGATACATGTTGGCATTTTGCTTGTGAAATTCTCATATGGTTTTGGATGAAGAAGAAATTTGGTATGCTGATTGTAGACACATTATAGGACATCATAGTTTTGGTCCCATTCATTTCTAATATGTTGTCACTGTTTTGTGAATTTTTGAAGTGAATGCATGTGTTGGTGCTGTGAATTGGCTTGAATAATTGTGTCTGGATTTCTTGATTTTCATTGACCTAGTTTCTTTTGTCCAATTGAGCTGAAAATTGACATGCTACTTGTTGATTGTGTCCTGTTTAGGTGTGAATTATTTGAGGATTTTTGGAATTGTTTTGGTATGCTTTTGAGTGAAATAGTTCTGTTTGGTCTTTTGGTGTTGCAAATTACATGATTGATGTTAAAATGTGCATAAAATGATATTGGTGAATGGTATAAGCATGGGACCAATTGCATTTGCTTTTGAATTGTTTTAATTTGATTTTGGTTGAATATTACTTGCTGTTTAGATTTTTTCTCCCTTTTGGACCCTAGGCTTGGCCTAGTGGTCTAGTTTCTCACATTTGGTGTGGATTTTCAGGATGAAATGCATAATGCTTGAGGAGAATGCTTCAAGTCAATTAAATTGAGATTGTTTGATGTTGAGAACTAACATGAATTTGTTTTGTAGGTTGTGAAGCTTGAGCTTGAGCTTATAGCTTGCACTTATGTGCATTAACCTGTGTTGTTTGTACAGATTAACTGATTAACATTTGCTGTTTATTGTTGGTTTGTCTGAGTACTGATGATACTTGATTGATTTCAGGTACATTTAGTCGCTTACAGTTCTTTAAGAACTTGCTTGCTGCTGCTTGGTTTTTAAACCACTTGAGGTAGGACTTCTATTCTTCATGTAGTCTGGAAGACCTGGCCTGTTACTTGGCCAGGCAACTGTCTGAAGTCCTCCTTAAGAGGCGATGTTTGTGGTTGTTTACATGTGTGCCAAGCAGGTAAAGACCTCTATGAGGCAATTGGTGGATCAAAGGGATATGCAATCTATCCCCCGCTATTCTGTTGAGTCGTCCCTCTGCTCACACGGCTGTGTGTTGATGCATTGGGACACAAACCCAAGATCTTGTGCTGTTGCACAATCGAGTCAGTGTCTTTGAGCATAGAAGGGTCCCTCCATTTTGGACCCACGCTCCTTTGTCTGAAGCTCTCCCTGGTCAGGGATAAGAGCTGTGAAGTCTAATCTTCACTCACCTTTCATCTGCTTCACCTTAGCCCCGCAATGGCAAGGTTAAGAGCGAACACTACCCATGTACAGATGACTTGCTTCGGCAGTCAAACCCATTGTTTGAGCCTCACTTGACTGGTTATAGTGTGTGCTTTGTGAATATTTGTTTGCTCTGTTTGCTTGTATGCTTGTATGCTTGTTTTCCTGGATAGGATTAGCTTGCAGTTGTGCAAGTAGGTAGAAACCTCAACAAAGGGCAATGATGCATGACAACACTAGGCTCGAGTACAGCTCCCTAGTAGTGTGTCTTCCCTTGGTTTCTGGCTAAAGTTTCTTTCCCTTTCAGGGGGAACTACATCGCCCTGATCCTTGTTCCAGACGAGGTATGTAGGCAGGGGGTCGTGCGAGACCTCTCCGGGCACTTTTTTTTCTTTTTGTGTATGTCTGTTGGGTTCGAATGCTGACGTAAGCCCAGTGATTGGCAGTCGGGCTCCACGTTTGCCCTTTTGTGCTTGTTTGGTTCGGATGCTGACGTAATTCCATCGAGTGGTTGTCGGGCTCCATGTTTGCCATCTGTTTGTGCGTTTTGTGTTGTTTGGCGTGCGTAAGCCAAACTACAGTGGCTCTGATTCTCGTTCCAGACGAGATATGTAGGCATAGGATGCGATGTCCTATCGAGCTCCCTTCTCTTAACCCCACCTGCGTTCCTTGTGTGTGTGTGATGTTTTAGCAACCTTTTCTTTCTTTTAGAACGTGGATCCCGTCGGGTACGACGGACGTGAGGGGTGCTAATACCTTCCCCTTGCGTAACCGACTCCCTTACCCTTTCTCTTTGGTCGCGAGACCATTTCCTTTCCAGGTTTCTCTGAGCGTTTCCTTTCCCTATCTTGGGATAAATAACGCGCAGTGGCGGCTCTGTGTTGTTTTTTGTTTCAGCCCGCCGGTTGTTTTTTCGCGGATGCGACACCAAACACAACAAGCAGATTATATCACACATACATATATACAAACATCACATATATATACAAATATATTCACACAAAAAGTAGGCTAAACCCATTGGAGACTACTCCCCAACAGAGTCGCCATTTAATTTCTGTAGCGAGAAATTCATGATTATCAAGCTATTGATAAGCTAGAGATCAAATAACAAGAGTCGCCACCGCGCTTTTATTGTTTCCAAGGGAAAGGGGGAAAAGTACGAACAAAACCCAAAAGTAAGAAGTTTTCAAATCAAAACTAATAAAAAGTCAAAGATCACAGATAAGAGAGTTAGTTACACAGAGGGAAGGTGTTAACACCCAAAGTGTCCTAGGTACTCCTAGGGAGCCTTTTTTGTGTGTATATGTACTTGGTATAAAGTGATGCTTACAAACAAATAGAATGGGGGGATGGGAAAAGAATTCATTAATTATATTTTTGTGTTTGACAAGTCCTTCGGTCTAGTGCCTACGTACCAACATAAAAATGAGGGATCAAAACCTCGTAGTTCGTGATACAAATTTAAAAGTGGATGCATTATTTTTTAACAAAAATTAAGTTTGAAAAGCATAAAGGCCTAAAAAATGGCTTGAATGAGTTAGTTCTCTTTGGCTTTTTGAAAGTTTAAGTCAAGTATAGTTAAGTTTATTTACAAGTTTGATTTAAGAAAAGAAGTTTGAAAATGCAATGGCATAAGGCCAAAATTTCTATCTTTTTTTGCAAAAGTGGTCAAAGTTTAGAACAAAAGTAGTTCACACAAAGAAGATTTTGAAAAAATGGAGGGAGATATTTTGAAATTAAAGAAGTGGGGAGAAGATGAAGAGACTATCCTATGTACAAAATTAAAAGTTTAGAGTTGAAAATATCTGACCAGATGGGTAGCCATCCAATAGACAAGAATGTCAATAGAAACCCAGAATACCCTTGGACTTTTAGAATCAAGCAACACACAAATGCACAATTATATTATCTTGAAGCGCAAGGCATCAAATAAAGATGGCCACATCCAAGCTTATCCATTCCATGATCTTCTTCAAAGTAGCCCATGTAACAGATGAATTCCACAAGTCACCGGTTCAAAATAACAGCTTCACAATGATCATGTTGCAGATGTACTTAGAGAGGTCTTCAAAGATGTATCATATGAAGTTCAAATTGCAAGCACTGGATTTCTCAGCAAGTTGGCATTGGCCAAGTCCTTTAGCTTAGGAAGGTTGTCTAGATTCTAAGTCCATTTGTCCAAGATCAGGCCAATAGTCCACTCAAAAGTTTTTTAGGGTTTTTTGTTGTTATTATTTACATTAATGGTCAAATACCACACAAACAAGCAAAGTATACACAAACAAAATATATCACACAATATGGTCCAAATGGACAAAGTGAAAATTGCATTAACATAAACAATTAGAATGATATGAACAATGGTAAATGAAATAGAGTGCTAAAAGTAAATTGCATTAAAGTAAAGGCTTGAAATTAAAAGTTAGTTGTTAATAGGTTAAAAGTTAGTATTGTTTTGCTTTTGCTTTTCATTTCAAGACATTCTTTGGAGAACACTCAATCCACTTATCACAAGCATGAATCCTTGAGCCAAAACATCTTCCAAAGGAAGGAAAGAAGGCCAAGTTTCCACACAATACCATGAAAGAGGGGAGACTTACAATCTTATTAACTAGAATGCTTATCCCTTTTATGTCACAAATTTAGCGCTATGTTAAGCAATCGTAATTAGACTTATATAAAAGTCACAACTATTTGAGGTCAGGCAATAGAGTTTTGGTGTTAATGCATATTAGAGACATAGTATAATGGACTATGCTCATGAAATATACCACACACAAAAAGAATATGCAAAAGGTGTGGCTTAATCTCATCCATACTCATGTCAATTTTTCAATCAACTAGCATTAGGATTTTGAGATGTCATAGCCCAAATGGAATGAATGAATAAAGAAAGGGAATAAGATGAAGTGGGAGGGGAATGGATCAAAACACAAATTGGTCAAAGGAGGAATTTTACCAAATTAATATCATCCATTCATTTTGGGAGATGGAATGTACATTCCATCAATCTCCTAAATCCAATAATATTAATTTGACAAAGTCAAATCAACCTTTACCAAGGCCCAACAACAAGAGTTAAACATAAACAAGTCATCACAATTGGTCAACAAATTTATTTGGCATTTATTCATATTAAAAATACTAAAATAGAGCATTTAAATTAAATATGGTTTGTCTAATTCCTAAAATCTCATCAAAACACCAAAGAAATGGCCATGAGATTTATCATAGGTCAAACAAGGTCAAAGGACCTTGGAGAAAAAAATTCATAATTTTTGGACATTTAAAAATATTTTTAAACAATCAAAAACAAATGCAAAATCAATTAATTCATGAAAAATATTAATAATGATCCAAAACATAATTTTAACTCAGAATATGAAATAGAAAAAAATTGAAAATTTTTGGTGAAAGTCACATATTTTTTGGATCAATATTGAATTTAATATGAATTATTGAAAATAATGCAATTAAAATGGAAATTAAAATATCAGAAAAAACGTGGACCACTTGATTTCTCTTATTAATTGAGGTGGCAGATCAAGTGGATCAAAACACGCATTCCACCGTGCACTCAAGTCAGCGTGCAACAGGCATGGTATTCAAAAGGAACGCACGAGATTAAAAAAAATTACATGGATCTTGTGGCTGTGAGACATGTCAGCGCATGGCCGGAGCTATAGCTCTGGTCTTCTTCTCTGGTGGACCTCATCGGACTGTTCCATCATCAACCATCACCAAAATTAAAAACAAGGACATGATTTCAAAGTAAAAATGGCACTGAGCTCGAATTTGGCCTCAATTCACTCTAAATCCAAGTATATTGAGAGATACATGGAGTTGAAATTTGAGGTACATGAACTGAGTTGCTTCGATTTGGCCTCAAAGCAACTCAAACTTCTTGCCTACATTGGTAGGACTTCAGACAACCAAAGAATCAATAGAATTGAGCAAGAATTTGAGAGAATCGAAGAGATCAAAATTTTTGGAAAATACCTTCAATGGAGGTCTGGATTCAACGGATCTTGCTTATGCTTGATCTCACTCCACTTGCTTGCAGAAGAAGGATTGGATGCTTACAAGGTTGTGGATTCCTGGAGATTTGAATTTCAAAATAGTGGAAATTCAACCTCAAATTCGAATGAGGGTTTGAGATGGGGGATCAAAGCTGGTGTGGATGTGTGTTGATTGCTGAGCATATGAGGCTCTATTTATAGTTGAAACCATTGATATTTGCACACTTGAAATCCACTTTCGAAATTTGGTCATTGGTGATGCATGGGTGCATGGGCGCGCATAGGCCCATAAAATAATTGCCATAAGTCCACAAATGAATGCTAGATAGTCTTAATTCAGCTTGGATTGTAAGGCAAGTGTGCATTTGGATTTGAAGTTTTATCCTTGCCAAGTGATGACACCATGTTCATGTCATGTGCAGCCTATGCATTCCTTGTCCAAAATGAATGAATTTCAGCTCTTTGGAAAAGTGAGATCAAGAGGAACAACTTTCATGTTCAACACTTTTTCGTTTGGAGCTTGGGACTTGGAGAAATTTGAGGTGGAAGTTTTGAAATTTTTTAGATATCAAAATTTTTCTAAGTCTCAAGTCATATGTCTCAATATTCCACCTTGCTTAACTTTTTATATGAGCTTCAAATGAGAAAAGTGTCTGTATTAAAGTTGTATCTCTCTCAAAGACCTTCAAAATGGTCACCAATTTCATGTAATTTGAATTTGAAATGATAGAGTTATGCATTTTTGAAGTTTGGGAAAATCACTTGATCAATGGTATAGGTCAAAAGTGACCTATAATGTAACCTCATATCACATGCTCAAAAAAGTTGAATTAGCTCCCACTCCAAACATAAACGTTGAAGTAGACACATTGAATTTGATTTTTAAACTTGTAAATCTTTCATGTCATAAAATTGAGCATGTTATGGCCTTGGGAAGTTGACTTTCAAATTAGGGTTTAGACAAAATGACCTATAATGTTTCAACATAGAAAATGATTTTCCAAGCAAAACTATCTCTAGGTATCAACAAGAAAGTTGTTTGGAATGTCATTTATAGTAATTTTTCTATTGGAATCATTTTCATATGGTGAAAATTGTAGGAGATAAGGTCTAGGGAGACCCAGTTTTGATCAGATGAATCCATCTGGCCAACCACCATCAACCAACTTGCTAACTTCCAATTATCTTGACTTTATTGGCTCATGGTAGATCATATATGCATAAGATGATGAAATTTGAAGTGTCCCTTGAGAATTTTGATCAATTGGTGAGATAGCTTGTTGGAGAAGTTACTCAAGATACCCAGTCAAACTAGGGCTTCCAAGGCAAATCACCCTCAAACTCTTGAAGAAAACTTGATCAATATAACATGTAGAGAACATTGGGACTCATATATGATGCTCATAACCATTATTGAATCAATTCTTAGTTGTGCTCTTTGTTCATGAGGGTCTCAAACCCAAGATGTGAACTTGATGAATCAATGGAATCATGCCCTTCCTACAAAAGAGTTAGACAAATGCAAAGACATATTTTTGGTATTTTGGTTAGTGAAATGATAAAATACAAGTATGATATAATCACAAAGTGCTTGGTGATCTCTCCCAAAACAAACCCAATGAAAATGGGTAAGGAGGATGCCAAGATATGATCCTAATGCTAATGCTTATGATGGAATTACATGAGGGGTCTTAGGGTCAAAATTGGGGTCTTACAACTTGCATTAATTTTTAGCTGTTTTGCTGTGAAGTGATTGTATTTCCTACATTTTGAATGTTTGCCCCACTGAATATGTGTTTGATTGCAGGTGTTTATGATACTGCATTGGTTTGATAGTAGGTTATTCGTTGTTTATGGTTTGGTTCAGGTGTTACTAGATGTTGGAAAGGTTTTATGAACATTGTTGCAGGTATGCTCAGGGGATTGTGACATGTTTTAATGCTAACTTACTCCATGTTCTGCTAGGTTTGACAGTAGTGACATGGTTCTACAAGGTTTTGGATTATGCCACATTCCTGACTTGGTCTTTTTTGCTCGTGTTTCTTGGTATTCTTGTGGTATGATTTTCAATTCATGGCATGTTTTGGCATGGTTCTTCCTTGGTCACTGCAGGATTTTGCTACAAGTTTACAGGTTTTGGCAAGACTTTGGTAGGATGTTTGCTCCTGCTGCAAGACCACTTGAATTGGAAACAGGTTTGAGGTAGCTACTAGGTTCAAGGTGTGTCACTTGATAGCTTGATGTGTGTTGCACTTAACCTACTCATATCTATGTTGTTACAGGTGTGGGCATGTTATGCAGTCAGTCCCAATGGTTTGGATGTGGTTCTGCAACATGTTCCAATTGGCATGAACCTGGCAGGTAAAGCAATGTTGTCAATTTATGTGTGTGTAATTACTTGATGTCAGCTCCACCTTGAGCTTGTACAGTGGTTAAGTGAGGGTCCTTGGACTTGTAATGGTCATGTCATGAGGCCTTGTTTGGATGAATGGACTCTATGGCTTACTTCTGTTTTAGAATCAAAAGCAATGTGCTAATTTGTTTCTGTTTGAAATTCGTAACAACATGTTAGTTTGTATGGTTATGATATTGATTGGTTTTATAGGCATGGTATGGACATGAACATGGTTGGTCAAAGATAAACTAGCAAATGAAGAAATCATGATGGAATCAAGCAAGCATAAACAATGGAATGATGGATTAGAGTTTAAGATGGGAATTTAGGTTTTATGGGGACTTTGGTTGACTTTGGTCAAAGTTGACCAAAAAGTCAAATGTTGACCAAAGTCAACATTTGGTCAACCTTCCTAATTTTTTAATTTTTCATATTTTGGATATTTTAAGACTATGTAAGGAATGAACTTGATATGTTTTGAATGAATTGGATTGAAAATAGGTTGAAAGTGGTTTTCAAATTGTTTTTTATTTGTACATGTATGCTTGAATTTGGAATGAAATGATCATGACTTGACTTATAAATGGAATGAACCTATTAACATGGTTTATAAACAAAGCTATGACTTGATGGAGTAAGGTTAAGGCTTGAATGAAACACTATCCATGAATCAAGAGACATGACCACCAAGGTTTTAGTGGTTTAGATAGACAATGTTATGAAGGCACCAACAATTCATGGGCAAAACAACAAGGCATAGAGACTAAGATGGATTAGATTCAAGACCAATAACCAAATGAAAATAAACCAATATGGACCAAGTATTTGAAATGATCAAGTTAAATGACAATGGTGGAGCCAAGCATGGAAGCTATGGGACCACAGGCTTGAGCCAAGACAAAAGGTTATGGGGGATAAGGATCAAGGTGGTGCCAATCAATCAATGGGTGAAAGGTGGAGGGAGTTAGGGTTTTGGGTGTTCCCAAATGGAAAGTCAAGTCACAAAGTCCATCAAGACCATTCCCTTCTTGATTAGGGTTTCCATGAGGCCTACCCGTCAAGCCAGTCCTTTGAACTAAACCATATGCTTTGGCAACAAGTCTTCCAGTGTATGAGCCTTCATTAGGGTTTTGATGGCCAAGACAAGGCCTATGGAAACTCTATGGGATCTATCATCATACCATCAAGAGATAGGGTTTTGAAGACCCTTAAGGATTGTTTAGGTGGGCCCTTGTCGAATCCATATCTTCACATCAAGAAATCAAGGTTTCACATCCCCTATGCTTTGATGAAAGTCTAAATCACACTTTTCAAGTTATTACACATGCAAACCCTAGCTCCACAAGCCAAGAATTTTGAATCTACGGTGATTCCCTAATGGGATGAATGATGCTTATGCATGAGTTATTAATGTATGCAACTGGTCCCCAAGTCAAGTGATTGGATGGAGGTATATATAAAAAAATGGGGAGGCAAATTTTGGGGTACAACAAGGTGTAGATTTGATAACAGTTGTTACGCGATACTACACTCATACGAGTTTCTCTTGAGAATATTATGGGTTGATGAGTCAGTCATCCTAACCTATAATATCTGATATATGGGATTAAGACTCTGGGAACTTTTTAGAACATGATTTATAGGTTTTTATCCTTATTACACTCTTTTGGGATGGTTCTTAACCCGACTCCATGCTCGTGACTCACAACAAACCCTTTGATAGTTGGTTGATCCGATTAAGTCTAGTCAATAATAATGGAACTTGGATGTTGATAAGGTGAAAACCATAATCCACCAAAATGGATGATTGATCTTGATGGTGACTTGATCCATCCCTTGACCTTTGTTTGTGTTTGCCTTATGTGTGATCCCTTGTTTATGATTGTTGAATTCATGCATACATGCGCATCATGACATTCATCACAAAAAAATAAACTTCAAGAAAACTAAGGTCTTATTTGCAAATATTTTCAGACCATGGATTATGGACGAAGGAACACTAAGAAGTACAATTTCAGATGTCCTGATTTGAAAGAGCTAAGGAAGTTGTCATCCTTTGTATTAGATCCCTTGGACTTCAAGAAACGTCATCAGAAGCTTTTGTCTGTATTATCTACTGATGTAGTTGAAGGACTTCTGAGTGTTTTGGTTCAGTTTTATGACCCTCTCTACCGGTGCTTCACTTTTCCTGACTATCAACTTGTGCCTACATTGGAGGAGTATGCATATCTCTTGGGTTTAGCTTTTGAAGCTATTTTTGTTCTGCTCATCTATGATTTAGCTTTTTTCCCTAACATTGACAGATTTGTTGATGTCAACACCATTAGAATCTTCTTGATTGGGAATCATGTTCCTACTTTGTTAGGTGACATGTATTTATTTTTTCATCTGAGAAATTCTAAAGGTGGTGGAACTATTGTGTGTTGTGTTCCTCTTCTGTACAAGTGGTTTATTTCGCACTTGCCTTAGACACCTGCTTTTTAGGAGAACAAGAAATTACTACGGTGGTCCCAGAGACTTATGTCTCTCACTAATGATGATATTGTTTGGTATGATTCTGCACTAAGTAGCTTGGACATTATTTATAGTTTTGGTGAGTTTTCTAATGTGCCTCTCATTGGTACATAAGGAGGAATCAACTACAACCTTGCTTTGGCTCGTCATCAACTTGGGTTCCCCTTGAGGGATAAACCTAATAACACTCAGTTATAAGGTATATTTTATCAAGAGGGTAAAGATCCCCAACATGTGAAGAAAAGGATGTTACATGCTTGGCATAATGTGCATATGAAAGGAAGGTCTGAGTTTATTCCACGCAACTGTGTAGCTTTGGAAGCTTACGCCATTTGGGTGAAGAAGAGAGCTTTAGAGATCAAGATGTCATACGCTTGTGAAAGACATATGCCTGTGGTGGTGGCTAAGTCATCAACTCTCCCTAACCAAGATGTAGAGGAGTTGGAAGACGCAATGGCCAAGATGAAGCAAGAGAAAGATATGTGGGAAGAGAGGTTCCATGTTTTAAGCCAAAAGCATGAAGAGTTATAGCTTGAGTCTAAGGAAAATGATACGCTCATTGAGATTCTTGAAGACCGTGCAGTGAAGAGACAAAGAGAGCCAAAGGGTTTATCTACCTCTAGCATGCCTCGGCCTTCCGGTGCTTGGAAGAAGATTGTTGATCAGTTAGTTCTTGAGAAAGATCAGATGAAGACATCATTTGAGTCCGAGATTCAACACATCCGAAGGAAGTATGCACCCATAGCCAGATCATCTGATGCAGTTGCTAGGGATCTTTAGGATGATAGTTTCCTTTTCTCTTGTATTTGTACTCAGTGTAATCCCTCCAATTTTTATGAATGAAAAGAGATTTTATGGTCAAATTTTTATTATTAATTGTTATATATATTTTCAAATGAGACTTCATATATTCCTTGAAATTAAAAACAATCAAAGCATTTAATTACATGCATCATTTGCATAACAGGTTTCTTCTGCCAGATGTCTTATCAGTTCTTCTTTTGTGCATCAGCCAAGCTAACTCACCACTGTAACACTCGTGCTAATCAACCGAAGAGAATAGAGCATCTAGAGAAAGAGAACAGAGAGCTGAAGGATGAGATCACCAGACTTATGGAGCTAATGGAATCCGTGATTGCTACCCAGAAGTAGTCGTCATTGTCTCCTGCAACTCCTCCTCCTTAGAGGACCGTCATTTCTGAGATTGCTTCTTCAATTATTCGTGTTGTTGCTGCCATTCAACCCATTCGTGTTATGCCTGCTAGATTCCCTTGGGGAATGACACCAGATTTTATGCTAGAAGGGTATGCGTCCACATTTTTTCTCTGCTGACATCTAGCTCGAGCATGTCAGTGCCATCTCCTATTGTTCACACTTTTCCTCGTGTTTGGGACACTATCTACCACTCTGAGCCGTCTGAAGGTTCGGATGTCTACGAGAAAATGGATGAGATGAAAGATCAACTCCTTGAGCTGTACAAAGAGTTGAAGACTCTGAGAGGGGAAAATTTGTTTGGGAAGAGTGATGTTGAACTCTGCTTGGTTCCTAATGTTATGATTCTGGTGAAATTCAAGGTCCCAGACTTTGAAAAGTACAAAGGGAATACTTTCCTACTGAGCCATCTTGTTATTTATGCCAGGAAAATGTCTACTCAAACTGATAATGATCAGCTGTTGATTCACTATTTCCAAGACAGTTTAACTGGAGCTACCTTGAGATGGTATATGGGCCTGGACAGTACAAGCATTCATACTTTCAACGACTTGGGTGAGGTTTTTGTCAAGCAATACAAGTATAATGTGTATATGCCTCCTGATAGAGATCAATTGAGGTCAATGTCTCAGAAGGATAAGGAGACATTTAAAGAATATGCCCAGAGATGGAGAGAATTAGCTGCTCAGATAAGTCTGCCTCTTGAAGAGAAGGAGATGACTAAGATTTTCTTGAAGATGTTGAGTTCGTTTTACTATGGACGTATGATTGCAAGTGCCCCCAATGATTTTACCGAAATGGTAAACATGGGGATGAGGCTAGAAGAATGAGTCTGTGAAGGACTTTTGTCTAAAGAAGAGGAGTCAGCTAGCAAGAAGTATGGTGGGAGTTTCTCTAAGAGGAAGGATGGAGAAACTAATTCAGTATCAGTGGGGAGGCAGAGGAGGCCTCATGTCAGGAAAGGTTCTCAACCCCATCAACATCAACACCAAGTTTATTTAGTAATTCCAGTCTTTTCCAACAATTCAACCAATCAACCAGTTCCAGTTCAGCAACAACAACATAAGCAACAACCACAATAAAGAACCAACTACAACAACGAAAACTATCACCAGTAAAATTTTGAAAGGAATAAGGTCTCCTTTGACCCTATTCATATGACATATGCAGAATTATACCCGTCCTTGGTTCTCAAAATTTTAATTCAGCCAAGAACCCTCCGCAAATTCTTGAGCCACTACCATGGTGGTTCAAGCCTGATCTTCATTGTGCTTTTCACCAGGGATCCCCTGGTCATGATATAGAAAACTGCTATCCACTGAAGTACGAAGTTCAAAAGCTTGTGAAGAGTGGTAGGGTGTCCTTTGAGGACAGGGCGCCTAATGTGAAAGTCAATCTGTTGTCTGCTCATGGTAATGCTTTTGTCAACATGGTGGACGGCTGCCCCGGGAATTTCAAAGTTTTTGATGTGAGGCGTATCCGTAGATATTTGATGGAGATGCATAGAAATCTACGTTTGATTAGTGATTGTGAACATGACTATGATGGTTGTGTCGTTTGCAGTGCGAACCCCTGTGGGTGTATGGTTGTCAAGAGAGATACCCAGAAGTTGATGGATGAGAATGTAATCCAAATTCAACAATTGAGGGATATGGGAAATGATGTGAATGTCATAGTACCAGTATTCAAGACCCCTGAGCGGGTAGTCATTCTGTTTAATAGCAGTAGCAACAATAATGTCAATAGATCGGTATCGTTGTTGGTTATACGGTTAGCGGGCCTTGTCCCTTATGCATCCGATAAAGTTGTGCCATATCAGTACAATGTCACTATGATTGAAAATGGTCAAGAGGTTCCTCTACCAATTGCAGACTCAATAGTGAATATTACAGATATAGAAAAGGTGATCGTACTGGTCATGTACTCAGTCCAGTTTTCCCTAAAGTGGTAGAAGATATTTATGTAGGTAAGAAAGCAAAGATTCCTATATAGAATCTAGTTAGCGCTCCAATATGTCAGTCTGGTGAATCCAGCAAATTGAAGACTAACGAAGATGATGAGGTGCTACGATTAACCAAAAGAAGTGAATTCAATATTGTGGAGCAGCTGTTCCAGACGCCATCAAAAATCTTTGTGCTATCATTGCTAATGAATTCTGAAGTGCACAGATAAGTATTGCAGAGAGTGTTGGAACAGGCCTATGTTGAACATGACGTTACTGTGGATCAGTTTGACCATATTGTTGCCAACATCACTTCTTGTAACAATCTGAGCTTTTGTGATGAAGAGCTTCCTGAGGAAAGCAGAAATCACAATTTGGCACTACACATTTCTATGAATTGCAAAGAGGACGCTATGTCCAATGTGTTGGTTGACAAAGGATCATCATTGAACGTGTTGTCGAAGTCAACTTTATCAAGACTCTCCTATCAAGGCTCCCCGATGAGGTACAGTGGCGTGGTTGTTAAAGCGTTTGACGGTTCTTGTAAAACTGTTATTGGAGAAGTGGACCTTCCAGTGAAGATAGGTCCGAGTGATTTCCAAATTACTTTCCAGGTAATGGATATCCACTCGGCCTATAGCTGATTATTAGGAAGGCCATGGATTCATGAAGTTGGAGTTGTGACGTCTACTCTACACCAGAAGCTGAAATTTATGAAGAACGGAAAGCTTGTCGTTGTTGGTGGGAGAAGGCATTGTTGGTGAGCCAATTATCATCTTTCATGTATGTTGATGCTGAAGAGGGGGCTGGAATGCCGTTCCAAGCCTTATATGTTTCTGATGAAATGAAGAAAATTGGGGCACCCATGTCTTCTTTAAAAGATGCACAAGAGGCTATTCAGGCTGGCAGTATTGATAAGTGGGGTCGTGTTGTGGAGGTTGCTGAAAACAAGAACATGGCAGGGCTAGGATTTCAACCAGGGCCATTCAGCGCCAATCTCAAGGTTATGCAACCAGTATTTTGCAGTGGAGGGTTCATTCATGGGAATGATCAACACTCAGTTGCCATTATTGAGGACAGTGGAGATGAAGATGAAGCTTGCACCAACTTTGTGATGCATGGCCAGACTTGTAACAATTGGATTGTTGTTGATGTTCCTACTGTCATTCACTGTTCTAAGTAATTGTTTTTATTATTTTAAGAAAAATCCTTCTCCTGTGCCTAAGGGAGAAGTGAACATTGTTTGGCATTTTTATTACTATCATCAATGAAATATAATTTTATTCATCCACGTCTATGATGTTTACTTTTTTGCTTTTTCTGAAAATGGTAATCACAAAAAATATAAATAAATAATAATCTTTCCACCTGCATAATATTTGTTTGCACTCCACTTCTCTAAAATCAAAATATCAAATCATTATGCAGGTTGGTTCTTAAACCCATTGAATATAATGATCCTACTCCCTATCCAAACTTTGACTTCCCTGTGTTTGAAGTCGAGGAAGAGATTGATGATGAAGAAGTATCTAATGAGTTATACCGTTTGCTTGAGTACGAGGAAAAATTCATTCAGCCGTTTGAAGAGCAGATTGAATTAGTCAACTTGGGTTTCGAGGATAATGTGAAGGAATTCAAGGTTGGGTCTCAATTTTATCCATACGCTAGGAAGGGGTTGATTGATCTTCTTCATGAATATTCAGATGTGTTTGCTTGGTCCTATCAAGACATGTCTGGGATGGATTCTGAGATTGTGGAGCATAGACTGCCATTGAAACCAGAATGTTCGTCGGTCAAGCAGAAGTTGAGAAGAACTCATCCTGATATGGTAGTGAAAATCAAAAAGGAAGTGCAGAAGTAGATTGATGATGGTTTTCTTGTTACCTTCGAGTCTCCGTAGTGGGTGGCCAATATTGTGCATGTTCCTAAGAAAGATGGAAAAGTATGCATGTGTGTTAATTATAGAGACTTGAACAAAGCTAGTCTGAAAGATGATTTTCCTCTGCCACACATTGATATGTTCGTAGACAATACAACTAAATTCAAAGTCTTTTAGTTTATGGACGGACTTTGCTGTTATTATCAAATCAAGATGGAATCTGAAGATATGGAGAAGACCACATTCATTACACCCTAGGAAACATTCTGTTATAGAGTGATTCCTTTCGGTTTAAAGAATGTTGGTGCAACGTACCAGAGAGGTATGACCACTCTTTTTCATGATATGATGCATAAAGAGATTGAAGTCTATGTTAATGATATGATTTCTAAGTCAAGTGATGAAGAAGAACGTGTTGAGCATTTATTGAAGTTATTCCAGCGTTTGAGGAAGTATAAACTCCACTTGCATCCCAATAAGTGTACTTTTGGTGTTTGTTCTGGTAAGTTGTTGGGTTTTATTTTCAGCGAGAAGGGTATTGAAGTTGATCCTACCAAGGTCAAAGCAATACAAGAGATGCATGCGCCCAAAATTGAGAAGCAAGTCAGAGGTTTTCTTGGCCGCTTAAACTATATCTCAAGATTTATATTGCATATGACTGCCACATGTGCGCCTATTTTCAAGCTTCTTCGGAAAGATAAGCCGTGTGATTGGACCGAAGATTTCCAGAAAGCTTTTGATAGTATCAAGGAGTATCTGCTTGAGCCTCCAATTTTTTCTCAGCCTGTTAAAGGAAGACCATTGATCATGTATTTGATTGTGCTTGATGAGAGTATGGGTTGTCTTCTTGGTCAGCAAGATGAACCAGGAAAGAAAGAATATGCAATTTACTACCTCACAAAGAAATTCACCGACTGTGAGACTCGGTATTCTGTGCTTGAGAAGTCATGTTGTGCATTGGCTTGGGCTGCTAAGCGTATGTGCCGGTATATGTTGAATCATACTACTTGGTTGATATTCAAAATGGATCCAATCAAGTACATTTTTGAGAAACCTGCTTTACCTGGGAGGATTGCCCGTTGGCAGATGTTGTTATCTGAGTATGATGTTGAATATCGATCTTAAAAAGTTATTAAAGGTAGTGTCTTGGCTTACCATCTGGCTCACCAACCTATTGAAGATTATCATTCAGTGCAGTATGACTTTCCTGACAAAGAGATTTTGTACTTGAAGATGAAAGATTGTGATGAACCATTGCTTGAAGAAGGTCCAGAACCCGGTTCCCGTTGGGGCATGGTATTTGATGGAGTTGTTAATTCTTATGGTAATGGCATTAGGGCAATGATTATTACTCCTCACAACACTCAATTTCTGTTTACAGCTAGATTGACCTTCAAGTGTACAAACAATATGGCTGAGTATGAAGCTTGTATTATGGGGCTTGAAGAGACCATTGATCTCAGAATCAAATATTTTGACATCTATGGAGATTCAACTTTGGTTGTGAATCAAATAAAAGGTGAATGGGAGACGAATCAACCCGGTTTAATACCGTATAGAGACTATGCAAGGAGGATTTCAACTTTCTTTACGAAGGTTGAGTTTCATCATATCCCTCGAGATGAAAACTGGATGGCAGATGCTCTTGCAATGTTGGCTTCTATAATTGTGGTGAATTTTTGGAATGAAGTTCCTAATTTGACTGTGATGCGTCTTGATAGGCCATCTCATGTATTTGATGTTGAAGAAGTCAAAGTTGAAAAACCATGATATTTTGATATCAAATGTTTCCTTGAAAGTCAAATTTACCCGTCTAGGGCATCTCTGAAAGATAAGAAGACTTTGAGAAGATTAGCCGGCAATTTCTACCTGAATGGTGATGTGCTTTACAAGAGAAATTTTGATATGGTTTTGCTCAGATGCGTGGATAGACACGAAGCAGACCTGTTGATGATTGAAGTCCATGAAGGTTCCTTTGGTACTCATTCCAATGGACATGCTATGGCAAAGAAGATGTTGAAAGCAAGTTATTATTGGCTGACAATGGAATTGACTGTTGCAAGTTTGTGAAGAAATGCAACAAGTGTCAAATTTATGCAGATAAGATTCATGTTCCTCCGACACTGTTGAACGTTATTTCTTCTCCATGTGGGGAATTGATATGATTGGCATGATTGAGCCCAAAGCTTCAATCCGACATCGTTCCATTTTGGCGGCTATTGACTACTTCACAAAGCGGGTTGAAGCGGCATCGTATGCGAATGTAACTGTCATACGGTGAACTGACTTGGGGTATTTTGCTTTTTATCGCAATGTCGCGGATAGCAAGAGTCGCCACCGACTTTTCTTTTATCCAATAAGGAAAGGTGGAAAAGAACAGGAAAGACCTCAATAGATTTTGGGTTCGGGAGGTACATTATACAAAGGGAAGGTATTAGCACCCTTTGTATCCATGGTTATCCATGGGCTCTTAATTGCTGGATCACTTATATTTTTGTCTGAAAAGTGTTGGTGAATTGTTTAAAAATGTTTCGAAAAGAGAGTTTAACTTTGTAATGATTCTCGTATGAATGTATACAAAGTATTTATCTCGTTTGATTTTGAAAAACAGTTTAGAAAAATATAACTTGGTAATGATTCTAGTATGAATGTATACCAAGTGGTGATTTTCTAGGACTTGCAAAGTGTGAGGGGTGGAAAATGTTTTAGGTTATGATCCAGTAATTGAGAGTTATACCTTCCTAAGGTCGTTATGGGCATTTCCTATCCTTATGAGGGTAAAACTGTCCTTACTATTGAGAAGTAAGTAGTTTTATCCTTTGGATGTAAAAGGGTCATTGTAGGGTCATCGATAGGTCATTGAAGGCAACAGTTGTAAGCATACCTTAGCATTCGAAGGGACGATCATCATTTAACCGTAGGCTACACCGAAGGGTCATCGAGGGACAAAATCGTATTTTCGAAGGCAACATCCGAGGGACCATGATTTATTTTATGATGATTTAACCGAAGGGTCTTTGCTAAGTGTATCCCTACATTCGCGGGACACGACCGTTATACCGTAATACCGTAGGGCAGCAAAGAGAGGTCCAAGATCACATATTTAAAGGCCGTATTTTACAATCAATTAGGCAATTAGGATGAATCTCCACATTAAAATCAATACATTAAAATCAGCTAAGTAATTGAGGGTGGATCTCCACATTAAAATTAATACATTAAAATTAATTAGGTAATTTAGGGTGAAACTCCACAAAGGGCATCCCACAAATAAAGTGGAATACCTATCTAGCTAGCTTTCCCGGCGATGTGTGAACCTTTGCAAAACTTAGCAAACATGTCAGAATACCAAATCAGGGTGCAATCGAGAATTACACCATAAAAGAAACCAGAACAGTAGTAGGGTCAGATAAACAATGCATGGCTATGATAAAAACATGACAGGTGGGCAAAAGTCAGAACAGAAAAGTCGGTTGCTGTCGCGTTCGCTCCTGCTTCGCCTAGCGAAGTCTTAGCGAACACTCGTTGCATGCTCGCTTAGCGATGTGCTAGCGAGCGGCTGCAGATTCCGGTTTTAATAACGATATAATGGCAGCAAGCTTCACACCTTATAGCATTCATTACAGAGATTATGTGGTTAGACATTCAGATGTTCATGCATACTTAAATTCATGTGTAAAACTTAAGATAGTTTCATAAATTCAATCATGATACCATGTGCAAATTAAGAACATAAGGTAGTAATAGCAATGCCAACCTGTTTGTAATCGAATTGTAACCTTGAATTGGCCGATCGGATCGAATTGAGCGGAAGTGACCTTGCTGCCGCCGGCTTTTCCTTCAGGGTTTCCTTTAGGGTTACTCGGAATTCTCAGGGTTAGCCTCCAGGGTTTTCCGTCTGTGAGCGCTAGGGTTTGCTTGCTAGGGTTCTCCTTTCATCCTTTTTCGTCCTCTTTCGTCCTCTCTTTTTCTGACTGGAGTTGTGGTATTTATAATGCCTTTTTTTCATGACCTAATGGGCTCAGAGTGAAGCCCAGAATTTTCTGTTATCTGCCAGCTTCGCTAGGCGAGCGTGTAGCGAACGTTCGCTAGGCGAGCGTGCAGCGAACGTTTGCTAGGCGAAGGATTTGCTCACCTAGCGAGCAGGCCAGTTTGGGCCATTTTCTGGATTGGGCCACTCGTGAGCTGGGCCTTTGTTCCTTTAAGATCAGTGTCATAAAAATGAGTCGGAGTGCCCTGAAAAATGTCTTGAAATATTAATGGGAAAATTTTGGGGTATGACAGCTGCCCCTGTTCAATATTCTTGAACCGAGAGAGTCAGAATTGTATGTACGCCATTTGTGGTCTGGAGGTGGAAGATTATTGAACACTTAGGATGCCCCAAAAATTTGCACTTGTCAATTAGTTAGTCTTGATGGAGATGGGTTTAAAGATGCCATCTAGGAAGTTTGATGATGAGAGCTTCAGAGTACGTCGTACGTTAGAAGATATCTGAAGTCATGGGTGTCACTGGGTCATACGCTAGACCGTATAGTGAGTCATTCATTAGGCCGTCGACTTCACTGGGGAGTTAGAATGGGTCATACGCCGCTGGGGATAACAGATCAGAATGGATCATACGCTAGATCGTATCTGAGTTGCAGAATGGGCCGTCTGTTAGGCTGTATCTGACGAAAAGTAGTCGTACGCTAGACTACACCTCGGGATGTACCGTACGCTAGGTAGTATCTGAGGAATGAAGATCCGAATGGGTCGTACGCTAGACCGTATTGTTGGAGGAGTAATATGTTGTGTCGAATCAAAATGAGATAAGAATCCGAATGAGTCATACACTGCTGGGGATAAAGGATCAGAATGGATCGTACGCTAGATCGTATCTGAGTTGCGGAACGAGCCGTCCGTTAGGCTGTATCGTTACTGGGGGTGAAGGATCAGAATGGATCGTATGCTAGATCGTATCTGAGTTGTAGACTGAGCCGTCCGTTAGGCTGTACCTGATGATGAAGGGGGTAGTCATACGCCAGACTACACTTCAGAATGTACCGTACGCTAGGTAGCATTTGAGGCCTTGAAGGTCCAAATGGGTCGTATGCTAGACCGTATTGGAGTTGTTGAAGGTCGGAATGGATCGTACGTTAGATCGCATCTGAGTTGAAAGAGTCATATGTTGAGCTGAATCAGAATGAACCGTACGCTAGGCTATATCTGATAGTATTTGTATATGTTGTATTTGCAATAAATGTCTGGGATGTAGTCGAATCTTGAATGTAATTGATAAAGATGTTCGTCTGAATGGACCTTTGTTTTGACTGTATCAGGAGGATAATTAACCTGAAAAATAAAGTTAGTTTCATGCTATGTCATGATGCATGAGATGTTTTATGCTTATGAAAATAAATGTGAACAATGTATGCATGCGTATGCTGTGAAATGATGTAATGAATGAATTATGCATCTGAAAAGTTTTTTTCTGGCGACTCCCTGGGGAAAATAAATCCCCATCTTCTGGTTAGAGATACTTGTATTGATGACCCTTTCTCAGTTAGGGATACTTGATTTCTGTCTGATGGTGGAAATACTCAACAGAGCCTGGCTGGGGATAGAAGAGATGACTAGTCTGTCTGGTGATACCCATTTCTTCTGGGGAATAACTGGTTTTGCTGGGGAATAGAATTAGCAACGGATTCATTGGAAAGCATGGTTAGACCTTCTCCTCGATCCTGAAGTCTTTCGTAATTGCTACTTCTATTTTATGCATGCATTTTTGGTAAACATCGATCATATTCACATGCACATATCAATTCAAATTAAATCAATGGACGTTTATGCAAGCAAAGCAGAGAAAGTAAAACAAAACACCTTTTTGGAAATGAAATTGTATTAATTTTGAAAGAGGGCCTATAGACAGGCAATTTTGTGTACAAGGAGACAGAAATCCTAGTAAGAGGAAATTGCCAAGAAAACGAAGAGAAAGCTATGCAGAAAAAGTCCTATTGATTCTAATTCTGCTATTGTCATTATGTCTTCAAGCATCTCATCTCCTGTTGTCGGATAGAAGTGATTGGCTTGTTCAGTCCCTTTGACTTGGGTGAAGCTGACCGAGAACGGGACATAGTCATACGTTTTAATCCCTAATTTTTGCCTGGACCGTCTTTTCAGGTTTTCAGTCCACCAGGATACCCTTTTTTGCCCAAGCCGCCTTTTCAGGTTTTCGACTTGCCGGGTGTACATGCATAGTATTTTTTAACTATGTCCGTGTTCACGGGATGCGGGGACTCTTCGTCATCCACTGTAACAAGCATCATGGCTCCACCAGAGAATACCTTCTTAACTACAAATGGCCCTTCGTATGTGGGAGTCCATTTGCCTCTAGAATCACCTTGTGGTAGAATGATACGCTTTATTACCAAGTCGCCACTTCGGAATTATGGTGTTTTATTTTGAACTGCGTGCAGAGTTCAGTAATCATCTGGTTGTTCAAATTAGCACCATTATCAGTGATAGCTCTTTCAGGAGACAGCAGATTTCGCAAATGTGTATTTGATAAGATCCATCTTAGAAATCAATAAAGCGGTACGATTCAACATATACTGTCTTAGTCGGCGAGCAGCCCAGGCCAAAGCACAGCAAGCTTTCTCGAGCTGTGAGTATCTTGTTTCACAGTCGGTACCTTTTGCTAAGGTGGTATATTGCATGCTCTTTTCGACCAGATTCGTCATGTTGCCCCAACACACACCCTATTGAATTTTCTAACACGGTCAAATACATGATTAGAGGTCTTCTTTCAACTGGTGGCATCAGAATTGGAGGTTCTTGGAGATACTTCTTGATTTTGTCTCGGTAATTTGGAGATGGATTCACAAGTAGCGGTCGAATGGGAGTTAAATCGGGCGACGTGGTCCAGATTTACGATTTCGATCGATGCCCCATGCGGCAGAATAGTCTTTTCTTCTTGCAGTAGTCTGGCAAGCTCTCCAGGTACTTCACAATCTTCCTCACTTCCATCCTCGACTTGGTAGATCGGATTTTCAAAGTCATAATGAACAGTAGCAGAGTTATTACCAACAGGATCCAGAGTGGATATGGATCGGCAAATTGTTACGTGAGTGTGTGCAAGAAAACATGGCTTGTTTGAAAAATGACAGGAAAGATAAAGAGCGCAATATTTGAATGCAAAAAGGTCCGTTGATTTATTGAATATGAATGTGCTTATGAAAATGACAAAACCTTTAACAAAATTTAATACATTAAAATAAGCAATAACAATTACTCCTGACTAAAGGAAATCATGATAGTGTCTTCAGCCTTCCAATTATTGAGTCCGTCACCAATTGTTGGGAAAATCCAGCTATCCAAGTCATAATCATTATTAGTATCTTCCACAGCATTGACAGTCTCGTCATGATTAGGCAGAGGAGCAATGATGACATTAGGAGTCTCCGGAGGATCAGAGGTAGCCGCCTGTATCTTTCCACTTCGAATGCCGCTTTCAACATGTTCACCTGTTAATATAAGTTCAGTGAAACCCAATGAGGAACTCCTCAATAGATGGCTGTAGAATGGGCCAGTCAGTGTGCTCATGAACATGTCCACTAACTCTCTGTCAGTCAGAGGAGGTTTGACTCTGCCAGCCAAATCTCTCCATTTTTGAGCATATTCTTTGAAGCTTTCTTTAGATCCCATAGTCATATTCTGCAACTGTAATCGAGTAGGTGCTAATTCAGAATTATACTGGTAATGCTTGTAGAAAGTTGTCGCTAAGTCAGTCCAGGTGTGGATGTCAGAGCTCTCGAGTTGATAGTACCATTCTAACTGTGTGCCAAACAGACTCTCTTGGAAGAAATGGATCCATAGTTTCCTATTAGTGGTATATGGCTGAATCTTTCTCACATAAGCTCTCAGATGCATCTGAGGACAAGATGCCCCATCATACTTAGTGAAAGCAGGGACCTTGAATTTGCGAGGAATGACCACATCAGAGACCAGACCTAAGCTTTCGAAATCCAGACTGGGCGTCTTTTGACCCTCCATAGCTAGCATGCGTTCTTCCAGCAAGTTATACTTATCCTCTTTTGGAGAGTACAGTTCATTTTCATAATCTTCATCATCGTCCTCATGGTTGAAAGGATTAGCATTCTCATCTTCCGAATCATTTTCTGTTTCCTCTTCTTGATCCTTTGGAAGTCTAATCTTGACTCCCGCAGCCTGTCCTTTAAGCCTTCTTCCCGGGTTAATGTAACTCACAGGTTTCTTGTCTTTCTTCTCGAGCAATAGAGCCTTTAGTTCCTCCTGCCCCTTGGATAAGTTCAAGAGCATCTCCTGGAATTGAGCACTCTGAGCCTGGAGATCTTTGACAGTTTGTTCGAGGTCCATTTTTCTGTTTGGAGGAAAACCGTGAGAACATTGATCCCTTTAGAGTACCTGTTATGCAATGTGATGTTATGCTATGCAATGTATGAAATGCTTTCAAGGTTTAAAGTCCTTGAAATGGTTAGTACAATGTCACGATGTCATGATGTTATGATGTTATGATGTTATGATGTTATGATGTTATGATGTTAAGTAAATAACAAGCACAAGCAAGTCACACAACCATCATTCCTGAGTTTTAAGGCTTGCATGAGTTCCATAGGTAAGTACCCTCCCCACTGAAGTTTGGTTGGTTCAACCTGTCCTAGAATAGTAACCGGGTTCTAGAAGGATCTCAAATCATTGACCTTCCTTTAAGTCCACTTCAGTGCAACACCAAGTGGTTGACCGAAGCTTCCCTAAAGTCCAATCTCAAAGAGTGTAGTATCGAGTCTCAACCAACCCCAGTCGGAACCGAAGTCAGTTATCTCACTACTTTCTAATGGCTAGGATGAGTCAATTAGGGTTCTAAAGGTCTGGTTAATGCTTTGATGACACCACGCGGAAGCCAAATTTTTCCTCAAGTAAACATGAGGAACATCAGGACATCCAAAGTGTCACATTAACCGTAGCCATCATTTTAACCATTCCAGTATACGCCGGATAGTCGCGATGATCTATTGCTACTTACCTAAGGCACACTAGATCCGGGTGTAGGATCTTTCACTCAACAATACCCTTAAAAGAAGGAACAGTTTAAAACATAAATGATTTTTAAGGTGACCTCTCTTTGTAAGTCCCCAGCAGAGTCGCCAGTTCTGTCATACGGTGAACTGACTTGGGGTATTTTGCTTTTTATCGCAATGTCGCGGATAGCAAGAGTCGCCACCGACTTTTCTTTTATCCAATAAGGAAAGGTGGAAAAGAACAGGAAAGACCTCAATAGATTTTGGGTTCGGGAGGTACATTATACAAAGGGAAGGTATTAGCACCCTTTGTATCCATGGTTATCCATGGGCTCTTAATTGCTGGATCACTTATATTTTTGTCTGAAAAGTGTTGGTGAATTGTTTAAAAATGTTTCGAAAAGAGAGTTTAACTTTGTAATGATTCTCGTATGAATGTATACAAAGTATTTATCTCGTTTGATTTTGAAAAACAGTTTAGAAAAATATAACTTGGTAATGATTCTAGTATGAATGTATACCAAGTGGTGATTTTCTAGGACTTGCAAAGTGTGAGGGGTGGAAAATGTTTTAGTTTATGATCCAGTAATTGAGAGTTATACCTTCCTAAGGTCGTTATGGGCATTTCCTATCCTTATGAGGGTAAAACTGTCCTTACTATTGAGAAGTAAGTAGTTTTATCCTTTGGATGTAAAAGGGTCATTGTAGGGTCATCGATAGGTCATTGAAGGCAACAGTTGTAAGCATACCTTAGCATTCGAAGGGACGATCATCATTTAACCGTAGGCTACACCGAAGGGTCATCGAGGGACAAAATCGTATTTTCGAAGGCAACATCCGAGGGACCATGATTTATTTTATGATGATTTAACCGAAGGGTCTTTGCTAAGTGTATCCCTACATTCGCGGGACACGACCGTTATACCGTAATACCGTAGGGCAGCAAAGAGAGGTCCAAGATCACATATTTAAAGGCCGTATTTTACAATCAATTAGGCAATTAGGATGAATCTCCACATTAAAATCAATACATTAAAATCAGCTAAGTAATTGAGGGTGGATCTCCACATTAAAATTAATACATTAAAATTAATTAGGTAATTTAGGGTGAAACTCCACAAAGGGCATCCCACAAAGTGGAATACCTATCTAGCTAGCTTTCCCGGTGATGTGTGAACCTTTGCAAAACTCAGCAAACATGTCAGAATACCAAATCAGGGTGCAATCGAGAATTACACCACAAAAGAAACCAGAACAGCAGTAGGGTCAGATAAACAATGCATGGCTATGATAAAAACATGACAGGTGGGCAAAAGTCAGAACAGAAAAGTCGGCTGCTGTCGCGTTCGCTCCTGCTTCGCCTAGCGAAGTCTTAGCGAACACTCGTTGCATGCTCGCTTAGCGATGTGCTAGCGAGCGGCTGCAGATTCCGGTTTTAATAACGATATAATGGCAGCAAGCTTCACACCTTATAGCATTCATTACAGAGATTATGTGGTTAGACATTCAGATGTTCATGCATACTTAAATTCATGTCTAAAACTTAAGATAGTTTCATAAATTCAATCATGATACCATGTGCAAATTAAGAACATAAGGTAGTAATAGCAATGCCAAACTGTTTGTAATCGAATTGTAACCTTGAATTGGCCGATCGGATCGAATTGAGCGGAAGTGACCTTGCTGCCGCCGGCTTTTCCTTCAGGGTTTCCTTTAGGGTTACTCGGAATTCTCAGGGTTAGCCTCCAGGGTTTTCCGTCTGTGAGCGCTAGGGTTCTCCTTTCGTCCTTTTTCATCCTCTTTCGTCCTCTCTTTTTCTGACTGGAGTTGTGGTATTTATAATGCCTTTTTTTCATGACCTAATGGGCTCAGAGTGAAGCCCAGAATTTTCTGTTATCTGCCAGCTTCGCTAGGCGAGCGTGTAGCGAACGTTCGCTAGGCGAGCGTGCAGCGAACGTTCGCTAGGCGAAGGATTTGCTCGCCTAGCGAGCAGGCCAGTTTGGGCCATTTTCTGGATTGGGCCACTCGTGAGATGGGCCTTTGTTCCTTTAAGATCAGTGTCATAAAAATGAGTTGGAGTGCCCTGAAAAATGTCTTGAAATATTAATGGGCAAATTTTGGGGTATGACAGTAACCAAGCAAGTTGTTGTAAGGTTTATCAAGAATCAAATTATATGTCGTTATGGTGTGCCAAGCAAGACCATTACTGATAATGGGTCAAACTTGAATAATAACATGGTGAAAGCTCTTTGCAAAGACTTCAAGATTGCACATCATAATTCTTCTCCCTACAGACCTAAGATGAATAGGGTTGTTGAAGCTGCAAATAAGAACATTAAGAAGATCATTCATAAGATGGTTATGACATATAAAGATTGGCATGAGATGATCCCATTTGCTTTGCATGGGTACCGTACATCCATCCGCACTTCAACAGGGGCAACCCCCTTCTCTCTTGTCTATGGTATGGAAGTTGTGCTCCCCATAGAGGTTGAGATCCCATCATTGTGTGTCTTGATGGAAGCCAAGTTGACTGAAGCTGAATGGTGCCATGCTAGATATAACTAGCTGAATTTGATTGAAGAGAAGAGATTGACTTCCATGTGTCATGGTCAGTTATATCAACAGAGAACGAATAAGGCATTTGATAAGATTGTCAAGCCTCGTATGTTCAGAGAATATGACCTCGTGCTCAAGAAGATTTTATCTTTCAAACCTGATGTTAGGGGAAAATGGACTCCTAATTACGAAGGCCCATATGTTGTGAAGAGAGCCTTTTCAAACGGTGCTTTGATTCTTACAACTATGGGTGGTGAAGAGTTCACTTATCCTGTGAACACCGACGCAGTCAAGAAATACTTCGCCTAAAAAATAAAAGAACAACTCGCTAAGTTGAAAACCTGAAAGGGAGATCCAGACAAAAACTAGAGATATAAAACAAAAAAATTATCCCGGTAGATTGAGTACCCCATCTTGGAGCAATCTAGGCAAACATTAGGGATTATGGCAAGTAACTGCAGCCGGTTATTCTTGATCTGAGAAGCAGTTTTGAGCAGTCATTTGGTTCTGGTTCATCATTCTCAACCAAAGACAAGAGCATAGCAGATTTCAAAGTTGGTAGGGAGAGTAGTGATCGTTGTATTCAATGTAGCCATTTTCCATGTAAATTATCATCCTCAAACTTTGTAAAAGATCCATGGAGTCCCGTCATTTACGGACTACCATTCTATTAAATAAATTTGAGCTTTTATCCAATTATTTCTATTCTTACTTACTTCCTCTAAATAAAATTGAATTTTTATGATGATAGTTTTGAAATAAATTAATGAATAATTATTTTTCTTAAAATAATAAAAGCATTCACTTTTAGAATAACTGATTTCAGTAAGGAATGTCAACAGCAATTTGAGAACAGGTAAGTCTTGAAGTGTGAAGCATTGTTGGTCCTCCCCAACAGTTCATCATTTATTCCCAGCTTGGTCGATGAGTTTCTCCCCGAGTGGTTTCTCATCCCCAGTAGAGTTGGTAGGTCTCATCTCCAGTTGAGCCGATGAGTGGTCCCTTTGGAAATCCATGTTCCCCAGCGGATTCGTTTTCACGTTTCCTCGGTAAGTCTATCCTTGATATGTTCATCCTAACTGGTGACGGATATTCTTCCTTTTTGGTTTTCTACCCAGTAAAAAGGTAGTTGTAATCCCTACTTTTATTCCCTAGAGAGTTAATCCTTGATATGTTCACTTTAACCGGTGATGGATTTTCTCCTCTTTGCGATCTTCTACCCAGTAAATGGTAGATATAAATCCTACTTTTCCCCTCAGAGTTAATCCTTGATATGTTCACTCTAACCAGTGACGGATTCTATCTATTTTTGTGGTCTTGTGCCCAGTAAGCGGTAGTTATAAATCACATTTCCTCTGTTGAGTCTATCCTTGATATGTTCATCCTAATCGATGACGGGTATTCTCTATCTTTGGTCTTCTACCCAGTAATTAGTAGTCGTAATTATTATTTCTCCCCGACAGTTTATCCTTGATATGTTTACCCTAACAGGTAATGGATATTATTCCTCTTTCCCCAGGTGGTCTATCCTTGATATGTTCATCCTAACCGGTGACGGATATTCCTCCTTTGAGTTTATCCTTGATATGTTCACTTTAATCAGTGACGGATACTCTCTCTTTGGTCTTCAACCCAGTAACCAGTAGATGTAAATCCTATTTGATCTTTTCTCCCCAGTAGGTTATTCTTACCCAGTAACTGGTAATGGATATACCTCTTTTTCCTCAGCAAGTCATCCTCGATATGTTTACCCTAACCGGTAACGGATGTCCCTCTGCCAGAGTGTATTATCTTTCTACCCTAACCGGTAATAGATAATATATCTCTTTTACTCCTATGTTAAAGTTCATTCTTCCCAAGTTGAGTTTGAGTGCGTATTTCCTCAGTAAAATTGTCATTTCCTGTTTGGTTTGAGTATTTCAACTTTGTTCTGATCTACCTATTTCCCCTGCAGATTTCCCTAGTTCCCCAACCGAGTCTTTCCATCGATTTATTTTCGTGGAAATCCCTCATAACTCCAGCAGTTTTTAAGTCGTAGCCTGGCCTACGCATAGCTTCTTATCCCCTAGAGTCTCTGTCTTCCCGGTGAGTTTTCCTTATGGAATGCATTATGCTCCTGTGAATTTTCAGTCTCTTTCGGATTCTTTTCCTTTGTGGCAATATATTCCCCACAAAGATTATTTCAACATTCATATCATATGCATCATAAGTCTCTTAGGGACCAAAAAAAAATTCTAAATGTTGTTATTTAAGTCCATTCTACTGACTTGATACGAAGATTTTAACCTTCACATCCTCAATTAGAATGTCCTTAAATAGGGGCAGCTGTAAGACCCCAATTTTGACCCTAAGATCCCTCATGCTATCTCATCATTTTCATTGGCTTTGGGATCACACCTTGGAATCCTCCTTACCCATCATTCATTGGGTTTGCATTGGGAAATATCACCAAGCACATTTGATTGTATCATACTTCATTTTTATTTGTTTACTAACCAAAATACCAAAAATATGTCTATATATAGCTTTGTTTCTTTTGTAGGTAGTGTGTGTATCCATCAATGCCTCATCAAGCTCACAACTAGGGTTTGAGACCCTCAGTACAAGGAGACCAATCAAGGGATGGTTCACAATGGTTTTATACATCATATATGGATCCCCATGTTCTTCATTTATCATTTGGATTAAAAAATCATCAAGAATTTGAAGCTTGTTTGCCTTGGAAACCCTAGTCCATCTAGGTATCTTATGTGACTTCCTCAGCAAGTTTCTTCAACATTTGATCAAATATTTCAAGGGATACTTCATATTATATCATCTTATACATATATGATCCTCCATGAGTCCCAAAGATCAATAAAACTTCAAGTTTGCAAGTAGGTTCAAGGTGGTTGACCAGAGAAAGTCAACTGGTCAAAACTGGGGTTCCCTAGACCCTATCTCCTACAGTTTTTGTCATATGAAAATGATTCCAAGATAAAAGTTACTCTTTATTACATTAAAAACAACTTTAATGTTGGTATAAAGAGCTAGTTTTGCTTGGAAAGTCAGTTTTTATGGTGAAAGATTATAAGTCATTTTGTTTGTGCTCTAGTTAGGAGGTCAACTTCCAAGGACCATAACTTGCTCAATATTTATGAGATGGAGTCCATCCAAGTTTAATGATAAATTTCAAGATGTATTCTCCAACTTTTATTCTTTTAGAAATGTCAAAATCAACTTTCAAGGGCATATGCCAAGAGGAAACATTATAGGTCATTTTGGGCCATCATCATTGAACAAGCAATTTTCCTCAACTTCTAAAATGCATAACTCCCTCATGCCAAATCCAAATGAGGTCAAATTTGTTACAAAATTGAATAAGGATGAAATAGCTACAACTTTTATGAAGGAACTTTTTCCATTTGAAGCTCATAGCAAAAGTTTTTCAAGGTGGAAGAAGTGGATATTTGACTTAGTACTTAGAAAATTTTCAATTATGTTTGATTTCTCAAACTTCCACCTCAAAATTCATCATGATCCAAGCTTCAAATGTAAAAGTGTTAGAAATTAAAGTTGTTAACCTTGATGTCACATTTCCAAAAAGTCCAAGATCACCTCATTCGAACCAAGATTGAAGGATTTGTGCATGGGTGTGATGCATGGCTCCATTTGGATAGATCTGTGATCAATTTTCATTTCAACATTGCATGGTCCCTTGTTAAAGTTGCAGCATCATTTGAAAAGGAATTTGGACCTGTTTATATTATTTCATGGGCCTACCACACGCCCATGCAAGCATGAACATCACATTACTATTTTTGGCCAAAGTTTGGATGTGTGTGGAAAGCAATGAACATGACTATAAATACAGCTCCCTTAAGCTCAGAATGAGGATCCTATTGCCCAAGCTTCGACTTGCTTCTTCCCTAAATCCTATTGAAAGGATAATCTTGAAGATTTCTTTAGAAATCGAGTTTCAATTCTCATTCTGTTTTGGAATTAAAACTCCAAGAGTCCAAACCTTTTAATCATCAATATCATCTCCTGCAAGTAGATAGAAGCAAGCCAAGCCAAATTGAAAGGAAGATCGAGCTCAATTTAAGCAAACTGAAGGTGAATTTTCAGATTTTTCTCTTCTTCGATTCTCCCTCAATTCTCCATCATTTTGCTTGATCTTTGGTTGTCTGAAGACCTACCAATGTAGGCAACAAGATTGAGTTACTTTGAGGTCAAATCGAAGCAACTCAATTCATACTCCTTAATTTTCAATTCCACGCATCTTTCAATATATTGAGAATTGGAGAATTTTGAGGGCAATTTTGGACTCCTTGCGTTTTTCTCTTCAAATTAGTGTACGCACTTTTTATTTTAGTGAAGGTTGATGGTGGACCAGTTCGGTGAGGTCCACCGGAGAAGATGACCGGAGCCTTAGCTCCGGTGGTGTGTTGGCACCTTCCCATCCCTTTGATCATGTTTAAATGTTTTAATCCTGGCCTTTGGTTTGCATGACCATATTTGCAGCGTGTTTGACTAGTGTGCTTGGTGGACACCACACGCGTGGCCATCAGATCTGCCACCTCAATTAATGAGGGAGATCTGATGGCCCTTGATTTTTGGTATTTTCTGATTTTCTTTTAACTGCTCTTATTTTATTTTATTCATAATAAATCCATTTTTAATCCAAAAAATATGGGACTTTCACCCAAAAAAAAATATTTTTCTCTCCCATAATCTTAATTAAAATTATTTTTTGAATTAATTTTGGTATTTTTCATGAATTAAATATTTTTGTGCATATTTTTAATTGTTTAAAAATATTTTTGACTTTCTAAAAATTGTGAAATTTTTTAGCTAAGGTCCTTTGACCTTGTTTGACCTAGGATAAATCCATTGACCACTTATTTGGAGTTTTGAAAGGATTTTAGGTTTTGTCCAAATTAAAATGTATTTTAATTCATTTTTAATGTGATTTTTAATTGATTAAATGTTTTTAAATGTAGTTTATCCATTTTTATGGTCTTGTGATGTTTGACTTTTTGTTTGGGCCTTGGTCATGATGGATTTGACTTTTGTTGGATCAAAATCATTGGATTTAGGGGATTGATGAAATGTACATTTCATCTCCCAAGATGAATGGATTGTTTTGATCAGATGAAATTCCTCTCATGATCAATTTGTGTTTCTATCTCCCCCTCTCTCTTCATCTCCATCCCTATTCTTCCCCATTCCCTCATTTGACCAATGAAATCTCTAATGTCTAAAGGCTAATTGATTCATCAATGACCTTGTGTCAGATGAATCAATACAAGTATGACTGAGATAGGTCCTTCCCATTTTCTTTTAGTGTGCGGTATGTTTTAGGAGTTTGGTTCTTTGTACCAAACCTCTAACATGTATTAACACCTATATTTTCATTACCCGACCTCAGATAGTTGTAACTTCTACATAAGTCCAATTACGATTGCTTAACATAGAGCTAAATTTGACCCTCAAGGCATAGCATTCTAGTAAGTGAGATTGAGAGTCTCCCATTCTTCATGGAATTGCATGGAGACTTGACCTTTTTTCCTTTCATAGGAGCTAGTGGCATACTTGTTAAATTATCCAGGTTGGAGCCCTTCTCATGGAAGATGTCTTGGTTTAAGGATTTATACTTGTGAATGAATGGTTGAGTGTTCTCCAAAGAATGACTTAATCAATTAAAACTCACCACTAACATTTGACTAACCATTAACTAACTCTTATTCATTATGCTTTGCCTTTCAAGTCATTTACTTTATGCAATTTAAATTTCAGTCATTTATCACCCATTTCCATTTACATTTCATATAACTTGTTTATGTTTCAGGTCATTTTCACTTTGCTTATTTGAGTCATATCTTGTGATTGTATATATTGTTTGCTTGTTTTTGGTTTTGTTTGTGGTATTATTATGGTTAAGTAAAATTTGTCATAAAAAGCATTTATGCATGCTACTAAAGTCTGTTACGTGACAGAAATGTACCTGCAACACGTCAACATTTGCGAGGGGCAACCCCTCGCAAATGTTATTTGCTTTGTCTGCGTGGGGTACCCCTCACTAATTGCATACAATAAATGCAGGTTCCTTCTTCTTTCCTAGACACGCTATTCTCTCTCTCTCTTATTTGTCTGCTCTCTCTCATTTTTCTCCCACCATTCTTCTTCTCTCATTTTTCTTTAAAACAACTTCCATCAAACATCTATTTCTTCTTATTTCAAATATCATATCAATCTAAAATTAGATAATATTATTGTTTTACTATAATTTCTTTGAATTTATAATTTATATTTACTAATTAATTTTTTTATTTATTTTTTTGTGTTGCATGTATAAATTTATTCATATAAAAGTGTTAAATTTCATCAACGGAACTTCAAATTTAAGTGGGCTTCAATATATATATATATATATATATATATATATATATATATATATATATATATATATATATATATATATATATATATATATATATATATATATATATATATATATATATATATATATATATATATATATATATATATATATATATATATATATATATATATATATATATATATATATATATATATATATATATATATATATATATATATATATATATATATAGTTTTTAAAAATATTTATTTTATTTCTTAAAATGGAAAAAGTAGTATAGATATGTTTTTGTTGTTTCTATTATTAGTAATATATTATGTTGTATTCTGTCTTGTTTATATATATTTTTTAGTAATATGTTTGTTAGATTAAAATTGGAAAAAATAGTAAAGATATGTTTTTGTTATTTATATTATTTAGTTTATAAATATGTATACGTTGTTTATATGTGTTGTTTATAGGTGTTGTTTATATTATTTAGTATATAAATATATGTATATGTTATTTATATTATTTAGTGTATAAATATAAAAAAATATTATTTATATATTTTAGTAATATATTCATAGAAAATATTTTTTATAAGATAGATTATATTTTAATATTATTTATAAAATATGGAATATATTTATAAAATATATTAATTAAATAATATATAAGTATATAATTTATAAGTTAAAATATGTTATAAAGTATGTAAATTTGTAAGAAAAAAAGTATATAATTATAATAATATGATTAAAATAATATAATTATAACTTTTTTATTATAATAATATACATTAGTTAGGGATTAAACCCCTCACAAAGTCCAAACGTAAATCAATTTGTTAGGCGTTTTACCGCTCGCAAATGTCTGGCACAGTTAGCTAGGGGCTTTACCCCTCACAAAATACAAAACTGCATATGCTTTAGCTAGGGGTTTATCTAGCAAATTACTTGACATGTTTGTGCCACTAGTCTGCACCTATGCGTGCAGTGTTGCAGGCTGAACTTTATCAGTTACAATTTGCAAGGGGTTTATCCCCTAGCTAATTTTGCGAGGGGTTTATCCCAAGCCATTTATTTGTGATGCCCTGATTAGCTAGGGGTCATATCTCCTCGCAAATTTATGTTGTGATAGGTTCTTTTACAAGTTAAAGACAATTTTTCTTGTAGTGTCTCATGGTGGCGCGAGATCGAGACGAACGATCAATCGGAGTTGGATCAAAATTTTATGGATCCAAGTGCCTTAGATCTGAGACCTTGATTTCGAAGAACCTTACTTCTCTCGCCGGAGATGCTTTCGGATTTGAGATATGAGAATCAGAACTGACCTCGTGGAAATCGCAAGAATCGAAAGTCGATTCGCACAAAAGACGTCATTGTTTCGTTGTAGAATCAGAAATGGAAAGGATTGCAGAAACTACGGTGGTGTGAAGCTTCCTAAGTGATTTAGTTATGCGACACCTTGGATCGGAGGTTGCGATCATGGTGCCTCTTGAATTGGCGACGTTGATCTTGAACTGGCGTTGCTAATCCCCGATATGACGGATCAAAGGAAGTTTGTCTGCATAGTTAGCACTCCAATACCCAAGTCGATTTAGGATTCAAGATAATCCTAGTGAGAGTGGAGATTAACAGTTGTGTGGACTTGAAATCCCTTTCCGAATATATTTATACATTGGATTCAATGGAATGGACATAATAAATTGGCCTTTTCTTATTGGTTTTTTGACCAACACGTAATAATAATAATAATAATAATAATAATAATAATAATAATAATAATAATAATAATAATAATAGTGGAAGAAATTAAAATCATTTTTTAAAAAAAAATTACAATTGTGTCATGTTTTATTTAAAAGAATATTCAACTAATATATTTTTTGAAAAGTGTGAATATTGCTTAGAGAAAGTATTTTGATTTACTTCTAAATCACTACTTGTATTGTTTTTGGTGAGAAAAGAGTAGGTCAAGATTCTATCATAGCAATGCTTCTAAAATGGAATCTGTTTTCAACAAATCTTTCATAGTTTTGGGATTAACTGGGATCCACTCAAATGGGTGGGTGGTATGATACATCCTCTCAAAAATTGTTGTAAATTGTTGTTTGTCAACCCTTCTAATGATAGTGACAACTAGTTTAGTGTACTTGAAGCGACCAAAATTATCTTCCATTATTGGCTCTTTTATTTTACAATGGCAGACAGTTTTTATTCTCTTAACCAAGCTTCACTATACTTCGCTACAATGGCGTGCTCATAAATTATGTTCGGTCGTGATAAACAAAAACTATGGATTTGCTACTACTTTTGTAGATGGATATACTTCAAAATATATTTAAAAATTAATTATTGTGTGTCTTTTTGAGTGAAAAATACTATATTTGTTTTTTTAATTATCAATTTTTTTATTTTTATGCATGAGTAAAGTGAGAGAAAAAAAATATGTAATTTTATACTCTTAATTAGTTATTTACTTTTTTTTAAAATTATAATGTTTTTTATAAACAAAATTGTATTAATGTGGTATTAATGAGGATTATAAAGGATACATCAATCAATTAGAGAAGACCGAAAAAATTACAAGTTACAACCCGTATAAACACAGTAAAGATATGTTCACCCAATCATTACACTTGTGACATAGAGTAGCATATTTCTTGCTTGAGAGTCAAAGTCACTTAATTTCTTCGTTTTGCTCATCTATAGGAATGGTTTCTCCTTTAAATAAAATTTGATTTCTAATCTTTCAAATCATCCAACAAGATGCAAATTAGGTCATCAAACATGTATTAAACATCTTATTAACGTGCAAAAGTTCTTCAAATTTGGAAAAATGATCAAACCGAATGTATTCCATGATCGGATGATTTCTTACCAATTATATAATATTTTTTCATATATGTTTGACTTTTGGACAAGAGAAGAAGAGATTTTCCAAAGTTTCCAAATTTTCAAAACAAAATACACAACTGAAAGATGAGGGAAGAAGTGTCGGTTAAAATACCTCTAGATCCTACTTTTTTGGCAGCTTATCTTGAAGAAGTCTTCAATCGAATATGCTAATTTTTTCGACGGGATTTCACAATTCCATATGAAGTTTAGAGATTTTCGACGGGATTTCGCAATTCCATATGAAGTTTAGAGCTGCCAAGAGATTTGCATCCATCAAAGTATGAGTATGGTTCTCCATGAGAGATGTGTAGAATTATTTGACACTAAAACCCCAAACTCTATCTGGTATCTAAATCCTCTTGTCGAAGATCCCTTGTATTGGAGCAGCTTCAAGCAAAAGTGTTTGTAGATGATGTAGTTCTTCTTGTTGGTGCAAAGGTAGAATGAATGGAAATATTCTATTAAGAGAATGACGGCTACAAAACATGATAAAAGTTACAATGATTGCCACCCTATTTATAAGCTAAAACTAGGGTTACTAGAATAGGATAAAATACTAAAATACCCTCTAACAAACTTAGGGGCTAAGAAAATAGTACAACTAATAAATATGAATTACTTCTAATACCATCCCTTAATTCATATTCCATCAAAACTTGTAACACCAATTCCATCCCTTAATCTGAGAAATTGATCAGTCTTGATAGCTTTCGTCAGAACATCTGCTAACTGTTTCTGAGTGCTGCAGTGTACAACTTCTAACACTCCCCTCTGAACTTGATGTCTCAGAAAATGATACTTGGTCTCAATGTGCTTGCTTATCCCATGCAACACTGGGTTTCTGGCAAGATTGATTACAGACTTGTTGTCAATCATCAGTTTCAGAGGTTTGTTTACTTTAATCTTCAGATCCTGCAATAGATTCAGAATCCACACAGTTTGGCATGCAGTAACAGCACCTGCAATGTATTCAGCTTCACAAGTTGACAACGCCACAACAGGTTGCTTCTTGGAACACCAAGAAATGGGACCTCCCAGAAATTTGAATAAGTACCCAGACGTACTTTTTCTGTCAACTTTGTCTCCACACCAATCAGAATCTGAATAACTCAGAAGTTCTGACTCATCCTTTCTTCCAGAAGGAAATAATACTCCATACTTCAGAGTTCCCTTGATATACCTCAGAATCCTGACAGCAGCTTGGTAATGGGACCACTTAGGTTTACTCATGAACCTACTAACCATCCCAACTGAATAGCAAATATCAGGTCTGGTATTGCACAAGTACCTCAGAGAACCAACCAACTGTTTGAAGGTTGTAGCGTCCACATCCTTTCCATCAGAGTCAGAATCCAGTTTCTGATTTGTATCAGAAGGTGTGACAGCAATCTTACAATTCTTCAGATTAAATCTCTTCAGAAGTTCTAATTCATACTTGAGCTGATGCAAAATAATACCTTTCTCAGAGTATCTGAATTCCATCCCTAGAAAGTATGTCATTTTGCCTAGATCAGTCATTTCGAATTCATTCATCAGAACTTTCTTGAACTTGGCTATCTCCTGTTCAGAACTTCCAGTGAGCAGTATATCATCAACATATAAACATACCAGAGTCATATTTCCTTCAAAAGTATGCAGAACATAGACACCGTACTCCATCTCACATTTCTGAAAGCCTTGCTTCTTGAAAAATGAATCAATCTTCTGATTCCAAGCTCTGGGCGCTTGTTTCGATCCATATAGAGCTTTGTATAATCTGTACACCATCCCTTCTTGATTCTTTTTCACAAATCCAGGAGGTTGTGACACGTAAACTTCTTCTTCTAATGGACCGTTCAGAAATGCAGATTTTACATCTAAATGCATCAGAGGCCAATTCCTGTTAGCAGCTATTGCAATCACCATTCTGATTGTTTCATGTCTTGCTACAGGTGCAAACACTTCAGAGTAATCCAGCTCAGGTTTCTGTAGAAATCCTCTTGCTACCAACCTTGCTTTATGTTTGCCAATTGAGCCATCTGGCTTTAACTTCTGCTTGAAAACCCATCTGACGCTGATGTCTTTCTTGTCTTTTGGAAGTTCTGTCAGCTTCCAAGTCTTGTTTCTCTGTATAGCATCAAGTTCTTCTTTCATGGCCTTCAGCCAGAGCTTCTGCTTAAGAGCCTCTTCTGTACTTATGGGTTCAGAGTCTACTAACATGGCACACTGAATAACTTCTCCTTCAGAGTCTACTTCAGTGTCTTGCAGCATGTCAAATTCTGCATATCTTCTGGGGATGTTTCTGATTCTTTGTGGTCTCTGAACTTGTTCAGAGTCTTGAGCTTCAGAGTTTCTAGCTTCAGATGGTTGACTTCCTCCAGAGCTTTGACCATCTTCAGGGGCTGGCATATTTCCAGAGTCTGATTTGCCACCAGAATCCGGATTACCATCAGAGTCTGGATCATCAAAGTCTGGATCAACAGAGTCACCTTCATCTTCTGAGTCTTCTCCAGAGTCAGAATCACTATCAGAATCAGAATCAACGTCAGAGTTTACTCCAACTTCAGAAATTCTTAACTCTGACCTTTCTTTAGAAGTTCTAACATCATAATCAGATTGAGACTTATCCCAATTCCAAAATTTTGATTCCTTCACAATCACATCTCTGCTGAATTCAATTTTGTTGGTTTCTGGACAATAGAGCTTGTATGCACCTGTACTGTGGTACCCTATCAGAATCATCACTTTGCTTCTATCATCCAGCTTTTGTCTTATGGCTTCTGGAACATGTTTATAGCAAACAGAACCAAACACCTTCAGATGACTAACACTTTGCTTATCTCCAGTCCACTTCTGTATTGGAACTATTTCCTTCAACTTCTTCGTAGGACATCGGTTGAGTACATACGTTGCAGTGGCAACAGCTTCTCCCCAGAGCTTCTGAGGAAGTTTCTTCTCCTTTAGCATGCTTCTCACCATATCAAGCAAAGTGCGGTTTCTTCTTTCAGCAAGACCATTGTGTTGAGGGGTATAAGGAGCAGTAACCTCATGCTCAATTCCATTCTCCTCACAGAACTTCTGGAACTCTTTGGAGTTATACTTGTAAGAACAAAAATTGTTCTACAACAGATTCCTTGATTTTGATGATAACAAAGGATGAAACCAAAAATGGCACCCTAACGAAAAGTTTCTAAGTGTGCAGGGTTCTAAAGAAAGAAGAAATAAATCTGATGATGTCATCAGATGCACAACAAGATCAGATACAAATTATCAAGTATCAGAAGCATCTAAAGTGGAATCTCGTTTCAAGAAGCTCTGACTCTGGACAAAACTGCAAAGTATCAGAAGCATCTGAACATGAAGTAAAGTCTAGAAGCTCTGATTCTGAACAAATGCCTTCTGTAAACTCTGGAAGTTATCAGCGCCATCTGAACTCTCAAGAGATAACATCAGAAGCAAGATTCTCCAGATACACGAAGACTCTAATCAGATTTGTTAATCATGATGAAGTAACGTTTAAGCCAAGTTAAAGTTCTGCAAATGGATTTCCTCAATTAGAAAGAGACGTTAATCTCCACTTCCAAGAGAGAAGATACTACTTGTGGTAAGTAGTCACTTCTAAAAGAAAAAGTCTCCTGCAGAAGCTATTTATGGAATGGCGTAATTACATCTCATTATCCAGCAGATTTAACTCTACTTCAACTCTATTTCAACACTACTTCAACTCCTATATAAATAGAGAAGAAATCAACTTTCAGTAAGCAAGAAATCAACTAGCCAAAACTATACTGAATTATTTCACGCTCAAGAAAATCATCTTTGTTTTCAAAGAATTTCACTAAGCTTTTGCTTATTAAGTGAAAAATCTGTTCTTAAGTTTGTAATACTTGCTTAACTAGAAGCACTCTAGATTACATATCTTGTATCTTTTATTTGTTTGATTTCCTCAAGTGACTCTTTGTAGTCTGTAGACTTGAGAGGACTAAGAGATTTTCTTCTCTCTTAGGGGTTGTTTGTAATCTTTCAAGATTAGTGGATTAAGTCCTTGTTGAAGGCGAAATCACCTTGGCCGGGTGGACTGGAGTAGCTTTGTGTTATAAGCGAACCAGTATAAAATCATTGTGTGATTTTCTTTTTGGAAAAGCGCTTATTTTTCAAACAATTCAAACCCCCCCTTTCTTGTTTTTCTCACCTTCAATTGGTATCAGAGCTCCGGCTCTGTTATTGATTTTCAAATCAAACACTTAACCGTGTAGAGAGATCCAGTGCGAGAAAAACAAATGGCCCACTCAAATGAGAAAGATTCTTACAATGCCAAGCCTCCTGTTTTTGATGGAGAAAAGTTTGATTACTGGAAAGATAGAATTGAAAGTTTCTTTCTGGGTTATGATGCTGACCTCTGGGACATTGTCACAGATGGATACAAACCTCCAACCTTAAATGGAGCTGAAGTTCCCAGAAGCAAAATGTCAGAAGATCAGAAACGTGTTTTCAAGAATCACCACAAGGCCAGAACAATACTTCTAAATGCTATATCATACAACGAATACGAAAAGATCACCAACAGAGAGACGGCTAAAGATATACTTGACTCTCTGAGGATGACCCATGAAGGAAACTCCCAAGTCAAGGAGACGAAGGCTCTGGCGTTGATCCAGAAATATGAAGCCTTCAAGATGGAAGATGATGAAGCTATAGAAGCTATGTTTTCCAGATTTCAAACTCTTATTGCAGGTCTTAAAGTGCTAGACAAAGGATACACGACTGCAGATCATGTTAAGAAGATAGTCAGAAGTCTGCTAAAGAAATGGAGACCAATGGTTACTGCTCTGAAGTTATCAAAGGATCTGAACAATATCAGCCTTGAAGAACTTGTTAGTTCTCTCAGAAGCCATGAGATAGAACTAGAGGAGGATGAGCCTCAGAAAAGGAACAAGTCAGTGGCGCTGAAGTCCAGACCTGAAAGACGGAAGTCAGACAGAACCAAAGCTCTCCAGGCAGAAACTGCAGATACTGACGACTCTGAACCTGAAGACTCTGATGATGAAGAAGAACTGTCCTTACTAACCAGAAGAGTTAAGCAACTCTGGAAAAGAAGGAACAACAACAACTTCAGAAGATCAAGACCCAGAGGGGATAGATCAGAGTCAACTTCAAAAGGTAAACCTAATAAAGATATTACCTGTTTTGAATGTAAAGAAACAGGTCATTACAGAAATGAATGCCCCAAGTTGAAAAAAGACAACCCTAGAAAAGAAAGCTTCAAGAAGAATACCTTCAGAACAAAGAAAGGACTAATGGCCACCTGGGACGATAGTGAATCAGGATCATCAGAATCTGACTCTGATGAACAAGCCAACGTAGCACTTATGGCTACCACATCCAGCAGCTCAGATGAAGAATCTGAAGAGGTATTTTCTGAACTTTCTAGATCTGACTTAGAATCATGTTTATCAGAAACTCTTACCTCTCTTCAGAAATTAAAACAAAAAGTTAAAAGCATTAAAGGCCTTCTTAAAGCAAAATCTGAAGAATGTAGTAAACTTGAGACAACAATTCTAGCACAAGAAGATACTATCAGATCTTTAACGTTAGAAAAAGATGGAGCTAAAACCAAAAGCTTAGAATTAGAAGAAGCGTTGTCTCAAGCACCACAAACTTCAAATGAAATTATTTATAAATATGAAGAAGCCTTTCAAAAATTTCTGAAGAATGGAATAGATAGGAGTATTATGGCATCCATGATTTATGGAGTAAGTCAGAATAATAAAAGGGGAATTGGATATGATCCTAAGGAAGATGAAACCTCTACTAGTAACCAAATTAAATCGCCTTTTTCATATCACTACACACACACACAAGAACACAAATTTAAAAATGCTAGAAGACCCAAAGTTGTAAGAAACTCTGGGAAAACTAATCTGAAAGGACCCAAGAGATTCTGGGCACCGAAAGATAAGATCATCTATGTTGCAGATATCCTATGCAGCAAAGTTCAGACACCAATCATGGTACCTGGACTCTGGATGCTCGCGACATATGACGGGAAGAAAGTCTATGTTCCAAAGCCTGGAACTTAAAGACGCTGGATTTGTAGGCTTCGGAGGAGATCAGAAAGGAAGGATCAGAGGCTCCGGAACTATTGGTAATGGTACCCTTCCCTCTATATCTGATGTTCTTTATGTAGAAGGATTAATGCATAACTTGTTATCCATAAGTCAATTAAGTGATAACGGTTATGATGTAATCTTTAATCAAAAAACGTGTAAAGCCATTAGTCAGAACGATGGCTCTGTCCTTTTCACAGGCAAGAGGAAAAACAACATTTATAAAATAAATCTTTCTGATTTAAAAGATCAAAATGTTAAATGTTTAATGTCAGTTCACAAAGATCAATGGGTATGGCATAGACGCTTAGGCCACATTAGCATGAGAAAACTTTCTCAGCTAACTAAACTTGAGTTAGTCAGAGGCCTGCCTAAACTGAAGTTTTCTTCAGATGCTCTGTGTGAAGCTTGTCAGAAAGGAAAGTTTTCAAAAACATCTTTTAAAAAGAAAAATGTTGTTTCTACCTCTAAGCCTCTGGAGCTTCTTCACATTGACTTATTTGGTCCTGTGAAAACAGCATCAGTCAATGGAAAGAAGTATGGACTAGTAATCGTTGATGATTACAGCCGCTGGACATGGGTAAAATTCCTAAAGCACAAGAGTGAGTCTCACTTTGTATTCACCAGTTTCTGTTCTAAAGTGCAAAAAGAATTTGACTCTAAAATTGTTAGAGTCAGAAGTGATCATGGTGGAGAATTTGAAAATAAAGATTTTGAAGAACTATTTGATTCTAATGGAATATCCCATGATTTCTCCTGCCCTAGAACTCCACAACAAAATGGAGTTGTAGAGAGGAAGAATAGGACACTCCAAGAAATGGCCAGAACCATGATCAATGAAACAAATGTAGCAAAGCACTTTTGGGCAGAAGCTGTAAATACAGCGTGTTACATTCAGAATAGAATCTCTATTAGACCTATTCTGGAAAAGACTCCCTATGAACTGTGTAAGGGAAGAAAACCCAACATTTCATATTTTCATCCTTTTGGATGCATTTGTTTTATATTAAATACTAAAGAACATCTAAACAAGTTTGATTCCAAAGCACAGAAAGGTATTATGTTAGGATACTCAGAACGCTCTAAAGGCTATAGAGTATACAACACAGAAACCAAAATTGTGGAGGAATCAATTCATGTTAGATTTGATGATAAGCTTGACCCTGAAAAGTCAAAGCTAGTTGAAAAGTTTGCAGATTTAGAGATCACTCTGGTAGAATCTGAGAAAACTCCAGAAGCAACTGTCACTCCAGATTCTGAAGAAATTAAATCTCCAGAAATTCCAAGGAAAGTTAAAAGTCGTATTAACGTATCTGAAGATTTGATTTTGGGAAACAAAGATGAACCTGTTAGAACCAGATCTACCTTCAGAACCTCTAAAGATATTCCTCTGGGACTAGTGTCTCTGATTGAGCCTACGTCCTGTGATGAAGCTCTTCAAGATAACGATTGGGTGGCAGCTATGCAAGAAGAGTTAGATCAATTCTCCAAGAATGATGTCTGGGATCTCGTTCCTAAACCCAGAGGCACTCATGTCATTGGAACCAGATGGGTTTTCAGAAACAAACTGAACGAGAAAGGAGAAGTTGTCAGAAACAAAGCACGACTGGTAGCTCAAGGTTATAGTCAACAAGAAGGTATTGATTATAATGAAACTTTTGCTCCAGTCGCGAGGTTAGAATCTATTCGTCTTCTTGTATCTTTTGCTATTAATCACTCTATCAAATTATACCAAATGGATGTCAAGAGTGCATTTCTAAATGGTTATATTTCAGAAGAAGTGTATGTAAATCAACCTCCAGGTTTTGAAAATTCAAACTTTCCAGAACATGTTTTCAAACTTAAAAAATCTTTATATGGACTAAAACAAGCCCCCAGAGCTTGGTATGAACGTCTAAGCAATTTTCTTCTGGAACAAAATTTTATCAGAGGGAAAGTTGATTCTACACTCTTCTGTAAAAACCATAAAAATGATCTCGTGATATGCCAGATTTATGTTGATGACATTATTTTTGGTTCTGCTAATATCTCTGTTTGCCAAGAATTTTCTAAGTTAATGCAGGCAGAATTTGAAATGAGTCTAATGCAAGAACTAAAGTTCTTTCTGGGAATTCAAATCAATCAAACTCCAGAAGTCACGTACATTCATCAAAGCAAGTACATTAAAGATGTTCTGAAGAAGTTTGACATGACTGAATGCAACTCTGCAAAAACTCCTATGCACCCAACTTGCATTCTGGAAAAGGAAGAGGTAAGCAACAAGGTTTGTCAGAAGCTCTATCGAGGTATGATAGGCTCTCTTCTCTATCTGACTGCTACTCGTCCTGATATTCTCTTTAGCGTCTGTCTTTGTGCCAGATTCCAATCAGATCCTAGAGAATCTCATTTAACAGCTGTTAAGAGAATTCTTAAGTATCTGAAAGGAACTCCTAACCTGGGCCTGATGTATGAGAAAACATCAGAGTATAGGCTTTCTGGTTATTGTGATGCAGATTATGCAGGAGATAGAATAGAACGAAAAAGCACATCTGGAAATTGCCAGCTTCTGGGAAACAATCTAATCTCCTGGGCTAGCAAAAGACAGTCAACTATCGCTCTATCAACTGCAGAAGCAGAATACATCTCAGCATCACTGTGCACAACTCAGATGCTCTGGATGAAGCATCAGCTAGAAGATCTTCAGATATTTGAGAGTAACATTCCTATCCTTTGTGATAATACTGCTGCTATTTGTTTGAGTAAGAATCCTATTTTACATTCCAGAGCCAAACACATAGAAATTAAACATCATTTTATTAGAGACTATGTTCAGAAAGGAATAGTAACGCTGAAGTTCATTGATACAGAACATCAATGGGCAGATATCTTTACTAAGCCTCTAGCTGAAGATAGATTTCTTTTCATCTTAGAAAATCTGAACATTAAAAATTGTCCTGAATGAAGTATGGCTCTGAAAAATATAAAATAAGATTCTGATAAAAACAAATATGATTCTGCCTCTGACTCTGATACTTCTACATTGTTAAGAAGATATCTGAGTTAGAAATCTTCAGAACCAATCTCTTGGTATTCCTGAAGATCAGATACATCAACACGTGGAACTCTGAAGCGTCAAACTTTAGAACTTCTAGACAGCTGTCAAGAAATTCAAAAGGCAGACGTTTGAGTTTTCCTCGAGCAGTGTGCAAACTGTGGGATTAGACATTCATTTATGAGCTGTAATCATTTTTCCCCCCAAGCGTGCCTTTTTGAGTTTTGTGTCTAACGCTTTCTGAGGTGTCGTTTTGCATGCGTTTTTACTTAGGTATATAAACACTTTTCTCACATTTCACACACTTATCACTCTCACTCACTCTAAAACCCTAAACCCTTCTCTGCAAGTTCTCTGCAAGTTCTTCATCTTCTTCTTCAATCTTCTTCATGAATGCTCAAGAGCAAGAAGTTTTTAACTTCTCCCAACAGATGGAAGCCAGTTCTAATCCCCAAACCTCAAACACTCAAACACCCACTGTTACAGGCGTTACCATAACCCCTGTTTATCAAGAACCTCACATTTTGGAACGTGAACGCCACATTCATCTTGCAACCTCCTTTGAAAATTTGGATGTACTGTGTGAATCGCTGGTAGATTTTGAGAACTTGAGAAGAAACGGTGTTGATCTTACTGAAGATCTTCGCAAGCAAGGTTGGGAGAACTACTTCGACAGGCTTTATGGTCCCATTTACCCTCTTCTTGTCAAAGAATTTTGGAGACATGCTGATGCAGATGACCAGTTCATTGTTTCTTTTGTTCTGGGAGTAAAGATTGTCATCACTGAAGCATCAATTGCTTCCTTGCTAAACATGGAGAAAGCTGGAGGTAAAAGGATTTACAACATTCCTCCAAGGTCAAAGCGCATCACTGAAGTCGTTAACCCTACAATCTTCAAACCTAATGTTGAAGGAAACCCCTCTAAGAACAAGGAGCTTCATCAGAACCTCCGAGTTTGGCTAAAGATTATTCTGGGAACAATCCATCATCGTCCAGCCTCCAACTCTTCAGATTACATAAACGCTGATCAGAAATGCATCCTTTACTGTATTCAGAAGGGTATCCAGATCAACCTCCCTGTTCTCCTCTTCAGATATCTGAGAGATTCAGTCAGAGAAACGAGGAATAATATGAAGCCCAGATCCTACATTCCTCTGGGAAGATTGCTCTCTGATGTCTTCATTGAGCATGGCTTGGTAGATGATCTGGAGAAGACCAGATGTATGGATGATCTGGCAATTGATGTGGGAAAGCCTCTGAATGCCAAAAACCTGAAGAGCATGGGAATCATCAAAGAGATTAGAGTCAAGCCCACTATGGATGTGTCCTGGGAATCTCTAAAAGATCAGAGGAAGATGCCTCATGGCCTGGTCAGATTCTTCAAGGATGAGCCCAGAGACGCTGTTGCCCTCTATCTTCATCGTATGCTGGAAGAAGGTGTTGATGTTTCTGATTTCCGCCTTGAAGACTGTCTGGACTCTGTAGAAGATCTTGTCAGATACAAGAGAGGTGTCTCTGAGAAACAGATAGCTGCTGAGGCAAGGAGAGCAAAGAAAGCCAGACTTGGAGAAACTTCTGGCAGCAAAGCTTCAGCACCTCTGAATGTCTCTTCCGGTAAGTCTGTTCCTCCTGTCTCCTCTGAATCTATAATGGCTTCCTCTAACCCTCTCTCCTCTCAACCAATTTTTACTACCTCTGAAATCCCACCCTCAATCACCAGAACCTCCCAACCAACACCAGTTCTAAACATAGCTAGAACTTTCATTCCTCCCTCTCAACCTATACAAACCCACCAAAGCACTTCTTCTTCCTCATCCTATGAATCACCTCCTTACCTTTCCCCTTCTTCTGACCAAGAGTTATCTGACCAAGAGTCCTCTGACCAAGAACACTCTGACCCTAACTCCCCAACAATAGCCGAAATTTATGCTAAAAATTTCGCTCCACAACCCACAAGACAATCTGAAGTAACCTCACCCCTCCAAACTTCACTTCCACCACAACAAACAACAACCTTACCCTCTGAAACTCAACCATCTGATCCCTTCACCTCTAATATCACTCCACCATTTATTCCCGCTGTACCTGGACCAGACTCTGACCCATTAGACCTAAATCCACTATATGCTTCATCCCCTAGTCTTCAACCAGACGCAGATTCTGAACTTCAACCAGAAGCAGAATCTGAACCTCAACCTCTAAATCTTAGCCCTTCAAACTCTCCACCTCATTCACCTGAACCTGAACCTGAACCTGAACTTACCATACCTACCCTTGAGGAGGCCATTATACAGGTTGCAGAAGCTTCAGTCCAGAAGGTCAAGTCTCTGGCTAAAAACTCTGAAGTTAGTGATGATCCTAAATCTGTTAGGACACACTGGAACAGAGTCATTAGTTGGATGACCTCTGAGTCTTATAGGCTGAAGAGTATCTCTGAACAAGTCAGAAATGGCTACATCAGAGATGCTGAGGAAAGGCTCCAAGAGAGATTGGCCAGAGAAGCTGAGGCCAAAAGATTAGAGGAGGAAAGATTGGCTAAGGAAGCTGAGGAAGAAGCAAGAAGGTTAGAAGAAGAAAGGCTGGCAAAGGAAGCAGAACTTCTAAGGATTAAGGAAGCTGAAGCCAAGGCTCAGGCGGATGCAGAAGCCCAAGCTGCTGCTGAAGCTGAAGCTCAGCAGGCTCTGACTCAGGGGGAGTCTTCCTCTGCGATCCCTATGATTCTTCATGCTCTGAAAGAGATCAAGCAAGATCAGAAAGAAATCAAGCAAGATCAGAATGAGCTCCGTGCCAGGATGGACAAGCAAGATGCTTTGAATGAAAACATCCAGAATATGTTTGCCATGTTGCTTCAGAGACTTCCTCAACCGCCGAACCCTTAGGCACTTAGGATTTATTTTGTTTGCTTGCCTAGTGTTTTTGCTTCTATCTTCTTTAGCTCTGATATTCTCTTGGATCTGATGTTTTTGATTGCTTTTGTGCTTTTGATTAATGAAATGTTTTTCTCTTTATTGTCTTGTTATTTTTTTATCTACCTTTTTGATTCTGACAAAAAGGGGGAGAAATCATTAAATAGCTCTGATGAAAATTTGTCTAAAACCTTAAGCACTCTGCAACATTTGTAGAAATAGCTATGATAAAAATAGCTCTGATTAAATAACTCTAACATTAAATTTAAGAATTTGCAGAAAGTTTCAGAAATCTCATTACTTGAAAAGCTCTGGTAAGAACTTCTGAACTCCCTAGCACTAACTCAGGGGGAGCTTCTGTCTATCTGATCTTATTTATTCATGTTTCATCTGCTATTTTAAGTTGTTTTGTCATCATCAAAAAGGGGGAGATTGTAAGAACAAAAATTGTTCTACAACAGATTCCTTGATTTTGATGATAACAAAGGATGAAACCAAAAATGGCACCCTAACGAAAAGTTTCTAAGTGTGCAGGGTTCTAAAGAAAGAAGAAATAAATCTGATGATGTCATCAGATGCACAACAAGATCAGATACAAATTATCAAGTATCAGAAGCATCTAAAGTGGAATCTCGTTTCAAGAAGCTCTGACTCTGGACAAAACTGCAAAGTATCAGAAGCATCTGAACATGAAGTAAAGTCTAGAAGCTCTGATTCTGAACAAATGCCTTCTGTAAACTCTAGAAGTTATCAGCGCCATCTGAACTCTCAAGAGATAACATCAGAAGCAAGATTCTCCAGATACACGAAGACTCTAATCAGATTTGTTAATCATGATGAAGTAACGTTTAAGCCAAGTTAAAGTTCTGCAAATGGATTTCCTCAATTAGAAAGAGACGTTAATCTCCACTTCCAAGAGAGAAGATACTACTTGTGGTAAGTAGTCACTTCTAAAAGAAAAAGTCTCCTGCAGAAGCTATTTATGGAATGGCGTAATTACATCTCATTATCCAGCAGATTTAACTCTACTTCAACTCTATTTCAACACTACTTCAACTCCTATATAAATAGAGAAGAAATCAACTTTCAGTAAGCAAGAAATCAACTAGCCAAAACTATACTGAATTATTTCACGCTCAAGAAAATCATCTTTGTTTTCAAAGAATTTCACTAAGCTTTTGCTTATTAAGTGAAAAATCTGTTCTTAAGTTTGTAATACTTGCTTAACTAGAAGCACTCTAGATTACATATCTTGTATCTTTTATTTGTTTGATTTCCTCAAGTGACTCTTTGTAGTCTGTAGACTTGAGAGGACTAAGAGATTTTCTTCTCTCTTAGGGGTTGTTTGTAATCTTTCAAGATTAGTGGATTAAGTCCTTGTTGAAGGCGAAATCACCTTGGCCGGGTGGACTGGAGTAGCTTTGTGTTATAAGCGAACCAGTATAAAATCATTGTGTGATTTTCTTTTTGGAAAAGCGCTTATTTTTCAAACAATTCAAACCCCCCCTTTCTTGTTTTTCTCACCTTCAATACTCACCTCCACCGTCAGTTCTAAGAATCTTCAACTTCTGACCACTCTGATTCTCAGCCTTCATTCTGAACTTCTTGAATTCATCAAACACCTCGTGTTTAAACTTAATAAGGGATACCCATGTCATTCTTGTGAATTCATCAACAAATAACACAAAGTATTTATTCCCTCCAATCGATGCTACTGGAAATGGACCACACACATCAGAATGTACAACTCCCAAGGCATGTTTTGCTCTTGGAGCAGTTTCTGATGCAAATGGCAATCGTGGTTGTTTTCCTTCCATGCAAACTTTGCATGACTTTTCAGGATTCTTAATTGCAGGAATTCCATGTACCAACTTCTTTGAATTCAGATGTTTTAAGCTTCTGAAATTCAAATGACGAAATCTTCTGTGCCACAACTCACTCTCCTTCTCAGCACTTGTTGCACTAAGACATTTTGAGTCTGCAGTTCTGACATTCACCTTGAATGTTCTATTCCTTCCCTGTTCTGACTCCATAATCAACTTCTGATTGCAGTCATATAGCTTCAGAAGATTGTCCTTCATGGTAACTGAAAAACCTTTCTCAATTAATTGTCCCACACTCATCAGATTGCTTCTGATGCCAGGTACATACCACACGTTCTGAATCAATGTTGTTTTCCCATTGTTCAGAATTACTCTGACATTTCCCATACCTTCTGCATTAAGATATTTGTCATCAGCACATCTGATCTTTGTCCTCTTTTCAGAGTCAAAGTCAACCAGCCATTTCTTGTTTCCAGTAAGATGATTTGAACAGCCAATGTCCATATACCACCAGTCTATCAGATCCATATCAATAGATTCAGAGGCCATCAATAGCACAGATTCATCATCAGAACTTCTGGCTATATTTGCTTCTTCTGATTTTCTCTCCTTGTTTGACCAACAGTCTCTAGCAAAGTGACCAAACTTCTTACAACAGCAACATTGGATCTTCTTCTTGTCATACTTCTTTTTTCCCTTCTGAGCATTCTTTTGTCTATCAGAGGTTGAGCTTTCTGACTTCTGACCACCATCAGATCTTCTCCTGGCTTCTGACTGCTTCTGATACCTCCTATCAGAAGTTGCTTTCAGAGCCTGCTGCTCTACTTCCCTTTCAGAAGTTCTCTCAGTCAAACGCAACTCTTGCGCTTCTAGACTGCTCTGCAGCTCTTCAATTCTCATGGTGCTCAGATCTTTGGAATGTTTTATTGCTACCACAATGTAATCAAATTGAGAGGTAAGGGATCTCAATACCTTCTCCATGATTGTTTCTTCAAAAAGAGTTTCTCCACACGCTTTCATCTCATTAGTGATCAGAATCACTCTGGAGATGTATTCAGAAACTTTCTCATTATTCTTCATGTTGAGATTCTCATATTGCTTTCTCAAGGACTGAAGCTTCACCTTCTTCACTAATGCGTCACCACCATAACATCTAACCAGTGTGTCCCACGCAGCCTTTGCTGTCGTTGAATCTGCAATCTTCTCAAACACATTTACATCAACACATTGATGAATGAAGAACAATGCTTTCTGATCCTTCTTCCTTACTTCCTTTTGCGCGTTTTTCTGTTCATCCGTCGCATCTGCTGCTACCGGAACATAACCATCAGTGATAAGATCTAGAACATCTTGAGCACCGAACAGTACACGCATTTGGATCATCCAACGATTCCAATTTTTACCGTCAAATACTGGAAGTTTGGTGTTCATGTTGCCGTTTCCGTTCATCTTTCTACCTTGCACAGTACACTCAGATTTCTCACAGTGTTTCCCAACCCACAGAATTAAAATTCTGATCAAATTTTGTTCAAGATTCAACACGAATCTAAGAATCAAAATCAAACACACAAGACCTCACGTTCACTCGTGTTTCCCGTGTTTCCCAATGAATCCGAACCGGAGCTCTAGATACCAATTGTTGGTGCAAAGGTAGAATGAATGGAAATATTCTATTAAGAGAATGACGGCTACAAAACATGATAAAAGTTACAATGATTGTCACCCTATTTATAAGCTAAAACTAGGGTTACTAGAATATGATAAAATACTAAAATACCCTCTAACAAACTTAGGGGCTAAGAAAATAGTACAACTAATAAATATGAATTACTTCTAATACTTCTCCATCAACCTGATCTACCTCGGTATTCCATAGGATGTATCATTGCCATGATTCACTGTTGTATTTACCCGAGTTTTAAATGTGTTCGTGTTTGTTACCTAGAAAATAAAAAAGGTTAGGAAAAAGATGCCCCAATGTTGTCCCCCACCTAGCCATTTATCCATCCAAAACATCATTTTATCGCCACTACCCATTTCAACTCTCAAATTATTGTTGAATCGGCTTGGACCAAAATGATTCTCTTCTCCAACCACTACTATAAAAAAAACCTCTCAAAATGGTTGAAAAAATTATACCATCACGATTAACCAACCGTTGTGAGGTAGAGTATGGTTGTAAGTATGCACTTTTCCAGCACGGGCGTGTGACCGTTGTGATAATTTAGGTAGCGCGCTACTTATCACAACGATTATATTAAATAATCATTATGATATATATAGTTCATGGGATCAAAACCAAACAACAACAATTTAATTAAAGCGCAAATAAAATTATCATTTCACCACGGATATATATTCTAACTCTGGTGGTATATATATATATATATATATATATATATATATATATATATATATATAAGTTTATTATAAAATATGTGGATTGTTTATTTTTCCTTATCCCTCAATAAACATATACAACCATTCAAATTGATTTAAAAGATAATAATCTGAAAAATTAAATTATTCTTGAAAAACAACTTAGACGCTCCATTGTTTTTTAAATTGTATGCATCTTGTAATTCATCTATCGCTCTTTAAGATATTGAATCCGGTTCAATGCCCCAAGTTCTTCAAAATAACAGTTCATTCTCTTTTAGTTTATTTTGCAAAACAACAATTTATTGACTAATTTTGAGTCATCATCACCACTATCATCATCATTATTTTAACCGATGATGATGATTATTATTATGAAGACATTGATGAACATGATTCAAAATTTCTCAACAAATTTGATATTTTTCAATATAAAATAGAAGAAAACAAATTGTTGTTTTGAAGAACTTGAGTCATTGAACCAAATTCTATATGTTAAAGAACGAGAAATGAATTACAATATGCATGCAATTCAAAAAACATTGATTGATCTAAGTTGGTTTTCAAATATAACCTAATTTCAGATTATCATTTTCTAAATCAGTTTAAATGAATGCATGTTTGGTGAGGGGTTAGTGAAACAAGCAATCTACATATGATATAATAAACTCAAATGGAATTAAAAAACGAGGCAAACATTTTGAACAACAACGACATATCAACTCATAAAATGTTTCATAAACGTATCTTTTATTGAAAATATTCATGGAGAATGAAGACTGAGAAATGATCTACCTGTCTTAGAATGGAACCCAATATGAAAGGAGAATGAAGCTGAAGTGAGAGCGGTAAACTTGTGCCTCGTGATCAGGGTCTTTCACACAAGTATGCAACTTTCACATTAGCTTTATCCTCCTTGTGTATTTTCTTCATTGCAATACAAATAATTTGTGAACCATACTTACAAGTCAAAATATATATTATCATGTTAAGTTGATTTGTAAACATAAACTAGCATGGCATTATAATCCTACAAACAACATGTTAGCCTAATTTGGAAACATAAACTAGCATAACATTAGAAACATGTTAAAATAAACGGAAACACGAGTAGTGTCTAATACACTGATATCTCTATCAAACAAATATTTTTTAGATTTTAAAGAAGAACTAGTGTCATACATGGAATGGATATGGTAACTGGGATCCATTTCAAAAACAGAGAATCGAGTAGAGATAACCTAAAAAACACGAAAAATCATGCCAAATAAAATCCCTAAACCTTAAACCCTAAGTTTTCTGCCAAATGGAAACACAAAAATCATGTCAAATGAAAGCATGTGAAAAATAAAGAAAAATGGAAGAACCTATACACAGAAAAATGAAAGAAAGTGTATGAATAACATGGAAGAAAACTTATGAAGAAAAAGAAGAATGATAAAACGTATGAACTTGACTACTTTTTAGTATGAAGAAGCTTACGAGGACGAGTTCCATGC